>NC_083586.1:28882783-29205283 GCF_027579695.1 Neoarius graeffei
TTGCTGGGGCCCCAAACAACCCGAAAGGAAAGGTAACAAATTGGTGTAACCCAAATGTAGTGGAAAAGGTCATTTTCTTGTGGAATAATGGAGTCAAGGGGATCTGCCAATAACCCTTTGTTAAATCCAGTGTCGAGTAAAAGCGAGCTGTGCCTAACTGATCGAGCAGTTCATCAGCGTGAGGCATCGAATATGCATCAAATTTAGACACCACATTGGCTTTTCTATAGTCCACACAGAATTGGACTGACCCATCGGTCTTAGGAACCAAGGCTGCTTCAGTCACTGTGTGACTCTTCAATTAGCCCCATGTTAAGCATAGCCTGGAGTTTATCCCAAACCACAGTTTTCTTGTGCTTGGGGAGCCAATATGGGTGGCTGCACACCACCACCCTGGGGGAGTCTCAATGCGGTGTTCTATGAGGTCCATGCAACCAGGGAGGGATGAGAACACATTGCAGAATTCCTTCTACAACCTAACAACCTTTGCTCTCTGGGACAGTGAGAGATGGTCTCCACAGAGAACTGGGGTGAATTGGGCCACACTTTTTTGATATACCTCCAGTCCCAGCTCCAACCTCTCTGGAACTACCATCGTCAGAGCCACAGAAACCTACTCTCTCCATGGTTTCAAGAGATTGATGTGGTAAATTTGACATGTGTCACCTCTATCTGGACTTTTGACCTCATAGTCAACCTCCCCAATTCACTGTGTGACCTCAAAGGGCCCTTACCACTTGCTGAGTAATTTTGAGCTTGAGGTGGGCAGTAAAATGAGGACTTTATCTCCTGGTGCAAACTCCCTTAACCATGTCCCTCTGTTGTAAAGATGAGATTGATGTTCTTGGACCTGTAACAAATTCTCCTGGGTTATGTGACTCAGTGCATGGAGTTTTGCTCTCAGTTCAAGAATGTATTGAATTCCATTTTTGCTTTGAGAAGGCCCCTCCTCGCAATTTTCTCTAATGATGTCTAAGACACCACAGGGCTTGCGCCCATACAGCAATTCAAATGGGGAAAACCTGGTGGAGGCTTGCGGGAGCTCACGCACTGCAAACAACAGAGGATCTAGTCACCTGTCCCAATTTTTAGCATCTCTGTGAACAAACTTATGAATCATGTTTTTAAGTGTTTGGTAAAATCATTTGACCAGTCCATCTGTTTGCAGATGATAAACACTAGTACAAATCGATTTAATCCCCAATAATTCATACAATTCGCATAGTATGCATAATATAAAAGTAGTGCCTTGATCAGTCAGGATTTCTTTTGGAATCCCAACTCTGGAGAAGAGCTCCTCCACAACACTGTGTGCTGAAATATTGCAAAGAGGCACTGCTTCTGGTTATTACGTTGCATAATCCACTATGACTAATACAAAATGATACTCATGTGCAGGTTGATCTAGTGGCCCAGTGAGAGCCATGTCAATTCTTTCAAAGTGGATCTCAATTAATGGTAATCGGCGTGATAGCACTTTTGGTGTGGCTGCTGGATTTGCCGGCTGGCATTCGCGACAAGCCGCACACCACCTGCGGACATCAGCACGAATCCCTGGCCAATAGAACCAGGCCATGAGATGATTTTGTGTTTTAGCCTGCCCCAAGTGTCCAGCCATAAGATTATGATGAGCCATATGGAATAAAAGTTCCCTATAGCTCTTCAGGATCAACAACTGTGTCATCTTTTCTTTAGTTTGAGTGTCCTGCATCACTCAATATAGCCTATCCTTAATAATACAAAAATACAGCAAGGTCAGCACAACATTAGGTTGGAGGATATGACCATCAATTACTTTCACTTGGTCAAATGTGTGTCTCAGAGACTTGCTATGCTCCTGCTCCAATGGGAAATCCCCTAAGGGATTCTCCCAGAGAGAGAGGAGAACTCTCCCCCTGCTCCTTGTCATCATGATACAGAGCTGATGCAGATGGCACTGAGACTGCTTCTCCAGCTAATTTTGCAGTGGGATTCCCCCATGATGTGCTACTGCAGGACCCACCCACCAGTAACTGTTTCATTAATGTTTTAAACCACAGCCAATCTGTTCCCAGGATTAGTGGGTGGGTGAGGCTCAAACTAACCACCACCTCCACACTGCTTTTCTCCCCGGAAGTGAATAGTGATGGGCATTAGCAGATATTTGTTGATGCCACATTGCACACATCTGACCTTCACCAATCGTGCATTTCCCAGTGCCCTGCATTGAATCAGGCTTTGATGCATGGAGGTCTGATTACAACCAGAATCCATCAAAGCCTGATGTGTACCCCCATGAATACTCACAACAATTCTGTATGCTCCTGCTTGATCAGGGGAAGCCTGCAGTGCATCAGGAATGTGAATCAGTAGCCCCACCTCCTTGTGTAAGCACTGATTTCCCTGCCTACCCTTTGTGCTAACAGACCTGCCTTGGCTCGCTCCGGGTTCTGGTGGGCATGGATGAGTCCACCTGTGGACAGAGCAAGAGGGGGTTAATGGCAGCATAGACACAGAAGGAGAAGGGAGAGAAGAAACATGAGGACAGACACTAGTGCGTGGAGTGGGTTTCAGGGGAATTGGCCCCTGTTTCCATGGGGCTGGGGCAGGAGAGGGGCAAGGAGAGAGAGAGGGTGAGGGAGAGGGAGGGGGAGAGAGTGGAAGTGAGAGAGAGAGGAAGAAAGGCTGTGGGAACACCTGCTCCAGGAAACACCATCAGGTGGTCCTCTGCCAGTCGGACTGCCTCCTCCAGCGACACCACTCTGTGACACGGGACCCATGTTGAGGTTTCACTCAGCAGTTGGGCTACAAACTGTTCCAGTATCATGCGGTCAATGATGTCTTCCATGCCACACTTTCCTGCCTGTAACCACTGTTGGCAGGTATCTTGGAACTGCTGCATGAATGCAAATGGCCAGCCGACTTCACTGTAGGCCAACTCACAGAACCATTGGCAATGGTCTTCTGGGCCGCAGTTGGCTTGTTGCAGTACAGCCTGCTTCAGGTCCAGATACTCCAGCATGCTGGTCATGGGGAGCTGCCGAGCCACATGCTGTGCTTTCCCTAAAAGGAGTGGCAATAGGCAAACCACACACTGCGAGGTTGGCCATAAGCCTGCCTCCACAACGCACTCGAACAGCTCAAGGAAGGCTTTCATGTTGTCCTGTGGCCCCATCTTAACCGGCTACACAGGAACACTGGCCGCCAGCATGACTGCTGGAGTACCCGTGGACTGGGCCCAGCTGCACATCTCCTGCAGGTCCTTCACTTGGGTTTCAAGCAGGGCCTGGAAGCACTGCACCTGCTCAGTGGATAGGGCGAGTAGTTCTTGGTGCTGGTGTTGGAGGTTCACCATGAGGGTCTGGAGGAGCTCCTGGACTGGTGTGGATTCCATGGTGGCATTTGTTCCTCAATCCTGGGTTTTGGCACCTGTATAACAACTCTCTGACATTAGGGAAACACAGGAACTGGGAGCAGGCTTCAGAACAGGTGTGTTTATTATTTTTCCCCACTTTTCAGTGATTGTTAAACTATTATGTAGACACTACACACACATGCAGTAGGGATAACACAGCTCTCTCTCTCTCATTCCTGGCTGTCTGCAAGACACACAGAGACACAGGTTAATAGACAGCCAGTAATTAAACACAGGTGCACCTCGTCACACATTACAGACTGGTTCAACCTGACTCCTCACCGTTCACAGCCAACACTTGGCCACACCCTCGCTGCCACAATGACCAGGATGGCTGTGTTGACCTGAGACTTGGGGAGGTCTGAAATGAAGTCAAAACCAAAATGTGACCCTGGGCATTGGGGTGTGAGTAGTGGCATGAGTTTGCCTGCTGGGGTGCCTGGGGTATTTTGGCTTGTGCACATGCAGAGCATGAAGTAATAAATGTATTGACATTATTGAGCATATGGGGCCACCTATACTTGGCCTTGAGTAGCTGATATGTCTGTTGGCTGCCTTTGATGGCCTGTGGTGGGTTAAAGTTTGCTCAGGTGTAAGCTGATCACATATATGTCATCAGAAGGGCAGCCTTCTGGAGGGTGGTGTGGTGGGGTTCAGGCAAGTTCATGATCTATGTCCCAGGTGAGTGCATGTAGGAGGTATTATGGGTTCTGGATCTTGAGTGAGGGCTGGAGAGGGAAAAACTCATGACAAAGTATCTACCTTAGTGTTCTTGAGCCCAGCCAGTAAGCAATGGTGAAGTGGAAACATGTGAAGAAAAGTGTCCAGCAAGCTTGGTGGGAATACAGTCTTTTGGCTGTCTTGAGATATTCTAGGTTCTTGTGGTCTATAAAGGTGGTAAACAGGTATGTTTCCCCCTCCAGCCAATGTCTCTACTCTTCCAGTGCTAGCTTAACTTCTAACAGTTCCTGGTTGTCAATGTTGTAGTTCTGTTATGTGTGTGAGAGATTTCTGGAGAAAAAGGCCACCAGGTGTAACTTGGGTCTTTCGCCGAAGCGTTGAGACAAGACCACTCCTACCCCTGATTCAAATGCATCCACCTCTACAAAGGCTTGGTGGGATCAGAGTGCTTCAGGATGGGGGCTGTGGTGAATGCTGCTTTGAGCTTGTCAAATGCTTTGTCAGTTTTGGTGCTTCATTACAAGTGCTTGGGTTCTTTCTTTAGCAGGGCTGTGAGGGGTGTCACAATGGAGCTGAAACCATGTACGAATCACCTGTAAAAGTTGACAAAACCTAGGAAGCCTTGAAGTTCCTTGACAGTAGTAGGAGTGGGCCATGTAGTAACTGCTGCAACCTTGTCTTGATTCATAGTGATCCTTGAGCACTGATTATGTAGCCCAGGAAGGAGACTTGGGTTATGTGGAATTGGCATTTCTCAACCTTGACAAAGAGGTGGTTGCTCAATAGTTTAGACAAGACCACGTTGGTGTGATCTTCATGGCTTTTGATGTCTGGGAGTAGATGAGAATGTTATTTATATCAGCAATGACAAACCTCCCAAGCATGTCCCTTAGCATGTCATTAATCAGGCATTGGAAGACACTGGGCACACAAGATAGCCCATATGGCATGACACAATATTTGTAGTGTCCTGACGTGGTGCTTAATGTTGTTTTCCACTTGTCACCCTCCTGCATGCTTACGAGATTGTAGATGCTACATAGGTCCAGCTTGGTGAAAACCTGTTCCAAGGCTGTTCCAAGGCTGACAGTATGAGAGACAGTGGGTAAGGATATTTCCTATGATCAGATTCAAGCTCCTATAGTCGATGCATGGTCTGAGACCTCCCTCTTTCTTTTCCATAAAGAAGAAGCTTGCAGAGGCAGGTGATGTATATGGCCAAATGTACCCCTGTTTCAGGGTTTCCTGCACATACTCTTCCATGGCCTGCTGTTCAGAGATAGCCAAGGGATAGATTCTGTACCAAGGAGGAGTGGTGCCAGGGAGGAGGTCAATGGCACAGTCATAAGGCTGATGTGGAGGTAATCCATTAGCTTTGCCTTTATTGAAGACCTCTATGTAGGCCTTGTAGCATGCTAGGATGATGGTCTTGGTGGTTACCTCAGGGCTCTCCATGGTGGTGGAGGTGACCGTGTGCCTTGGGAGCTAGAGGCAGTGTTGCAGACAGTTTAGGGCCCACAGCAGGATCACCCTGCCAGAAGGTTCATGTGTCATGCTGTTGTAGTCAGGGGAACCCCAGAATGATGTCCTGATTTTGAGTTTTCATGAGTAGAAATTAGGTGGTTTCATTGTGCAGGGCTCTGACATGTAGAGTGAGAGGCTGTGTGCTAAGTGTGATGAGTTCCTCCCCAAATGACCCACCATCAATGGCATGAATGTTCAATGGTTGCAGGAGCTTCCTCGAGGGCAGCTGCAGTCTCTGGGTGGTCTTGGTGTCCATGAAATTCCCTGCTGAACTTGAGTCTATGATGGCAGAAAGCACATGAAATGAGTCTGAAAATCTTATGATAACATCTATCTTGAATGCCATGCCAGAGGAACGTTTAGAGTGACTCACCTAGGGGGGAATGTTGGGGAACAGGGCTCTCTTGGCTCCTCCTGGTGTCCTTGGGCCTTTAGGTCTAATGGGGCATGGTGCCAAGAGATGGGTGGCCTCACCACAATAAAAACACCTTCCCTCCTTATGTCTGTGTTTACATTCTGAACTGGTCAACCTGGTGCAAGAAATGTCCATGGGAGTGGGTGCTTCAAAGCTCAGTGTCTCTGCTGGGGCATCTTGTAGGGTTGGACGGTTGTGTAGCAGGTTGTCTAGGTGGATGGACAAGTCGATGAGAGTGTCCAGTGTGGCCTGCTCATCTCAACACGCCAGCTCAGTCAAGACACATGGATCCAGTCCCTGCCAGAAGGCAGCCTTGAGAGCTGGTTCATTCCAACCGCTCCCTACAGCTATGGTGTGAAACTCCAGTGCATATTTGGCCACACACTTGTTCCCCTGCTTAATGGTGAGCAGTTTGTCACCAACCTCCACCCCCTCAAGGCTGTGGTCAAAGATCCTGTGGAACAGCACTACAAAGTGCTCATATGAGGTTGTGGGTTCTCCACCCTTCTCCCAGACCACAGTTGCCCATTTGAGTGCCTTCCCTATGAGCATGTTGATGAATTGGGTGATGCATTGTCAGTCTGTGGTCCCTGTCTGGGTTGCAAAATACAGTGAGCACTGCAAGAAGAACTCCTTGCAATCTGCTACATTCCCTGAGAAATCATGGGATCTTGGAACAAGGGAGTGAGCATGCATGGTGAGTGCAGGTGGTGCTAGGAGCACCTGTGAAAAAGCAGTGGTAAGCTGGGAGATGTGGGCATCCAACTCCCCAAGCCGTTGTTGCTGCTCTTCCAGAAACTGTCCCATCATCCTGTCAATCTGTGATGGCAGTGTGTTCTGTCACAAATGCAGGCAACATTAGGATGAAGTGCAGAATGAAGTTTAATAACAACAGGCTGAAAAATAAATCCAAATCAATAGGCAAAATCCAAAACATTAAACAAGCAGTAGTCAAGCGATGTACAAGCAGCCTATAGTAGGCAGAGAAAAAAGGCAGTAATCCAAAATTCAAAACATTAGTCAAAATCCAGTAAAACAATCAGTGATATAAGGTTTGGTATGAACAAACACAAATGGATTGAGTGATACTTTGCACTGAGTGTGTGTGTGTAGAGTCTATTTATCCTGGACAAAAAATGCGGAAGTAATGACAACAAGGTGAGAGTAATGATTCAATATTCTGGGGATCCTGCGCATAGTTCTGAGCTTGAGTTGACATGAAAGTAGAACAATCCTGAAGACATCAAAACTATGAAATAACATATGGAACAGATATGGAATTATGTGATAAACAAAAAATTGTTTAAAAAATATGTTTCATATTTTAGATTCTTCAAAGTAGCTAGCATTAACCTTGATGATGCTTGGCACACTATTGGCATTATCTTAACCAGCTTCATGAGGTAGTCAGCTGGAATGCTTTTCAGTTAACAGGTGTGACTTGCCAAAAGTTAATTAGTGGAATTTCTTGTCTTCTTAATGCATTTGAGATTGTCAAATAGTAAATAATAAAAAATACAGTAAATAGCCCTATTTCACAACTGTAGTGATCCATATTATGTCAAGAACCACTCAACTAAATAAAGAGAAATGATCATTACTTTAAGACATGAAGTGTATATCAATCAAAAAGGAAAAAAACATGGAATTAGAAGGTATATCTAAACTTTTGACTGGTACTGTAGCACTAATATCACCTCAAGGATTTTGACATTAGCCTTTCATGCATTTTCCAGCATTGTTTTATAAAAGAGTTAAGCACTGCTTATATATATATATATGTTATAAAGGCCCTGTGTAGGCCATATGTAATTTCATTAACAGTTAACATAAATAGACGAAACAAATCAACAACTAAGTCAAACACATTAGTTTGTTACTATACAAGCCACCTGACTGTGTGTTGGTCTAGTGGTTAGCGTGTCTGCCTCTCGACCAGAAGATCATGAGTTCTACTCACGGTTGGGTCATACCAAAGACCATCATAAAAATAGTACCTACTACTGTCTGGTAAAGCACACTGCAATACAGATGCGAGTGGGGAAGTCAAACTCTTGTAGTTACCAGAGGACTAGCCCCCCACTGTAATCCTAGCTGTATAGGTGAGAGGCTGAGGTCTATCAAAATGGAGATTGGTGCTGCACCCATATGCCCCAGGAGACTGCCTGGGAAAACCAGATTCTGGCATGAGAGAAACTTTGATACAAGCCACCTAACACTGAAAAGAAAACCCAATGCAGATGACAGGTCACATGCATAGAGCAGAAGTGTATGTATACCATATCTACATTCTACATGTGTCCTGACTGACTCAGAATCAGTCAGAAAACATTTATTTATAGCTTCTTTTAATCAAATGCATGAGGAATGATGCTAATTATTCATGCAGTGATGTTGACCAAAATGGCAGACACTTGTAAGGCCTGTGAATCTGACTCTTGGAAAATTGACCATTCTTGGCTATGTTTTCCATAATCACTGATTTTTATATTATACTACACAAAGATTCCTGGTCAGACATCTAGGTGCAATGCAGAATAATGAAAACTAGAGGCTGTTTTCCTTTAATCAGGTTGTTGTGGTCCATTAGTGTCAGTCCTGTGCACTGTGGAGCATGCACCTGAAGGTGTGCCCTGGGCGGCACTTGTGCTGGAGTCCGCTCAACGCATGCACCGCCCAGGGCGCACCTTCAGGTACACACGCCACAGTTAACAATGCGCACATGAACTTAATTAAGGAGCTACAGTATATGTGCACCTATTTAAGGACTGTGCTGATGTACGATCAGTGTGAAGTATTACGCTACATCAGTATGCATTACTAAGCCTTTCTACCCTTGTTTCTGATTTCCCGTTTCCTGATACCTGTGCCTGTTTCTCATTCTTGTTCTTGCTTTGCCGCTGATATCCTGTTTGTTCCTCGCCTGACCCTTTGCATGTTTAATGTTTTGGATTTAGCCTGACGATTTGGACTGTTGCCTTTGTGTGTGTTTGCACTGTAAATAAATATGTATTTCTGCACATACATCCGCCTACCTCAGAATACTTTGCTGAGCAATGGATGTAGTGGAAGTGATCCGGGTTCCTGTATCTCGGCCCCTCACCTTGTATTTCTGGCAGCATTTTGTAATGGGCCTCCCAGCAATGTACTATGGAATTTATCACCCTAGAGGATTCAGCCTGCAGTGTGATCTGTTCTACAAGGTCTTCAAAGAACCCAAGCCACCAGAACCAATCTGGGTGAGCCTCATGCTCACTTGGACAGATGGGTGAGCTTGTTGATGGGTGGAGTATCTGATCCAAGATGAGCACCGATGCCTTGGGAGTTCACAGACTTTCTTAGCCATGCTCCAGTGTATCTACAGTATGAATCTTTGGAAAAGGGGGACCACCATGAAACTTTTTGGAAGGGGGCTATCATGCCTGAGGCTGATGCAGCAGCAGCAGAGGAGGCTGTTGCTCTAGAGTGCTTCCTAAAGGCTGTCAGTCCAGAACCAATCCCACAGCCTGTTCTACAGTCAGTTCCAAAGCCAGCATCTGAACCAGAACCAGTTACACAGCTTGCATCAGAGCCAGTGCCTGAACCCAAGACAGAGCCAGTGTCTGTTCCAGTGCCAGAGTCAACACCAATGTCAGAGCCAGCGCCAACTCCAGAACCAGTGCCAGAGTCGGAGTCAGAGGCAATGTCAGTGTCTGCTCCAAAACCAGTGCCAGCGCCAGTGTTGGAGTCAGTTTCAGTGCCAGAAACGGCATCAGAGCCTGCACCAGTGTCTACACCAGAACCCATGCCAGCACCAGTGTCGGAATCAGCTCCAGTACCAGAGCCAGCATCAGACCCTGCATCAGTGTCTACACCAGAGCCAGTGCCCATGTCAGCTAGAGCATCAGAGCCAATGCCAGAGTTGGAGCCAGCACCTGCACCAGCTCCAGTGCCTATGCCAGATTCAAGGCCAGTGCCAGAACCTGAGCCTGTTCCAGAACCTGTTTTAGAGGACAACAGCGCGATCTCTGCCTCAGATGGCTATGAAGGCGGCGGCGGCCCACCGTTGCCCGGCTATGAAGGTGTCATCATCGTCCCGCTGCTGCACCCAGCTATGAAGATGTCATCAGTGTCCAGCCACCAGGTCCTAACCAGGACTGAAGCAATGCGCTGACAGAGCTCGAGCCCATGCCTGAGTCCAGTTCGGAGTCCAAGTCAAGTCCACAGTCCAAGTCAAGTTCAGAGCTCAAGTCCTCTATTGAGCCCAAATACAGCCTGGGGCCCAAGTCAAAGCTCGCTTCCTGCCTTGAGCCCAAGCCATTTCCAGAACTCAAGCTTGAGTCATCTCCTGAGCTTGAGCCAGAGTCCAGTCCAGAGCTTGAGCCAGAGTTCAGTCCAGAGATCAAGTCATCTCCAGAACTCGAGTCCAGCCCTGAACTCGAGCACACTACCAGCCCTGAGTCCGAGCCAGATCCAGAGCTCAAGCCTGAGTCATCTCCTGAGCTTGAGCCAGAGTCCAGTCCAGAGCATGAGCCAGAGTTCAGTCCAGAGCTCAAGTCATCTCCAGAGCTCAGATCCAGTCCAGAGCTTGAGTCCACTGTAAGTCTTGGATCTGCGCCAAGTCCAGGGTCCAAGTCAAGTCCAGAGTCTGAGCATGCTTCTTACACAGAGCCCAAGTCATTTCCAGAGCCTGTGTCCAATCCAGAGTTGAGTCCTCTCCACAGTTCCAGCCCAAGTCCAGTACAGATCTCGAGCCCGAGTCCAGTCCTGAACCCGAGTCATCTCCAGAGCTCAAGCTCGAGCCATCTCCAGATCCTGAAACCAGTGCAAGTCAGGAATCCAAGTTTTGTCCTGAGCCTGAACCTGAGCCCCCACCAGAGCCAAGTAGGATGGATTTTTGCTCCCAGAGAGAGCACTTTGGAGGGGTCTGTCAGTGCTGTGTGCTGTGGCTCATGTACCTGAAGGCATGCCCCGGGCAGCGCGCACGTTAAGCAGACTCCACTATGCGCACCATTAACAACATGCACCTGAACTTAATTAACCCCTTGGCTGCCACAAATAATTAATTGTAATGTGCTGGGCATATAGGACAAAAATAGGTCAAAATTGGGATATTTTGATAATCTTTCTCTAACTTGTTCAGAACTTTATATTTTTAATATTTGTATAGAAAAATCACAGAAAACACTGTTGTAGAGTAAAAATAACTTAAGTAATCAAAAACAACTTCAAAAACTTCCAAAAAAAAAAGACAACGGGTCTTGTCAGTGAGAACCTGTCCATAAACATGAATTACTAGTACTTGAAAACACAATGTACTCCAAGTAACTGGGTACATTTTTATGATGGCCTTTGGTATGACCATGAATAGAACTTGCAATCTCCCACTTGAGAGGCAGACACACTAACCACTAGGCCAACTCATGGTAAAGTACCACTGTGAAGTAAAAGTAATGTGCCATGTAAGGTACATAAAGGGAGGCGTTTATGACGAGTAGCATACGTAATAAGGCACAGCAGTAAAAGATTTCATGACGTATGTGACTTGTCCAAGGGCATTGAAGGGGTTAAGGAGTTATATGTGCACCTACAGTGGTGCTTGAAAGTTTGTGAACCCTTTAGAATTGACTATATTTCTCCATAAATATGACCTAAAACATCATCAGATTTTCACACAAGTCCTAAAAGTAGATAAAGAGAACCCATTTAAACAAATGAGAAAAAAATATTATGCTTGGTCATTTATTTATTGAGGAAAATGATCCAATATTACATATCTGTGAGTGGAAAAAAGTATGTGAATCTTTGCTTTCAGTATCTGGTGTGACCCCCTTGTGCAGCAATAACTGCAACCAAACATTTCCGGTAATTGTTGATCAGTCCTGCACACCAGCTTGGAGGAATTTTAGCCCATTCCTCCGTATAGAACAGCTTCAACTCTGGGATGTTGGTGGGTTTCCTCACATGAACTGCTTGCTTCAGGTCCTTCCACAACAGTTCGATTGGATTAAGGTCAGGACTTGACTTGGCCATTCCAAAACATTAACTTTATTCTTCTTTAGCCATTCTTTGTGTGACCGATTGGGCTACACCCCTCAATCTGAGTCATGATTATTCCAGGTTTGTGGTTGGCGGAGCCACAAGCAAGGGGAGTACTGGCGCGACTTTTATTCTGATAAAAAGTCAGTATTGAGTGCCGTAGGACCCTCTCATTCCGCTGTGGCATTGTAGCCAGTGCACCTGTGTGGTGGCTGGCGTGAAGTCTCCCATTTCAGCTGGGAGTAGTGTTGCCAGGGGTTCTTTGCCTTCAGTGTTCTTTTTGGTCCAGTCGAGGTTTATGATCGAGGTCTGGGCAAGCCTTAGTGGTGGCTTGAACGACACCAGAACCAGCTGAAGCGAGTGGTCTAATCGTGTCGGTCTTGTCAATCAGTGAGCCTGTTTTCATTTAGCATCGTTCGGTATCTGCGGTGGAATCGTACACTCGCCGCGGCTTCCCACACCGACGGCAAGTTGCTGTTCCGTTGCCATCTTGTGTTGGTCCACATCCGTTTGGGGCAGCCATTCCATCTCTGCATTGGCTATTCTGTCTAGTCCCCTGTCTATGAGTTGATGTTTATTGTTTTCACAATTAACGTGGGCTATGTTCGTGATTATGTATTTGTGTTTTTGTGTGATTTAATTTATTTTCGTTTTGTCTGTGTTTTGATTTAATTTCTGTTGTCTGGTGATTAGTGGCTGGGGTTGTGTAGTGCCTCTGGTGTTGCATGCACCAGCTAATTGCTCGAGTGTCTGTGAGGTGTGTGTGAGTGTGCGGGTTAGTATACTAGTAGTGAGTGGTTGTATGCAGGTGTGGCAACCTGGGCGGCTGCACTCCTTCCTCTGCTGGTCCTGTATGTCCATGTCAACTCTTTGCTGGCTCTCTGCTGCATGGGATAAGTATTTCGTTTTCTCTCGGTTTGGAGATTTGGTAGCCAACATTGTTGACTATTACCCTGTGCTCAATCTCTCTTCTCTTTCTTTGGGCAGGTACTGGGAGCTCTGTCCAGAGCAGCCAGTCTCCAGGTGGTGGAAGTCCTTCACGTTTCCTTTGCTGCGTGCACAGTTGGTGATTTTTATATTCTCTTGCAGTGTTTATTTGCTTAATTTGTGTTTATTCTTTCACGTGTGGTGTTTTCAGGGTCTCTGCTGTCCCTTTCCTCCATGCTGCCTGTGGTAAGCCCCAACTCTGACCCTAGCTTGTTATTCTTCTTACCCCTTTCTAATAGCAATATAACAGCAGAGAGCAGCCTTGTCCCCAGTGTGCCATGTGCGTATCTCGCCTGGCCCCCTCTGTTCTCATTCCCCCCCTTTGTTGAATGGGCCATATGCGCTCTGGAGTGTTATGGTGATGCCCCTGTATGGCACAGCCTCATAAATGTTTGTTTGATGTCCTTGTGATGTGTTTATTGTATCGTATTGGTTGTTAATTTGGATTCCCATGGTGGCTCAGGGTCTGTCCAAGCTGACCTGATAGTCTGGTTCTTCGTTCCAGCCCATCTGCATATTTGGCACATTGTGCCTGTTGTCAATTTCGTGAACTGTGAATAGTGTTTTAATTATTGCATAACTTGTGATTTTAATAAATATGATTGTGAACATATCTCTGGCCTAGGAGTGTCTTTTGAACTTGTGTCCTGTTTTTGTAATACATTGGTGTGATATTGAGGTTCCTAGGGGCTTTCCCCCACCCTAGGTGGCGTAGTCGGTCAAATACCAAATTTCTAAACTTACATGCCACTGTTACATTTGGTAGAACAACTTGTGTGCTTCGGGTCGTTGTCTTGCTGCATGACCCACCTTCTCTTGAGATTCAGTTCATGGACAGATGTCCTGACATTTTCCTTTAGAATTCACTGCTATAATTCAGGATTCATTGTTCCATCAATGATGGCAAGCCGTCCTGGCCCAGATGCAGCAAAACAGGCCCAAACCATGATACTACCACCACCATGTTTCACAGATGGGATAAGGTCCTTATGCTGGAATGCAGTGTTTTCCTGTCTCCAAATATAATGCTTCTCATTTAAACCAAAAAGTTCTATTTTGGTCTCATCCATCCACAAAACATTTTTCCAATAGCCTTCTGGCTTGTCCACATGATCTTTAGCAAACTGCAGATGAGCAGCAATGTTCTTTTTGGAGAGCGGTGGCTTTCTCCTTGCAACCCTGCCATGCACGCCATTGTTGTTCAGTGTTCTCCTGATGGTGGACTCATGAACATTAACATTAGCCAATGTGAGAGAGGCCTTCAGTTGCTTAGAAGTTACCCTGGGTTCCTTTGTGACCTTGCTGACTATTACACGCCTTGCTCTTGGAGTGATCTTTGTTGGTCGACCACTCCTGGGGAGGGTAACAATGGTCTTGAATTTCCTTCATTTGTACACAGCCTGTCTGACTATGGATTGGTGGAGTCCAAACTCTTTAGAGATGGTTTTGTAACCTTTTTCAGCCTGATGAGCATCAACAACGCTTTTTCTGAGGTCCTCAGAAATCTCCTTTGTTCGTGCCATGATACACTTCCACAAACGTGTTGTGAAGGTCAGACTTTGATAGATCCCTGTTCTTTAAATAAAACAGGGTGCCCACTCACACCTGATTGTCATCCCATTAATTGAAAACACCTGACTCTAATTTCACTTTCAAATTAACTGCTAATCCTAGAGGTTCACATACTTTTGCCACTCACAGATATGTAATATTGGATCATTTTCCTCAATAAATAAACAACCAAGTATAATATTTTTGTCTTATTTGTTTAACTGGGTTCTCTTTATCTACTTTTAGGACTTGTGTGAAAATCTGATGATGTTTTCAGTCATATTTATGCAGAAATATAGAAAATTCAAAAGGGTTCACAAACTTTCAAGCACCACTGTATGTAAGGACTGTGCTGATGCATGATCAGTACAAAGTATTATGCTATGTCAGTACACATTACCGAGCCTTTCTACCCTTGTTTTTGATTTCCTTTTTCCTGATTCCTGCGCCTGTTTCTCATTCTCGTTCTCACTTTGCCTCTGATATCCTGTTTACGCCTTGCCCGACCCTTTGCATGTTTAACATTTTGGATTTAGCCTATTTGGACTGTTGCCTTTGTGTGTGTTTGCACTGTAAATAAACATATACTTCTGCACATACTGTACATCTGCCTACCTCGTACCTGACAATTAGTAATGTGCCAGGAACCACATTCTGGTACCTAAACAACATTTTTTATTTTGTTCATGTGATGCTGTCAAAAATAAGCTAACCTATATTATAGCATGTGTCATGCTCCTGGGCTCACCTAACACTCAGGACTCCACTTCCCACAATCCCCCTCACACACCAGTCACTACCATGTGCACTCCATCAGCCAACCCGGAGCCACTTCCTAGGAGTGGCTCCCCCGAGTTCTAATTACCATCACCTGTACCTTTTTGTTTCTGTTTGTATTTATACTCCTTTGTTTGTTTTGTTCCTCGCACAGTATTGCCTCCACATTTTGTGAGCCTACTGAGCATTACTATTCTGATTGTATTCCTGTGTATGACCCTTTTTACCTGATGGTTTTCCCCCATTTTGCCTAGCCCTTGTGTTTGTTTGCTCATTTCTCTTGCTTCCCAGTTTCTCGATCCTCGCTTGTTTTCCGACCACGATTTGTCTAGCCCTCGTTACCATTTTGGATCTCTCAGTATTGACCTGGCCTGGCTGTTGTACATTGTCTTTTTCCATTGTGCTCATTAAAACCTTGAGTTCATTCATAATCCGCGAGCATCTGGTTTGTTACAGCTGCGTTACAGAATACTGTGCCATCATGCAGACGGTGGATTACACGGAGCTACAGGTAGTGCTTAGCAGCCAAGGACAGCTGCTTGGACAACGTCACCAGTGTTTCGACTCTGTGACTCAGTCGATCCAGACTCTTACACAACAGCAAGGTGAGCAGCAAAAACAGTTGATGCAGATTGTTGAAAGCATGAGAGAAATCACCACCCAACTCCAATGACTCAGCTCCTCCGGCTTGCCTATGGTTACTAACCTAGCTGCTCCTTCCATGGCTGATACCAGTTTGTTTGTTGTCAGTAAACTGGATAAATTTGATGGCTCACCTAATCAGTGTAAAGGGTTTTTGTTACAATGTTCGATATTTTTTTGCAAATTCCCCTCCAAGCTCTGACAAGGCTCGTATTTCTTTTATGATTTCTCACCTTACGGGCAAGGCCTTAGATTGGGCTACTGCAGTTTGGCCCATAGTCCAGTCCGACACTTATGACAATTTCGTTAAAGAATTTAAAGCAGTTTTCGATCATGCCAATGAGGGCCGCTCTCAAGGGGAATTACTCACCCATTTACGTCAGGGTAATCGCTCAGTTTCTGACTACGCTTTGGAATTTCGCACTCTTGGGGCTGGGAGGGTTGGAATGAGCTGGCTTTACTAGTGACATTTCGCAATGGATTGAACTCCGACATACTAGCAGAAATGGCGTGTAAGGATGATGGTCTTTCACTCGAGAAGCTGATTTCATTAGCCATTCGCCTAGACCAACTGAAGCATGGGAGAGGTCTTCGTAAATCCCCTACGGTTCCAGTTGCTGCACTGACTCCTCACCGCCAGTGTACACCTCTGACCCAGGCTCATGAGGATCCAGAATCCCTAGAACCCATGCAGTGTGACTCATTCCACTTGTCTACGGAGGAGAAGCAACAATGTCTCCATGATGGGCTGTGTCTCTATTCCGGAACTGCTGGTCACATTCTACATGACTGTCAAATCCGCCGACACAGTACTTCGGCACCGACCCTGGGAAAGCACGTGGAGCCTGCTCCACATGCTAATGTGGTGAGTGCACCCACTAAGGGGTTGGTCTCCAAGTCCTTCCTCCTACCTGTGACAGTTAACTGCCCTCAGTCTGTCTTTGTGTTCTCAGCATTAATTGATTCCGGAGCTAAAGGGGACTTTATCCACGCTGAGCTAGTAGAGCAACTCCAGATTTCTGTGGAGCCACTGGAAGAGCTGCTGAGATTGACTGCTGTTGATGGGGACCCCGTGGGAGAAGGACTTATTAACTGGGTCATGAAACCCATTAATATGACTGTCAGTGTTTTACATTCTGAAAAGATTAATTTTTTTTGTATTGAATTCTTGTGAGTATGCTATTATTTTAGGTTTGCCCTGGCTTAGAAAATATAACCCCGTCATATCCTGGTCCGATAAAGAAATACTCTTGTGGTCCAGTTACTGCTATGACCATTGTCTAGTGCTTCCCACAGTTTTGGTATCATCAACGACTATCAAAAGCCCCAATGCCAATGTCATAGTTTCCGTGCCCCCCAAATACAGTGACTTGTTAGAAGTATTTAGGAAGAAAAGTGCTACCAAACTTTCCCCTCACAGAGAATATGACTGTTCCACTGAATTAATAGATGATGCTATTCCACCTAAGTCTAGGATTTATCCACTCACTCAGGCAGAGGAGAGAGCTATGGAGGAGTATGTCCAGGAGGCTTTAGAACAGGGTTTCATCCGTCCTTCTACTTCTCCCGCAGCTGCAGGGTTCTTTTTCGTCAACAAGAAAGATGGGGGACTTAGGCCCTGCATTGACTATCGTGGGTTAAATCAGATCACTAAACCCTATTCTTACCTGCTGCCTTTAGTCCCCATAGCACTAAAACAACTTCGTGGAGAGTTTATATTTACAAAACTCAACTTAAGAAGTGGGGCGGCACGGTGGTGTAGTGGTTAGCGCTGTCGCCTCACAGCAAGAAGGTCCTGGGTTCGAGCCCCGTGGCCGGCGAGGGCCTTTCTGTGCGGAGTTTGCACGTTCTCCCCGTGTCTGCGTGGGTTTCCTCCGGGTGCTCCGGTTTCCCCCACAGTCCAAAGACATGCAGGTTAGGTTAACTGGTGACTCTAAATTGACCGTAGGTGTGAATGGTTGTCTGTGTCTATGTGTCAGCCCTGTGATGACCTGGCGACTTGTCTAGGGTGTACCCTGCCTTTCGCCCGTAGTCAGCTGGGATAGGCTCCAGCTTGCCTGCGACCCTGTAGAAGGATAAAGCAGCTAGAGATAATGAGATGAGATGAGATTTAAGAAGTGCATACAATTTAGTCCATATAAAGGAAAGTGATGAATAGAAAACAGCATTTCTTAACACCTTATTGAAAGGAAATGCCAAAAAAATCTCGTGGAATCCCCGGGCACAGGAAGCATTCGAATCCCTCAAGGTAGCCTTCACCTCTGCCCCCATTCTGAAGCATCCTGATCCCACTCAGCCTTTCGTGGTGGACGCCTCTGAGGTAGGCACTGGAGCTGTGCTGTCCCAGCGTGTAGGTGACCCCTGCAAATTACATCCGATAGCCTTCTACTCCCATAAACTGACCTACCAAACATAATTACAGTATCGGAGATAGAGAATTGCTAGCCATGAAACTAGCTTTCGAAGAATGGCACCATTGGCTAGAGGGAGCTATGCATCCCTTCCTCATGTTAACAGATCATAAAAACCTTGAATATTTATGGTCAGCTAAATGGCTCAACCCCCGTCAGGCTTGGTGGTCTCTATTCTTTTCCCAATTTGATTTTTCCATCTCTTATTGTCCCAGTTCCTGTAATACTAAAGCAGATGCCCGGTCTCGTATATATCCCAGTCCCAAATCCTCCCCTGAGGTAGTTAATGTACTACCCCTGTCAGTTGTGGTTGCCCCCATTAGATGGGAAGTAGATGAAGAGATCGACCAAGAGCTATCCGTCACTCCTGCCCCTGAATCTTGCCCTGTAGGAAGGAAATATGTACCCACTCAATGCAGGGACAAGTTAATTACATGGGCCCACTCCTCTTTGTCTTCTGGCCATCCGGGAGAGACACGAACGCACCAGTTATTGTCTGGCAGATATTGGTGGGAAAATATGCTATCAGGTTTCCATAGGTTTGTCTCCTCATGCACCACCTGTTCAAAATGCAAAACACCCAAAACTCTCCCTGCCGGTAAACTCATGTCCTTGCCTGTCCCTTCTCATCCATGGTCACATTTAGCAGTAGACTTTGTTACTGACTTGCCCTGTCACAGAACTACACAGTCATTCTGACCATTGTTGATAGGTTCTCACGAGGAGTTAGATTTATTCCCTTTGTTAGCCTACCTACTGCCTTTCAGACAGGTGAAACCCTTTTTAACTATGTGTTCCGTATATTTGGTATTCCAGAAGATATAGTGTCTGATTGAGGGCCTCAATTCACCTCACATGTATGGTCTGCTTTCTTTGAGAGCCTGGGAGTTAACGTCAGTCTCACCTCCGGTTACCATCCCCAGTCTAATGGTCGATCTGAAAGGTTAAACCAAGAACTGGGAAAGTTTTTGGGAATGTACTGTCAGGAAAACTAAGCCGACTGGTCCAACTACTTGCCCTGGGCCGAAATGGCCCAAAACTCATTAATTAGCTCTGCTACAGGTCTCACACCCTTTCAATGTATGCTGGGTTACCAATCCCCCTTAATGCCATGGTCTGCCACACCCTCTGACAACCAGGCCATTGACAGTTGGATGCAACGGAGCGAGCAGGTCTGGGAACAGACCCACCAGCGGATAGAGAACGTCCTCCACCAACACAAGAGGCTGGCAGATCGTCATAGAGGTGACACACCTACCTACCTCCCTGGGGACCAAGTGTGGCTGTCAACCTGGGACTTCAAGTTTTCTGAGGGAGGTAGAAAATTATTGCCCAAATACATTGGTCCGTTTAAAATTCTCCAGCAAATTAATGAAGTTACTTACAAATTAGATCTGCCTGTGCATTACCGTGTTTCTAACTCATTTCATGTATCTCTCTTGAAACCTGTTGTTTCAGGTCCGTTGGACAAGGCCACACCTGAAGTCGTGCCCCCACCTCCGGTGTACGTAGAAGGTACCCCGGTGTATGCTGTCCGCCTGTTGCTGGACTCGAGAAGGAGAGGAGGGACTCTGCAGTACCTTGTGGACTGGGAGGACTATGGGCCCGAGGATCGTAGCTGGGTTCCCGCACAAGATATCCTGGATCTGGGGTTGGTGGAGGAGTTCCATCAGCGTCATCCAGAGAAGACCGCACCTCCGCCTAGGGGTCGTCCCAAGCACTATGGGTTCAGCTCTCCCGGCAGTCTGCACAGCAGTGGTCCCAGAGGTCATCCACAGCAACGGCCCTCTGTCCAGCACCACGGCAGTTCTGATGGCTCGCTCAGGAGTGTTTCCTGCAGCGTGGGTGGTGGTCATCATGGCCGCCCTTGTCCCTCGGCCTCCTTGGGGGGGAGGGGGTATTGTCATGCTCCTGGGCTCACCTAACACTCAGGACTCCTCTTCCCACAATCCCCCTCACATACCAGTCACTACCATGTGCACTCCATCAGCCAACCCGGAGCCACTTCCTAGGAGTGGCTCCCCCGAGTTCTAATTACCATCACCTGTACCTTTTAGTTTCCATTTATACCCCTTTGTTTGTTTTGTTCCTCGCACAGTATTGCCTCCACGTTTTGTGAGCCTACTGAGCATTACTATTCTGATTGTATTCCTGCGTATGACCCTTTTTGCCTTCTGGTTTTCTCCCATTTTGCCTAGCCCTTGTGTTTGTTTGCTCGTTTCTCTTGCTTCCTGGTTTCTCGATCCTCACCTGTTTTCCGACCACGATTTGTCTAGCCCTCATTACTGTTTTGGATCTCTCAGTATTGACCTGGCCTGGCTGTTGTACATTGTCTTTTTCCATTGTGCTCATTAAAACGTTGAGTTCATTCTTAATCCGTGAGCGTCTGGTTTGTTACAGCCGTGTTACAGCATAATACAGATACAGAAAATAAGCCTAAACGTTAGTGAAAGGTCAAAGGTGCATAATCTTCTCATATTAATAAAGTCATATTTCTAAAGGTTAAATGCAGCATAATACAAGTACCAAAATACAGAAAGTGAAAACTATGAAAATGTAAAGGGGGCATTCTGATTTACGGGACAGAGAGAAATGTTGTGAGTCGGTCATTCTAGTAATTAGATATGAAAACTAATCTATTTCAGGTTTGACAATTAGATAAGCAGAATGCCATGGGTGTCTGTCTATAGCAGGGGAAATTAAAATCAGCTTCATAAGAAGTTGTTTTATATGTTATTTACTTGTGTGTTAATGTAAACCTGGTGTACTTCTACTATTATACAAAATGGTAAAATAAGTTTGATGAAGCATTTACAATGGTGCTTGAAAGTTTGTGAACCCTTTAGAATTTTCTATATTTCTGAATAAATATGACCTAAAACATCATCAGATTTTCACACAAGTCCTAAAAGTAGATAAAGAGAACCCAGTTAAACAAATGAGACAAAAATATTATACTTGGTCATTTATTTATTGAGGAAAATGATCCAATATTACATATCTGTGAGTGGCAAAAGTATGTGAACCTTTGCTTTCAGTATCTGGTGTGATCCCCCCCTTATGTAGCAATAACCACAACTAAACATTTCTGGTAACTGTTGATCAGTCCTGCGCACCAGCTTGGAGAAATTTTAGCCCATTCCTCCATACAGAACAGCTTTGACTCTGGGATGTTGGTGGGTTTCCTCACATGAACTGCTCGCTTCAGGTCCTTTCACAATATTTCGATTAGATGAACGTCAAGACTTTGACTTGGCTATTCCAAAACTTTAACTTTATTCTTCTTTAACCATTCTTTGTTAGAATGACTTGTGTGCTTAGGGTCATTGTCTTGCTGCATGAGCCACCTTCTCTTGAGATTCAGTTCATGGACAGATGTCCTGACATTTTCCTTTAGAATTCACTGGTATAACTCAGAATTCATTGTTCCATCAATGATGGCAAGATGTCCTGGCCCAGATGCAGCAAAGCAGGCCCAAACCATGATATTACCACCACCATGTTTCACAGATGGGATAAGGTTCTTATGCTGGAATGCAGTGTTTTCCTTTCTCCAAACATAACACTTCTCATTTAAACCAAATTCTATTTTGGTCTCATTCATCCACAAAACATTTTTCCAATAGCCTTCTGGCTTGTCCACGTGATCTTTATCAAACTACAGATGAGCAGCAATGTTCTTTTTGGAAAGCAGTGGCTTTCTCCTTGCAACCCTACCATGCACACCATTATTGTTCAGTGTTCTCCTGATAGTGGACTCATGAACATTAGCGTTAGCCAATGTGAGAGAGGCCTTCAGTTGCTTAGAAGTTACCCTGGGGTCCTTTGTGACCTCGCCGACTATTACACGCCTTGCTCTTGGAGTGATCTTTGTTGGTCAACCACTCTTAGGGAGGGTAACAATGGTCTTGAATTTCCTTCATTTGTACACAGCCTGTCTGACTATGGATTGGTGGAGTCCAAACTCTTTAGAGATGGTTTTGTAACCTTTTCCAGCCTCATGAGCATCAACAATGCTTTTTCTGAGGTCCTCAGAAATCTCCTTTTTTCATGCCATGATACACATCCACAAACATGTGTTGTGAAGATCAGACTTTGATAGATCCCTGTTCTTTAAATAAAACAGGGTGCCCACTCACACCTGATTGTCATCCCATTGATTGAAAACACCTGACTCTAATTTCACCTTCTAATTAACTGCTAATCCTAAAGGTTCACATACTTTTGCCACTCACAGATATGTAATATTGGATCATTTTTCTCAACAAATAAATGACCAAATATAATATTTTTGTCTCATTTATTTAACTGGGTTCTCTTTAACTACTTTTAGGACTTGCATGAAATTCTGATGATGTCTTAGGTCATATTTATGCAGAAATATAGAAAATTCTAAAGGGTTCACAAACTTTCAAGCACCACTGTATATATTTTGATGAAAAAAACAGCATTAGAATATTACTAAATGATGGATAGCTCACAGTGATCCTGACTTCTACTCTCTCCAGACCTGCCTGGTCCATCCGGATGCCCCACCCCTGCTTGGAGCTTTCCTCAACTGAAAATCACCAACTGCTCCTGAGGATTGCCCAGCACAGATAGCCTAAAAATAACCATGAGATTACTGAGGATGGTACAATATGAAACCATAATGGCTGTGGTTATTCTTCCTTGGATAGCCTTAGGACTGCAATTGTTAAGAACAGTTTGCACTCTAGTCTACATCATTAAACAGTTGATAACTTCAGTTTGAGGAGATAGAGTTAACATTAAAACTATCATGATGCTTATATACAAGTTCCTCTTAACAAAACTGGCACTTTTGACTTTAAAGTTATAGAAGATAAATTATTCATAATCGCACTATCTGGTGTCATCCAGATGAGGACTGGTTACATTTTGAGTTTGGTTCCTCTCAAGGTTTCTTCTTCATGTAGTCTCAGGGAGGTTTTTCCTTGCTACTGTCACCTCTGGTTACTCATCAGAGATAAAATTATACATTTCAAATTTAAAATGTATATCTAGATTTCTGTAAATGCTGTTTTATCACAATGTCCTTCAAAACATTAAATAAATAAAATATAACTCAATTGAATTCAGATCTAGAAGATCTATGCATAGCATTAGAATCGAGCACAATTGCATTTGCAGGCTACCGTGTTATTTACTGACAGAGTTTCAAATCTGTGTTCCACTGCTTTCTTTAAAGACAGGTCATTTTAAGGACACACACGCAGAGCATACACAATCATTAATCTAACGTGACTGTTCAGGCACTTTTACTTTAGAGTACTGTACTTAGCTAGCCTTTGATGTAATATTGAGAAGCTTATTTTGAAGAAGCGGTACATGTCCAGGACTCACAGAGCCTACATTCTAAGGCCAAGTTTACATTAGACCGTATCTGTCTCGTTTTCTTCGCGGATGCACTGTCCGTTTATATTAAAACGCCTGGAAACGCCAGGAAACGGGAATCCGCCAGGGTCCACGTATTCAATCCAGATCGTGTCTGGCCCGGTGCTGTGTAAACATTGAGAATACGCGGATACGTGGTTACGCTGTGCTGAGCTCTAGCTGGCGTCGTCATTGGACAACGTCACTGTGACATCCACCTTCCTGATTCGCTGGCGTTGGTCATGTGACGCGACTGCTGAAAAACGGCGCGGACTTCCGCCTTGTATCACCTTTCATTAAAGAGTATAAAAGTATGAAAATACTGCAAATACTGATGCAAATACTGCCCATTGTGTAGTTATGATTGTCTTTAGGCTTGCCATCCTTCCACTTGCAAGTGGTAAGTGACGCGCATGCCCGACATGCACTGAGATCACACACACAGCGGCTCAGTCCCAAATCACTGCTCGTGCACTCCACTCGCGCGCTCTGTGAGCTGCGCAGGGCCGGAGTGCGCACCTTCCAGAGGGCACTCGCTGTTCAGGGCAGAGTGATTTGGAGCGCAGGATGCCTGCGGAGCCGAGCGTATCCGTGTATTGGCGTTGCTGTGTGCAGGTGAATCGTGTATTGGCGTTGCTGTGCGCACACTAATCGTTTTAAAAACGTTAATCTGATGATCCACTGATACGGTCTAATGTAAACCCCACCTAAGTGTTCTTTATACCAGTGAAGCCCTTGTGAACTTGCTTGACAATCATATGGACTGCAAATTTGGAGGTTTTAAGCTGATTGAAGGCATTGTCTATTTTACTAGCTTGCTGTTGCATCCAAGCTATTAATTGTCCTTATATTCCAAGCAATATGAAACAATATGAAAAAAACAGGGACTGAAAAAGCAAAGATTTTCAGCAAATGTATAAACACACACCCATTAAGGGACAGCAGTTCAGTTGTCTAATCTAGACTTAGATGTCTAAGATATTTTGTTAAGGCTATTTGCCAAAAGAACCCAAACACTGGTTTCTGAAATCACAGGTCTTAGAGTTATCATGGTTTCTCAAACTTTTATTTGATGTTAAGGCTTACTTTACTACACCTGTAATAGATATATGGTATTTAGTGATAGTTAAATAGAGATTCCTTACTCTCCTAAATGTTGTTCATCACACCTTATATAGAATATATAGTAGGCAGTGATTGGTTGAGAATATCATGTTCAGCATAATTGTAACTCACTGAAAGATAATGAAGCCACATCAATGCACCATAAACTTGGACATATGCTCCAAACTATGCCCTCTATTATATGCAGAGTCCACATGGACAATTACAGTACAGCTTGCATTTATATTAGCCATGCCATTTACTCACTGTGGTTGATGCACTCTGGGAGCTTGGCCCTTCTTGGTTGCCATCTGTTGATGTAATCCCCATTTTAGCATGTGTTTCTTTTGTAGTGCTCTTGACTGAGAAATCCAAGCCAAAGGCAACCACAGTTGTTTGGTTTGGAAAATTTTAGCTTCTTTTTATTTGTAGCTGAATTGCCTGTGCAGCTTAACTTTAGCCTCAAATATTCCACTTCACCAATGACTAAAGAGTGCCAAACGGAAAAAAAGGTTCTTCCAAAGATGCTAACCTTCCATGGGTGCATATGTTATGGAGTCATAGGATATCCACTGCCATTCTTTAGCTGTAACAATTAATCTGTCCCTTTTGGTTGTACAGTGGCACTTTGAATTTTGGGAACCCTTTAGAAATTTTTATATTTCTGCATAAATATGATCTAAAACAGGGGTTCCCAACCTTTTCTACTTTAAGGCCCACCTATTCATACTTATAGCGAGTTAGGGCCCATTAAAAATATCTCCAATTATTTTGGCTCATCTATTCCCTTAGAATCTAATAATCTATTGTAAAGTGTATTAATGGAATGCAACATCACTCCCTGTTACAGATAGGAGCCCAGGAATTAAATAAATGCAATAAAAACAAACTGTTTTTAATTGTAGGTATTGTATTTAAAACGGTATGGATGTGCCAGAAGCCAAACCATGCATGCAGGGCATTCTCAGTCAAAAGAGATTAATGATCTAAAAATGAAATCTGGTTGATTAACACAATAACGTATTGCCATGTTTATGTACAACAAACAAGCAAGTTATTAAAACCAAGACTCAAAAGAAGTGGATATAGAAACCACTCAATGGGATAGATCCTTACACATTAACAAAGAAGGCTTTTTCCTGTGAGTTGGAAAATTATCCATCTGTTGATGTTGATCCCCAACATCTCAAACTACCTGGTGCTGCAGACATTGTTCTACACAGACAAACAGATGAAAATCTGGAAGAGCATGGAGGTGAACAGTTTTTTATATGTGGCTGGGTTAAAAATCTGGGGATCAGGACACAACAAGATAGGCAGCAGTAGATGGATCTAAGTGCAGGAAGAGTGTTTATTAGCAGGGGTGATATTTACAAAAATTAAAGCAAAGTAGAAAGCAGAATCATAAAGCAAAGTATTTAAACATCACTATAAACATGGCTAGAAACAAACATGACCGTAATAATGATACTTCGCAAAGCCTCTGTAAAAACAGCATCCGTATCTGCACGTGCTGGTTGCCTCAAATCAATATCAGGTGTTTCGCATAACGACCGGGTCCCAAGAGTGTGCACAATATGCTCCGTGGGTGCGCGCAGCTGCTCGAGCTGTGCCAGGCTCAAATGCGCAAAGGCATGACAGTCTGTGTGAACACAACTTTTAGCCTACATGTATATCGCCATGCACCAGAGCATTTTTTAAGGATTTTCCACTAGGAGACCAACTGGTCTGGGCAATACAATCACAGGCCCCAGAGTCCATGTGGCTGCACCGCTGCAGCATATTCTGTGATGCAAAATGGTTCACCAATCACCATACAGGCAAACACACTACAGTGACTACACAGCTATCAAGAGCAATTACCAAGCACAAATGTTATGTCAAAGACACTCAAAGTTACACAGTAATGACATCGGATTCTGACATCAGCCATCTCAGTAACCAAATTTTAGTTTTGTTTTTCTTAACCAACATGATCTTGTGTGTATATCTTATAGCATAGATCTTCGTTTTCCTTGTTAAATGTATACTTACATGGTACTTGGTTAATTAACTGCAACTGATTGAACCAAATTATAAGACATAACTTGGTTTAAAATTTGGTCTCCCAGTGAAGCTGGTTTGGCATTGACTAGGAGACCAAATCTGGCCACTGGGAGACCATTTGGTCTCCCAGTAACTATGTTAAAAAATGCTCTGCCATGCACCATCACCAAAATGCCTCATTTTCATTGATAACCTATCACAGAGCATCTCAAGCTGTAGTGTGACTGTAACTTAATGAGGTAGATGTGACGTCGGATGCAAACCAGTAATTGTACCCTACTATGGGTAAAAATTAGCTTCAACCTGAAAAAAAATTAAACACCCAGTTAAACATCCATCCATCATCCATAACCGCTTATCCTGTGCAGGGTCGTGGGCAAGCTGGAGCCTATCCCAGCTGACTATGGGTGAGAGGCGGGGTACACCCTGAACAAGTTACCAGATCATCGCAGGGCTGACACATAGAGACAAACAACAATTCACACTCATATTCACACCTATGGTCAATTTAGAGCCACCGATTAACTTAACCTGTATGTCTTTGAACTGTGGGGGAAACTGGAGCACCCGGAGGAAACCCACACAGACACGGGGAGAACATGCAAACTCCACACAGAAAGACCCCCGTCGGCCACTGGGCTCAAACCAAGAACCTTCTTGCTGTGAGGCAACAGTGCTAACCACTACACCACCGTGCCACCCCAGTTAAACAAATGAGACAAAATATTATACTTGGTCATTTATTTATTGAGGAAATAATCCAATATTATATATCACTGAGTGGCAAAAGTATGTGGACTCCTCTGATTATCAGTTCATTGTAAGGTGAAATTAGAGTCAAGTGTTTTCAATCAATGGGGTGACAATCAGGTGTGAGTGTTTGCCCTGTTTTATCTAAAGAACAGAGAAGTCTGATCTTCATAACATGTTTGTGGAAGTGTATCAGGACCTCAGAACAAGATTTGTTGATGCTCTTCAGGCTAGAAAAGGTTACAAAACAGCCTCTAAAGAGTTTGGACTTCACCAATCCACAGTCAGACAGATGGAGGAAATTCAAGCTCACTGTTCCCCTCCCCAGGGGTGGTGGACCAACAAAGATCACTCCAAGAGCAAGGCATTGGGTCATAAAAAAAAACCCAGGGTAACTTCCTCCAAGCCAATGTGTAGGACTGATAAAAAGTTACCGGAAACATTTAGTTGCAGTTATTGCTGCACAAGGGTATCTTACCAGATACTTGAAAAGCAAGGTTCACATACTTTTGCCACTCACTGATATGTAATATTGGATTATTCTCCTTTAATAAATAAATGACCAAATGTAATGTTTTGTCTCATTTGCTTAATTGGGTTCCCTTTATCTACTTTTAGGATTTGCGTGAAAATCTGACCATGTTTTTGGTCATATTTACACAGAAATATAGAAATTTTGAAAGGGTTCACAAGTTTTCAAGTAGAATTGTACATTTTGGTATCTCTCTATCACAATACATTAAATGTAGTTGATGTTATCTGGTAATCATACTGATCTTAATCTTCCTGCTAATCTCGTTCTTTAGAACACAGCAAATTTCTTGTGGTAATATTAACATTTGGGAATTTTGCTGTGACTTGCTCTAGGATAGGGAAGCTTGCGTTCACTCTTGTCTAGTCTAACTCTAAGTTCATGGACTTCATTAAAAGGGTAAACACTTGACCATCCTTCTTTCTTTTCATTATCACTGGGAAGCAGAGTTTTTAAGTGTATGCTATTGTTTCAGTGCTACCCATGAAGTTCCCTAAATCCCTCAGGGGATACTGCTAAGGAGTCTTTGACCAAGGTGCTTAACCTTAATTTAGGTTCTGGCATGAAGACTGATGAATAGGTCATACAAGGAATGTGAACCATTTAAATTCTGTGGAACTAATACAGCCCTTAAGAAAGCAAGATAGCCTATGTGTGTCAGCCTAAGCAATTATGTAACAGTAATTAGATGAATCATTTTAATTTGGCATTTCATTAATATGTGTAACGTGTGAAATATGAAAATTTATGTGAACATCTGTTAATTTAGGCCCTACCCTTGTTACACACACCTACTCGACTTCTTCAAAACTTCAAAAAGTGAAAAGAATTATCTATCACAGACCACATGCATTTCATATGCAGTCACCTGAAAGTTCGCACATACGATTTCTTCCCCAGTTTCACATGATTAAAATCACCTTTTTTTGTTTTATAACAGCTAACTAATCTGTCACTTCCATTCCCTATGTTATACAGCTTAGCAAATGTATGTGGGATATGTGAAAATGAAAGCAGTCATTTTTGCAGTTGTTTTTTTTTTTTTTTTGCAACAAGACAAAAAAAAAGTCAACCTGGTCTCTTTAATGGTATTGTTAATCATTTTTAAAATTATTTATTATTTAAAGTATTGCATTTTTACAATTATTTTTATTAAGATATAAGATACTGGTTGACGTGTTTGTTTTGTGGTCCTTTTAAATAAAGATTGCAAGATGAAGCATTCTGAGTGACCTTGTAGCCACCTATTTTATCTATATCACAGAGCATCCATGAACTTACTTGCACTGTTGGTAGAGGCCAGAGCGAATTTTGATACTCTCGCCATGTTTGGTGTGACCATAGGGTTATAGCAGCAGCTGTTTATTTAGGTAATTCCCAAAGAGCTCAAGGCACTTAATACAAGTTCAAAGAGACATATCTTAACTAAATCTCCATGTAGGATACAAGGAGAACAATATAACAGCATATATTGTTCGCTGTTATATTGTTCTTCTCATTTCTACATGTTGATGTCTAGTATTAACAATATATTGCTCCAATATAACAGGAGCATATATTGTTAATACTAGACCTCAACATGTAGAAATGATCTGTTATATTTTGCAAGCCACTGTTTAAGCCAATATAGTCTATGTACATGACAGTTACATACTTTGGTGAAACGTTATTTACTGAATTCCTATTTTGTTCAAAGTTTTCATACTTAGCTTTGACAACACGTCTTGCAATACATGTCTACATACTCATGTTTTTCTGAAATAAAAAAGGAGTTTGAGCATAATTCATAATTATTAAAATTATTGCATTTCAAGACAAATTGGTGGTCTTGTTTCTTCACTGTACCTTCTCAATGCACACACTATATAAAGGAGATTTGTACTGTGTTTCTACTGAACCTCATTTTCAGTCTCTTTTCATATAAATCAACCCTGTTACTTACAATGTCTGAATCTTGCTGAAGCACTTTCTCACACTAACATGTGCTTGATTATCTGGGTTAATTAGAAAACTTGACATTTAGCACAGGTCTGGTTTCAATTAACTTTTGACTCATTAAACAATCTGACCTCCGGGTCTATTCTAACTGCTATTATATCCTGGTTTAATAACAGGAAACAAAATGTATTGGTGGCCTGTTATCAACTAAGGTACAAGAGGATTTGTGTCCAAGAAGACTCAAGGCCCCAAGTTAACCTTAGAATAATAAGGCTCATTGTAAGAGTTAATTTGTTGGTGGATACCTAGTCGTGGTAGAGAATCAACACATTTTCTTCCATTTCCTGTTTAAGCACACATATAAACTCACTAGAATGAATTATTAGCATGCTAGTGAGGCTCACAATAAATACAGCCTACTAAGACACTTTCAGGAGAGGTGTCTTGAAGGCAGATATCAGGGGAATGCCCTTGTAATGCATTTCTAAGAGTGAACTTACATGGAGAGGCCAGCTGCAGGAATGTGTTGAGTTTGTTTTAGGAGGCTTTCTCAATGGAGGTGATCACATCCGAGAGACTGGAGGCATACCAGAGGTCAGAACCAAGTATGAAGAAGAAGCAGTGTGGGTAGACACTACAGTCATATCAAAAGGATTGTACTTTCATACTGGATTGAAATTGGGAGTGGGTTGGAATGCAAAGGTGAAAGTCTGTCAAAATATATTGATTATTTTTCATCCATACACTTTTGTTTTGTATTGATGTTTATTATGAGTGTAGCCAAAACACATCAAAAGAAACACAACATGTGCCAGCCAAAATCTTGAACCACTGCTCTAAAGGTACCAATGCAGTATCTCAGAAACAGACAGGGAATAATATTAATCAACACAACCATGTCAAAACTACAACCCCAAATCCAAAAAAGTTGGGACACCGTGTAAAACATAAATAAAAACAGAATGTGAAGATTTGCAAATCGTGGAAACCCTGTATTTCACTGAAAATACAACCCCGATTCCAAAAAAGTTGGGACAAAGTACAAATTGTAAATAAAAACAGAATGCAATAATTTACAAATCTCAAAAACTGATATTGTATTCACAATAGAACATAGACAACAAATCAAATGTCGAAAGTGAGACATTTTGAAATTTCATGCCAAATATTGGCTCATTTGAAATTTCATGACAGCAACACATCTCAAAAAAGTTGGGACAGGGGCAATAAGAGGCTGGAAAAGTTAAAGGTACAAAAAAGGAACAGCTGGAGGACCAAATTGCAACTCATTAGGTCAGTTGGCAATAGGTCATTAACATGACTGGGTATAAAAAGAGCATCTTGGAGTGGCAGCGGCTCTCAGAAGTAAAGATGGGAAGAGAATCACCAATCCCCCTAATTCTGCACCGACAAATAGTGGAGCAATATCAGAAAGAAGTTCGACAGTGTAAAATTGCAAAGAGTTTGAACATATCATCATCTACAGCGCATAATATCACCAAAAGATTCAGAGAATCTGGAAGAATCTCTGTGCGTAAGGGTCAAGGCCAGAAAATCATACTGGGTGCCCGTGATCTTCGGGCCCTTAGACGGCACTGCATCACATACAGGCATGCTTCTGTATTGGAAATCACAAAATGGGCTCAGGAATATTTCCAGAGAGCATTATCTGTGAACACAATTCACCGTGCCATCCGCCGTCGCCAGCTAAAACTCTATAGTTCAAAGAAGAAGCCGTATCTAAACATGATCCAGAAGCGCAGACGTCTTCTCTGGGCCAAGGCTCATTTAAAATGGACTGTGGCAAAGTGGAAAACTGTTCTGTGGTCAGACGAATCAAAATTTGAAGTTCTTTATGGAAATCAGGGATGCCGTGTCATTCGGACTAAAGAGGAGAAGGACGACCCAAGTTGTTATCAGCGCTCAGTTCAGAAGCCTGCATCTCTGATGGTATGGGGTTGCATTAGTGCGTGTGGCATGGGCAGCTTACACATCTGGAAAGACACCATCAATGCTGAAAGGTATATCCAGGCTCTAGAGCAACATATGCTCCCATCCAGACGACGTCTCTTTCAGGGAAGACCTTGCATTTTCCAACATGACAATGCCAAACCACATACTGCATCAATTACAGCATCATGGCTGCATAGAAGAAGGGTCCAGGTGCTGAACTGGCCAGCCTGCAGTCCAGATCTTTCATCCATAGAAAACATTTGGCGCGTCATAAAACGGAAGATATGACAAAAAAGACCGAAGACAGTTGAGCAACTAGAATCCTACATTAGACAAGAATGCATTAACATTCCTATCCCTAAACTTGAGCAACTTGTCTCCTCAGTCCCCAGACATTTACAAACTGTTGTAAAGAGAAAAGGGGATGTCTCACAGTGGTAAACATGGCCTTGTCCCAACTTTTTTGAGATGTGTTGTTGTCATGAAATTTAAAATCACCTAATTTTTCTCTTTAAATGATACATTTTCTCAGTTTAAACATTTGATATGTCATCTATGTTCTATTCTGAATAAAATATGGAATTTTGAAACTTCTGCATCATTGCATTCTGTTTTTATTTACAATTTGTACTTTGTCCCAACTTTTTTGGAATCGGGTTGTAGTACAAAGACAACATATTGAATGTTGAAACAGAAATTTTATTGTTTTTTGAAAAATATATGCTCATTTTGAATTTGATGTAAGCAACGTTTCAGAAAAGTTGGGATGGGGCAACAAAAGACTGAAAAAGTTGTGTAATGCTAAAAAACTAATTTGGTTAATTGGCAATAGGTCAGTAACATGATTGGGTATAAAAAGAGCATCCCAGAGAGGCGGAGTCTCTCAGAAGTAAAAATGGGGAGGGGTTCACTGCTCTGTGAAAGGCTGTGTGGGTAAACAGTGCAACAATTTAAGAATAATGTTCCTCAGTGTAAAATTGCAGAGAATTTGGGGATCATGGTACATATCATTAAAGCTTCGGAGAATCTGGAAAAATCCCTTTATGCAAGAGACAAGACTGAAAACTGATACTGGATGTCTATAATCTTCAGGCCCTCAGGCAACACTGCATTAAAAGTAGACATGTGTTTGTAGTGGAAATCACTGTATGGGCTCAGGAACATTTCAGAAAACCATCGTCTGTGAAAACAGTTCATCACTGCATCCACAAATGCAAGTTAAAACCATATATAAACAATATCCAGAAACACTGCAACCTCTTTGGGCCTGAGCTCTTTTACGATGGACTGAGGCGAAGTGGAAAACTGTCCCAAGATCTGGCGAATCAAAAGTAGAAATTCTTTTTAGCAATCATGGACACCACATCCTCCAGGCTAAAAAGGAGAGGGACCATCCGGCTTGTTATCAGTACACAGTTCAAAAGCCAGCATCTGTGATGATATGAGGGTGCATTATTGCACATTATATGGGTCGCTTGTACATCTGGGAAGGCATCATTAATGCTGAATGATATATACACACATTTCAGACAATATGCTGCCATCCAGACAAAATTATTTTCAGGGAAAACCTTCCTTTTTTTCAGCAAGACAATGCCAAACCCCTTTCTGCACATATGTTAAAACTGCATGGCTCTGTAGTAAAAAAGTCGGGGTGCTAAACTGGCCAGCCTGCAGTCCAGACCTGTCTCCCATTTAAAACATTTGGTGCATTATGAAGTGCAAAATACGACAAAGGAGACCCAGAACTGTTGAGCAACTGAAATTGTATATTAGGCAAGAATGGGACAACATTTCTATTTCAAAACTACAGCAATTAGTCTCCTCGTTTCCCAAACATTTACAGAGTGTTGTTAAAAGTAGAGGTGATGCAACACAGTGGTAAACATCCCTGATGTCCTAATTTTTTTGAAATGTGTTACTGACATCAAATTCAAAATAAAAATTTAAAAAAAAAAACAATAAAATTTCTCAGTTTCAACATCTGATATATTGTCTCTGTACTATTTTCAATGAAATATAGAGTTTCCAAGATTTGCAAATTATTGCATTCTGTTTTTATTTACAGTTTATGCAGCATGGGCATGGACTGGGACATGGGCTTTGATCTTGGCATGGGCAGCAGCATTAGCATGGGTATGGACTGGGGCATGGGCTTTGATCTTGGCATGGGCACTCGAAATATGACATCCTCCCTGAAACCCAATGGTGGAGCAAAGAGCTCATCCCCACCAAAGCCTGGCACCTGAGCTAGCAGTGGAGGGGAGGCCACTGCGTTGGCTTCTGATGCTGGCTCTGGGGCGGGTAGTAGAGCGGAAGCTGCCCTGTCGGCCTCTTGTGCTATCTCTGGAGTGGGCAGTGGAGGAGAGGCCACTCCGTCAACTTCTCGTACAGGCTCTGGAGCAGGCAGTGGAGTGGAAGCCATCCCATTGACCTCTGGCACTGGTTCTGGAGCTAGCTCTGGGGTGAGTAATGGGGCGGAGGCCGCCCAGTTGTCCTCTGGCACAGGATCTGGAGTGAGCAGTGGAGTGGAGGCCACCCTATTGGCCTCTGGGGCTGGATCTGGAGCAGAAGCCATGCTGTTGGCCTCTGGCACTGCCTCTGGAGCTGGCTCTGGTCTCCCGAATCTAGCCCCCTCCCAAAATATTTATGGGGATTTTCCTTCCTGGAGGATTGAAACCAGGACTTGAGCTCCTCCTCAAATGACTGGGAGTCTGGAGGCATGTGTGCTACATTTTTACTCAGTCTTCGGCCCACCAGTGTGCAGGTCCAGTGAGCCAAAAAATCATGCAGCTAACCCACAAGCATTCTGGAGGTTTAGGCTCTACCAAGTCCCTGTGAAAGAAGCTGCACTGCAGCAAAAGTCAATTGGGTAACTGCTCCACCCTGTCATATGGCACCAGTTTGTTCAGCCCCAGCCGCTGAAGAAAAACAACGGCTCCTGGCTTCAGCAACCTGATATTAGCGCGGGACTGTGCAGCATGCCTGTATCCTCCTGCTACATCCATTGTTGAAGGCGAAGCACTCTGTCAGTAAACTCAGCATTGAGATGGATGTAATCGCAGGGAAATGTTTATTTTATAGGTGCCCTATTTACAAATCATGAGGCAACATCAGAGAAACAAACTGAAATAAACAAAACTGAAACAGAGGAATGAACAGAAAGCAGAGTCATAAATCCAGAAATCATAAGTCAAAGTACTAGGAACCAATGTGATAGAGAAAATCAAAACAATACTTTGCACCATCATTGAGTCGATAGCATCCTTATATGCACAGGTGCAGATAACACTCCAAAATAGGCAACAGGTGTGTGCAATGATGAATCATCCCAAGGGCGTGTGCTATGTGCTCCGTGCACATGGACACAAGTGGGGTGTTTGAGCTATGCTAGGCTTGAGCACACAAAGGTGTGACAACTTTTAAAATATGACACAAAAACCATAATCCTGGTGTGACAGCAGGGGTGTCGTCAAGCGCCAGCTTGTGAACGGAGAGCGAGGTCGGGGAAGGTGAGTGGCAAAGTGATCACACCTGTGTCATATTAATTGTGTGTGTATGTCTTGCAGTGACAGCTGAAGGCTTATATGGAGGGAGGAAGCAGAGAGGAAGGGAGCTTCCCTGCATGCCGTGTGTGTGTGTGTGTGTGTGTGTGTGTGTGTGTGTGTGTGTGTGTGTGTGTGCGCACGCGCATGCGTATGTGAAAGGAAATTATTGGAGCTGAAAAGCTTAAATAAAAATTGCCCTAGAATTAACTCACCTGTCCCAGTGCTTCAGTGTTCTGCCCCATCACAGAGACCTTTACACTGGTGCGGAAACCTGGCACCGGCACCAACCCGAAAATTGAAAGGAACTGCCCGTATGGAGTCCTCGCCCTTCAAGGACCTCATCCATGCCCTCTCCGCCACCCAGCAAAACCAACACCAAACACTGCTCACCCTTCACCAAGAACAGGACCAGCACTTTGAAGCCCTGCTGCAGGCCCAGCAGGAAGGTCATCAGGTATTCTCGAATCTACTCGTGTCAGCATGCACTCCAGCTGCCATGTCTGCGGGCTTCCGCCATGTCACACTGACAAAAATGGGGCCGCACGATGTCTCTGAGGCATTCCTGGCACTCTTTGAACAAGCTGTGGAGGCATGGGGGTGGCCAGTTGAGCAGCGAGCAGCACGCCTACTGCCGCTAATGACTGGGGAAGCACAGCTTGCCACTCAATAACTCCCCACCAACAACAGACTGGAATACGCCGACCTAAAGCGAGCTATCCTGCAGCATGTCAGCCGCACCCCTAAGCAATATTGGCAGCACTTCCGCATGCTAACCCTGGAAGAGATTGGCTGGCCGTTTGCATTCGACCAACAGCTCTGGGATGCCTAGCGGCAGTGGCTGAGGGCAGAAGACTGTGACACCAAGCAGGGATGAGAGTGGGTGATCACCAAAAAAGCAGAAAACAAGATGGCGCCCGAAGCCAGGGGTCTGGGAGGGATACCCCCCCAGGAAAATTTTGAAAAATAAGGCCTTACAAACCACTTTTCCTGCAATCTGAGCTGTAGTAGATAAAAAATCTGTTGTCTTTTTTATATATTTACATGAAAATATGTTTCAAATCAATAGGAGTATTGTTTGAATTCAAAATAAAATCATATTCAACATTCAAGGGTATGGTTATAATTTATGATCAACAAAAATGACAAACTAAATTCACATTAAACGTAAGTTTTATTAATTATCAAAATGTTTTTATATTAAATAAAATTTCTTAGGGAGAAAAGGTCAGTCACCCTATGTCCTCATTAGTTGCATATGATTTCAAAGTCTTTTGAAATATTTAAGTTTGCAAAACTGTCAGCATTAATTCAGATTTACTGACCATCATATACATGTTTGATATTAAATCAAACGAATGCTAAGTTTATGGATAACGTCTATGTACACTTTATACAATTATTTATAGTTCACAGTCACTTCTCATTTTCATTTAATAATTTCGACTTCTTCTTCAGCCTTTTGGCCAAAGACAAAAGCTTGTCAGTCCTCTCTCTGTTTTTTTATACCAGCATCGATTTCACGTACCTTCGCTTCGTCTCGCTTGTCAATTGTATTCGGCATTTTGAGTAAAAAAGCCGATACGAAAGAGAAACGTATTTTTGAAGCACAGCGACGATGAACATGTGCAAGTTTCGATAAAATAGAACAGATGCGGGTACTTTTGTAAGAACTGTTATGATTGGCTTTTGTTCTCTCCCACACTCTTGCAACAACTGTTATGATTGGCTTTTGTTCTCTCCCACACTCTTGTAACAACTGTTATTATTGGCTTTCATGCTCTCGCCAGCGATGTTTTGGCCAATTACATTGTAGATAACACGTATTCTACCGCGAGACTTAGCGAGACTAAAGATGGCGAAAATGTAAACATGTAACATCATCGTATGCTTGAGTATCACGAAGGAACATACCCCAACCCCCCTCAATGAAAAAAACATCTCAACGGATTTGGCATAATATCGATTTTCGCTCAGAAAAAGCGGAAATCTGCCGAAAAGCAGAAAACTCTCATCCCCGACCAAGGGAATCATCGACACGGTGGCACTGGAACAGTTCACTGATCGGCTGCAAGGAGGCACAGCAGAGTGGGTCCAGAGCCACCAGCCAGCATCACTGGACCAAGCAATTGTGTTGGCAGAAGACCATCTCATGGTGGTTCCAGTGGCAGGCGGGCTTCCTGACTCTTCTCTCTGTCTTTCTTTCTCTCTCTATCCTCGTTCCAGCCCCCTGTCCCTGCACCAGTGGCTCCCCAGCCAAGCACATGCACCAAACGTCTGAACCCGCGGTTCCTCTCGCACTAAGCAGAATCACTCCTGCAACAACTATCATTACATTCAGGCTGGACTCCGACCCAGAGGCGCTCAGTCACAACCCCACAGATAGCAGCCCCACATCAGAGGCTCCACCACATGAAGGATGCCAACACAAGGATCACCCATTGGTATCTGGCCCTCCAGCCTTTCATGTTCGAGGTGGTCCACAGGCTGGGGGCACAGATGTTGGTAGCTGACTTTCTTTCCCGTCAGTGGGGGAGTCAGCTGCAGACCAGGGAGTCGGGCGGTGGGGGTATGTAGCAGCGGGGGCATGGTCAAGCACCAGTTTGTGAATGGAGAGCAAGGCTGGGGAAGGTAAATGGCAAAGTGCTCACACCTTTGTCATATTAATTATGTGTGTATGTATTGCAGTGACAGCTGAGGGCTTATATGGAGGGAGGAAGCAGAGAGGAAGGAATCTTTTCTGCGCAATGTGTGTGTGTGTGCGCGTGTGTGTGTTTGAGAGAGAGAGAGAGAGAGAGAGAGAGAAGGGAAAGTGTTGGAGCTGAAAAGCTGGAAATTTGCCCAACAATTAACCCACCTGTCCCAGTGCTTCAGTGTTCCACCCCATCCCAGAGACCTTTACATCTGGATTAACAATATCTGTAAAATCTGCCCTTTATTTACCTAACGCCAGTGCACCAGTAAATAGAGCTTCATATTTGCTGGTGTATTTTTTTTTTTATAAAAGTGAGTACTGAGGTGGGCGGCACGGTGGTGTAGTGGTTAGCGCTGTCGCCTCACAGCAAGAAGGTCCTGGGTTCGAGCCCCGGGGCCGGCGAGGGCCTTTCTGTGCGGAGTTTGCATGTTCTCCCCGTGTCCGCGTGGGTTTCCTCCGGGTGCTCCGGTTTCCCCCACAGTCCAAAGACATGCAGGTTAGGTTAACTGGTGACTCTAAATTGACCGTAGGTGTGAATGTGAGTGTGAATGGTTGTCTGTGTCTATGTGTCAGCCCTGTGATGACCTGGCGACTTGTCCAGGGTGTACCCCGCAATTCGCCCGTAGTCAGCTGGGATAGGCTCCAGCTTGCCTGCGACCCTGTAGAAGGATAAAGCGACTAGAGATAATGAGATGAGATGAGTACTGAGGTGCCTACAACTACTGTAATAAGGATATTTAAAGACAACTAGAGTTAAATGGATCACTGCAAAATGGCTGGCATAAAGTGTAAAATTAGTTTGATTTGGGGTTGGACAATGGGGAAATTCCTGAAACCTGATGCTTGAGTGGCTTCCAAGATGGAAACCCAGATGTTGTTTTCTTATCCTTTTCTGAGAAAATGTTTTACGAATTTGAATTTAGAATATTAAAGGTAAACTAATCATAATGGATAAGAATGTTTTTCCTTAACTTGGCTTTAAGATTGATATTTTATGTTTAGATTAAGCTAATTCATTAATTTTTGGTAAAGTTTTTGTTCCACATCTTCTCCTGTAGTTTTCAAGATATTGACACCAAACCAACTTCAACTCATCCATCCTGTGCCCAAATAGTGTGCTTGTATACAGCTTTTGGAAAAACATGCACACTCATTTTTCTGTCATTGTTTGGTCTATTAAAATGAATGGAGTTTCTGAATCAAAGTCATCCTGCTCAGTCATGTTTCATCAGAAAGCCACCAAAGTTCTTTTCATAGCTTGGACCAACTCACTCAACACAAACATTCATCTGTCATGAACACACTTGGTTGTTGTTGTTTGTTTGTTTTTTGTTGTTGTTTGTTTTGTTTTGGGGGGGGTTGTATTGAGGAACAATTTCCTTGCAGAAAAGCACCTCTAGCTGTGGAGTCACATAGTTTTCATACCATGTCCTGACATGTTTAGTTTTATATTATCCATCAAAGAAAATTCAGTGGAATTGACATGCTTGTGACATGTGTGGAATAAAAGCTGTTTGCCTTTTTCCAACTTTCCATTAGCCATTGATTGGATTGTTGTAAAGCTATATCAGGCCATGACTAGCAGCTAGGTCGCATTTTCTGCATAACACAGTTTGTTGAAGTTGTACATTAAAAAGGCATGTAGAATGCCTGGCCAAGAATTGTGGGCAAATTAGTTGAATGTTAGCTTGTACCAAAGAGATATAGTAAGAAAAGTACAGGGGGAAAAAAACATTAACTGCTAATAGTTCAAAGAATACCACCTGTGAAATATACTGCCATGGGCATGGGTGGCTGCCAGTGTAACTGAGTCACTTCTCTTTATTAAAAATGTAACAGATGATGGCCAAAGAATATTGAGTCTTCAGATAAAATCAAATGGCTCAAAACTCAGTGGTTGGCATTACAGCCAGGCAATTACTCAAAGCATGCTGCAAAAACAACGAGGAAGTTTTTTCAGTGCCAAAGTGAAATGTTCTTGACTGGGCAAGTGATGACCTGGGATGAACCCCTTTGAGAATGCATTGAGGAGTCAGGCTGTCGATTATGACATTTGAAACCAAGTCTTAATTTACTTTGTTACTTATAGTCATATGAAATAAAGGAAAGAATGCTGTTAGTCATAGATGATTAATCCAGTTAAAACTGACACGTGACACCTTAACCTCTGTATAGTCTGTCATTTCTAATCTAATCTGTGCTGGCATATACATCCAAATTACCAAACATGCTTTCACTGCAATGAAGGTTTCATACCATCTTTTGCTTTAGAATGTTCTGATTTTAGTGTTAAATATTACTTCATCTAATAATGTCCAAAAATATATGAACACATATTTGGAATAAGGATAAAGATTGTTGCTCTGTGAGCCAGACTGCAACTTCTGCCCACCCACTTTCACAGATTCTTCCCCACTCAAGTAAGGGTGAGGAGTAGGAAACTTTGAACCCAGAAATGGTTTTCCAAAACAAGACTGGCTTAAAAAAACATCAAATGGTCCAATATAGAAGTAAATTCTTTCCTCTGTATGTTCACCTGTCCTGTTTTTCTCTTCATTTTCTTGGCCTCACCTGGCTCAAAGCATTCATTTTGAAAGTAGTGGAAGGTTTGACTCTGAAGTTGACCAAAGAGCTGACTGACAAAGTTGTGTTTATTGGAGTAAGTAATAAGCATTTGTTTCCTCATAGGTTTTACATTTTTTTTTTGTCTCAATTGACTTCAAATTCTGACATTGGAAGTTCACAAAGTTCACTGTAATAACACCTAAATATGATAGTATGTAGCCTCATCCCCCTCTCATCATCTATCAATGATATACAGTGGTGCTTGAAAGTTTGTGAACGCTTTAGAATTTTCTATATTTCTGAATAAATATGACCTAAAACATCATCAGATTTTCACACAAGTCCTAAAAGTAGATAAAGAGAACTCAGTTAAACAAATGAGACAAAAATATTATACTTTGTCATTTATTTATTGAGGAAAATGATCCAATATTACATATCTGTGAAGGACAAAAGTATGTGAACCTTTGCTTTCAGTATCTGGTGTGACCCCCTTGTGCAGCAATAACTGCAACTAAATGTTTCCGGTAGCTGTTGATCAGTTCTGCACACCGGCATGGAGGAATTTTAGCCCATTCCTCCGTACAGAACAGCTTCAACTCTGGGATGTTGGTGGGTTTCCTCACATGAACTGCTCGCTTCAGGTCCTTCCACAACATTTCGATTGGATTAAGGTCAGGACTTTGACTTTGCTATTCCAAAACATTAACTTCATTCTTCTTTAACCATTCTCTGGTAGAACGACATTGTCTTGCTGCATGACCCACCTTCTCTTGAGATTCAGTTCATGGACAGATGTCCTGACATTTTCCTTTAGAATTTGCTGATATAATTCAGAATTCATTGTTCCATCAATGATGGTAAGCTGTTCTGGCCCAAATGCAGCAAGACAGGCCCAAACCATGATACTACCACCACCATGTTTCACAGATGGGATAAGGTTCTTATGCTGGAATGCAGTGTTTTTCTTTCTCCAAACATAACACTTCTCATTTAAAACAAAAAGTTCTATTTTGGTCTCATTTGTCCACAAAACATTTTTCCAATAGCCTTCTGGCTTGTCCATGTGATCTTTAGCAAACTGCAGATGAGCAACAATGTTCTTTTTGGAGAGCAGTGGCTTTCTCCTTGCAACCCTGCCATGCACACTGTAGGTCAAACAGTCCGTCTAAGAACTACAAATCCCATCAACTAACTTCCGCGATGACCTACGTCACGCCTGGGCGGGATTACCTACGTCACATCCTCCCTGAAGCCATAAGTTACTGAGTCAACTTCCGTTCTTTCTCTTTTTGGGCTGTGAACTCATCATACAGACACAAAGAGACCTTCTGCTGATCAGAACATCCAAGATAAAGACTTCTTTCTTGCAAGAAAAAGAGATTTAGCGCTCTTTCATTTGCCACTGGCCACGGTAAAACTACTTGAGTTGCGCTCTCTCTCTTGGTTGAGTTATAACCGGTTTTATTTGTATTATAAGTAACGTTACGACTGCCGCCCAAAGCAGTTTAATTAAAAGTTAGAAGCGACTGGATTCCTTCTGACTTAATCGCTGTGCACATTATTGATCAGAGACTTCTTCTTCACGAACTATGAAGCGTCAGACCAAGAATTCTCTGCTTTCTACAGCAGTCTCTACGAGCTCCTGTGAACTCCAGCCTCTTTGTAGCTTCTCTGTAATCCTACACAGAGGCAAATACTGAAGTAAGACTGGCATTTTGGGCAGAACTAGTCTTAGGAATTAACTTTATGAAGTAGTGTGAATTTAAACTCAGGAACGGTTTAATTGTGCACACTGTAGACACTTAGCGTGTTGAATTGATCCTTGTTCTATTTTTTGATCTCTCAATTGTTAATAGATAGGTTACATGCTTTCTATATTCCTTTCTAATACTTTAATTTCATTATTACACATATTTTGACCTCATCAAGATTTCAGTGGATTTGGTAATGTTATAGGCTAGTGGGTGAGCTAGCAATGTGGGCTAATTCCTTTTGTTTCAAGCCACGTGGTGACCCCCCCCTTTTCCCCCTCAGCACATAGATAAAATTCAAAACTTTATAGCCCCCCTCTCAGAAACACACACACTCCCTCTCTCTCTCTCTCTTAAACACACACACACACACACACACAGATATCACTGACGACCATTTGAATGTATCTCAACTGCTATTACTCATTTTTTTATCTTTGTTATAATAAATTCAATTAATTGTTAAAGGTGGGGTATGAGATTTTGGAATAACGGTTCCTGCAAGCCATATTTTGAAAAGAAACACACCCGCCCTCACCATGCTCCCACCCCCCGCGTCTCCACTCCTCCTCCCCCTTATAAAGCCTGAGAGAATCAGCCTTTATAATGGGTGTCTATTGCATTACACACCAGTGGAGCAGAGTGTAGAGAGCTTGGAAAAATAGCTCAAACTTTCTCATTCAAACTGTGTTTTCAGCCCCAATTTTCACTCCACACACATCATTTTCTCAAAAGTAGTAGCCACACTTGTCCTGATTCACACAATGTGTCTACCTACACGATAGGACTTGCAGTTTTTGAATGAGAAGCCTGAAAGTGAGGAGAGGACAGGCACGCAGCCACATAGACTGCCATTATAAACTTAGCAGAAAAGTCACTCGTTTTTAACTCGCTCTAGTGACCTCATTTTTTACACTACAGACAAAATAATTACATCAGTGTGTTCAGGAGAGCCTTGTGGCGCTCACTGTGAAAGAATTTTGTGAATATCTCCTTCTGTTTTCGTGTAAATCCCCGTTGTTTGGAGGGAGCGCACTGACAAAATCCTGCACTCTGTGTGACACTCTGCTCGCTCGCTCTCTCTCACACACACACACACACACAGAAGGGCCGGGCTGCTCGCGGGCTTCAGTCTGATTGATGTGTCAGTATCCAATCATTTTGAGGTGGTACCTCGATATGATTGGATGGCGTTTTTCCTTTATTTTACACTGTAGACTAGATTAAAATATTTCGTTTTGGGGTCAAACCTTCTATTGTACTGCTTGCAACATGGGTGTGAGGAGCTTTTCAAGCAATATGGTAAAAAATACTCCTGAAAAAAATCTCATACTCCACCTTTAAACTGTGTCTGTGTTGCTTCTATATATATTTATGAAGTCATCCAATCTCAAAGAATTCCAAGGTGCATGAATGCCATTGGCTGTAGCATTTATGTAATACGGTAAGTGATGCATTATTGCTGCATTGGTAGTGATCATAATAATTTGGAATATACCATAATTTAGCTGTTTGGTAATTTATTATTAAGCACCAAAATGAATGGTATTATTAATGAGACTGATTTAATGAGACTGATTTAATGAGATTGATCACTTAATACCAATTGCACCTACAACACCATTATTGTTCAGTGTTCTCCTGATGGTGGACTCATGAACATTAACATTAGCCAATGTCAGAGAGGCCTTCAGTTGCTTAGAAGTTACCCTGGGGTACTTTGTGACCTCGCCGACTATTACATGCCTTGCTCTTGGAGTGATCTTTATTGGGTGACCACTCCTGGGGAGAGGAAAAATGTTCTTGAATTTCCTCCATTTGTACATAATCTGTCTGACTGTGGATTGGTGGAGACCAAATTCTTTAGAGATGGTTTTGTAACCTTTTCCAGCCTGATGAGCATCAACAATGCTTTTTCTGAGGTCCTCAGAAATCTCCTTTGTTATACACTTCCACAAACGTGTTGTGAAGATCAGACTTTGATAGATCCCTGTTCTTTAAATAAAACAGGGTGCCCACTCACACCTGATTGTCATCCCATTGATTGAAAACACCGGACTCTAATTTCACCTTCAATTTAACTGCTAATCCGAGAGGTTCACATACTTTTGCCACTCACAGATATGTAATATTGGATCATTTTCCTCAATAAATAAATGACCAAGTATAATATTTTTGTCTCATTTGTTTAACTGGGTTCTCTTTATCTACTTTTAGGACTTGTGTGAAAATCTGATGATGTTTTAGGTCATATTTATGCAGAAATATAGAAAATTCTAAAGGGTTCACAAGCTTTCAAGCAACACTGTACAGTCTGTATGTGATAGTATTTTTAGTCTTTTTAAAACGCAGGTGGACAATTGTACAACTACTCTTCTGATTTATGTATATAATTATTGAGACACTAACTGCTACTGTGTACTGATAGACCATAAGGTGAACCCCATTTTTGTTTTAGGTCGCTCCGACGTCTCTGAACCACATGCTCTTTAGCTGATAAAAAGGACCAAGTTATGTTACACTTATAGCAAACTTTCCGCATCACAGAATCGCACTCATTTTTTAAATTGAGACATTTTCTGAAGAAATATTTTCCTCAGAGCTGAATGCGATTTTGATGTCACGAGACACCACGTGACCGTGCTAAACCAATTGCGTAGCCGATTTATGACAACAAACTGGAAAAATGACAGCCTGCCTGGTGTTGTCAAATGTAACCAGCATAAAGGAATCTCCCAAAATATCCTTCTAAAGTGGGCCAAATTTATTCTTAACAGTGCTTTATTTATAGCATGAAGAACAATGATGCAAGTGGATGATAAAGGCAGACATTTCATGTTGTCATTTTGATCAATAAATGGAAATAATTCTAATTATCAATGATAATGATCATTCATGTATTTCTAAAGTGGGCCAAATGGATTCTAAATAGTGCTTTATTTATAGCACGAAGAACAATGATGCAAGTGACCTTTCATGTTGTCATTTTGATCAATAAATGGAAACAATTTAATTATCAGTGATAACCATTCATGTATTTCTAAAGTGGGCTAAATGGATTCCAAACAGTGCTTTATTTATAGCACAAAGAACAATGATGCAAGTGGGTGATAAGGTAGACCTTTTCATGTTGTCATTTTTATCAATAAATGGAAATAATTCTAATTATCAATGATAAGGAACATTCACGTATTCATTTGTTCATTTATTCACTCACAACTATATACAACACATAAAAACAATCATAACAAGTATACATTGACTGGCATAAACTTATATACATATATAAATAAACATCATAATAAAATGAATGATAATGATATCAATGGAATAGAATAGAGGTAAAAACCACATAACATGCTATTCCTCACTGTCAGTGTCAGGGCAGTTATCATCTTCTTTCTCTTCTGTTTCCTTTGTGTTCGAACAGCTAGAACACCTGCACAAGTCTGTACAAAAGAAAAGAATAAAGGATGGATAGATAGGCAGACAAACAGTCAGACTTCATTTTTCCTGGTGGACTGGTATTCAGTGGCATATTAACATCAAAGCACACAGACATACTATGACATCCATACAAACATATATACTACCCTATTAAAGTCAAAGTGTACTTTATTGTCAAAAATCTTTGCAACAGGCATTAAGCCAGAAGGGGGGGCAGTCCTTAACTCAAACACTGCATTTTGGTCATTTATGGTATTGGAATATTATAGGCATGGGGAAGTTATGTATTGGAATGTTATTTTACTCACACCCACACACATACACAACACATTATAGTTCACACACTCTCTCACACACACACACACACACCAGCAAAAGTACAACCAATAGACATCTTTCCATATTCATACAATCATCCATACATCTTTACGTCAATGTACTATAAATCCACACATACATTCAAACTAGACAGGGACACTCTAACGAGTACAAACCCCGCCTTTTCCCTATTAAAATACATTGGGCGAAAATTTCGAAGTTCTGCCATGACCTTGACCTTTGACCTCCAAAATTTAATGGTTTCCTTCCTTGGTGATTGGCAACACGTACAAAATTTGGTCCAAATCGATCCATTGGTTCTTGAGATATCTTGCAGACACACAGACAGACAGACAGACAGACAGACAGACAGATACACACACACACAGACTGACGCAGGTGAAAATAATAACCCCTCCGACTACTGTCGGCGGGGTTAATTAGACAAATGCAAGGAGATTGTGTGCAGTCAGTAGCAGTGTAGATAGTCATTCAACTACTCTCTCTGTCTGTGTGTGTGTGTGTGTGTGCGCGCGCGCGCGCGCGTGTGCTGGGGGATGGGATGCATTTGCATAGACTACCTACTGTGTAGTGGGGGATGAGGGTGAGATGCCTTTTAGCTTACCTGCGGTTAAAGTCTGTGTCTTTGACAAAGCTTCTTTTTGTCGCCTGCCAGCCTTGACGACATATTTGCAGGTTTTCTTGCATATTATACAGATGGCAGGAAGGACGGGGCCAGAGCTCGAGATGGGCAGGCTTGATCTGGAACGAAGTTTCCTTGTCGGAGTCGTGCCAGTCACTGTTGCAGGGATAGCCTCGCTGGTCTGGGGGTCTTGTTTATCATCTCCCCGCTCTTTCTCTCGCACGAGACGCCTTTTTGCGCTTTCAATTTCACGCTTGTCAATGAACCTCCGGTAACATGTGGGATGGAAAGCCGTGTCTTCGGGAATTTTATCAAAATCCAAGTCAAGACAGTGTTTGTAATGTTCGGATACGTCTCTGCACTCACCCCTCAACTCCAGCCACTGCCGAAGGCTGTTTCGGTAAGTATTCCACCGTATGCTGGTGAAATTCTGTGTTTTTTCATGCTTCACAGAAGATATGTGCATATAACAAGTCTTACGTGTCAAAGATTTAGTTTTTTCAACAGTTTCGGCCGAGTTTTCTTTTTCTTCGGTACTGCTGGATGATAGCACTGCTACTCCGGTGGCTGCCATGCTGCTTCTGTTTACCTAGCACAGCTGGTAGCTACCAGCTACCCGATTTGTCCAGTCTGATGACGTTTCAACCGTGGCACCTCTTGCGAGCCAAAGTGTTATTACGCCTGCTGAATATGTACATACGCCTTGGAGATACTAGTTCTTCATTAAATGTTGCGATTTAAGAAATGAGCGTGATTCTGTGACGCGAACTGTTTTGTTGTAATCTTACCACAACTCATTCTTTTTTATGAACTGAAGCATGTGCGGTTCGGAGAGGTCGGCGCGGGATCCCTTTTCGGAAGGACTTTTCGAGGTTCACCTTACACACAGGCATGTAAACATGTAAATTCCACATAGAAAGGCCCCAGTTGGCCATGAGGTATGAACCCAGAATCTTATTGCTATGAGGTGACAGTGCTAACCACTGCACCACTGTGTCACCCTGAACTGCATTTCAAATTACAAAAGTACCAATGCTGCAAAGACACTGTCGACTTTGTTGTCCTCAAATTCACTATAAATATAATTAAATGGAATTTATAAACTCAGCTGGCTCTGATTTTAAATGGTTGTGAATCAGTTTAGTCAACAGTGTGTTGGATCTCACCTTAACAACCAGAATATTTGGACCTTGATAACAACAGACTGGTGGCTACTCAACACACTGTTTGCAGTTTTAACCACCACCAAAAACAGGGGTTCACCCCACAACAGTACAATAAATACCCAAGTGAATTGGATATACTGTCACTAATAATAGTATACTAACCAGAAAGCCTGATTTTTTTTTCAAGATTTAATTGACCAAAAAAATGTAGGTACCATAAAACATTTTATGTCCAGTCTGCTCTTCATTGGATCACTTCACTTGGATAATGTAAGCTTACCTAAGAACTTCTGTAAAGATAAAAGACCTTGATGCTTATACAAAATATCCCTTCAAGATGCTCAGTATTGTTTGACTATATATTGTACAATTGTGGACAATTTTACAACTGTCACCAAGAAGAGTATGGATTCCCATTTGACTCAGATTCCTCAAGGTTTCTTCCTCATGTCGTTTGTTAGGGAATATTTCCTTGTCGGTGTTGCCTCTGGCTTATGGATCTAAAGCTACATCTGGATTTCTGTTAAGCTTTGTGACAACGTTAAAAGTTCTATATAAATCAAATTTAAATGAATTATCTGATTCAAAAAAAGGAAGCAGAATCTGCCTCATTTGATATGAAATTTAAATATCTTCTCAAAACAGCTGCTGTTTTACATGCTACATACTATACCAGTTGTCATGTGAGCACCGAATAAACAGAACTGATTCATAACCATAGATGTAATATTTCCACATTCCTAATATTTCCACATTCCAATTGCTGTGGAGCTTAGAAAATTCCTCCATTTCCACATAAGCAGTGTACAGACAGACACCACCATGGTGGTATTTTACAATCAAGGAGGCAACCACATCAGCAACCAAGGACAAAAATAAATCATAACCTATGATGAGAGAGACAAGTGGATGCACTCCTCCTGTTTCTGAGCACTGTGTACCTATTGAGCTAATAAACTCAGACAATGGATACACTGTCTCACAGCAATCTAAACACAGGGATTGGCAAATCCACAAGGAGATGGTTCAGTTAATTTGGAACATCCATAGCAAAGTTTGTGAATAGACAGACAATTCACTGCCCAATGTGGATCATGGACAGGGCAGAGACACATGGTTTAGGAAAGGATGCATTGGCACATGACTGGTCACATGGATGGCTGAATAGGCTTCCCACTACTGTTACTGTTATGGATAATGCTGTAGCACATTCAACAGACTATGCAACTAGTTTTGCCCCATTCTGGCTGAACAGATCATGGTTCTACTTGTTATTGATGTGACTGACAGGCCTTCCATATACAGTAGTACACATCAAACCAGACCTACTGTCCCAGATGAATTAGTTACTATGACACAGCACATCATGTATCTTGAAATTATGGGAAATGAATGCCAGGCGTGACCTCAACATACTGAACTGTTGACAAAGGATTAGACATAGTACAGTAATTTTCCATGTTCCATCTGTGTGCTGGTTGTAAGAGGAATGCATTTTCACAATGGTAAGCAAGAACAGACACAGGTCTAGAGGTACCTTCTTCCTTTAAATACTATTTGATTTGCACTGTGGCTACTTCCTTGGTGGCACTAGGAGTGTCACTTATTGACATTTGTGTCTGTAAGTGCTAAACATTTAGTGCTAAACTTTGGTGAGAGATTCTTTTCATCAAAAGAGTACAAAGCAGCACAATGAGTGATTCTCATTCTCAATAAGTAACATGGTATTTTATTAATAAAGCAAGCTACTGTATTTGCACTTCCTGTGTATTATTGTTTGACAAGGTGCACCTCATGTTACAAATCCTCATGTTAAATATTGCTATACAGCCTCCACTAGTTCAGAACAAAACCACCCTGCTGGTCTGGAATGAAAGGAAGTAGAATAAGAGGTTATGTACACTATATGGCCAAAAGTATGTGGAAAACTGACCATCACATCCACATGTGCTTGTTGAATATCTCATTCCAAAACCAAGGAGACTAATATAGAGTTGGTTTACTCTTTACAGCTTTAACAGCCTCTCTTCTAGAAAAGCTTTCTGCTAGATTTTGGAATGTACCTGGGGGTTGTGCTCAGTAAGCCACAACAGCATTAGTGAGGTTGGGCAGTGATGTTGGGCAAGAAAGCTTTGCATCCCAATTCATCCTAAAGGTGTTTGGTGTGGTTGAGGCCAGGACTCTATGCAGACCACTGGAGTTCTTCCACTCTGACCTAGACAAACCATGTCTTCATGGATCTTGTGTTATGGGACATCATCATTCTGGACCATGTTTGGGCATCTTAGTTCCAGTGAAGGGAAATCATGAAAGATATTCTACACAATCATGTGCCTCCAACTTTGTGGCAAAAGTTTAGGGAAGGCTCACATTGGGGTGTCATGGTCAGGCATTAACATACTTTTGGCCATATATAGTGTAACGGTGGTTCTGTGATTGAGTGGACCACCAGGGCCAGCTTGGTCACTCTGTTTGACAAGAAAGCTGAGAACATGAGTGTAACATAGGAGGAGCCTTATACTGGCTTCACATGAGGTCACAAGGTGACTTTGTTATTAGCATTCAGCAAGGAAACAAATGGGGAAAACTATACTAGCTCTGAAGGAAACTGCCCTGGTTTAGTTGTAGAACCACTGTTACATATGTATCATTCTGCTGTGCTAAGGAAAAAAACAAACAGAAAAAAGGCAAGAAAAACAAACTGAAAAGTAAGAAAAAAAATCCTTCACAGCATCCAGAGTGAGAGGAAATCCTCTGTGACTCTGCAGGGATACTTATGTCATAACTTTTCATGTGTGTGCATGTATGTCTAAGTACATTGGCCAAGTTTGTAACACATGTGAAAACATTGACACGTGTTCATAGAAACATGGTTCATTCTCTCAGTTCCGTAATTACATTGTACTAGATATAGACATTGCTGCATAAGCTATAATGGCTAGAATTAGAAAGGGTGTGACTGGCATGCTGGAAAGCATGCAGAGCTTTCCAGCATCCTGGAACCATCCTGGAATCCAATATACACTAAAAAGTACTAGACGTTGCACTTTGGCATAGCCCAATAGGCAACGCTTTAACATAATAAGAGTTATACACCCTATTTAGCAGAAACACACACACACACACACACACACACAGTGTACTAGAATCTGGGCATATAATTTTATGAAGCATACCCAAGATGATAAATAAAATAAAATATCTTGCTGTGTAAATATTAAAATTCAGGCAAAAGTGTTTGTTAAAAATATACTCTCCAGTATTAAATCAGAGGAATAGACAGTTGTTAAAGGATGATGCCCTTAGTCAAAATTATGCAAACTACTAAATTCATTCTACAACCCCGATTCCCAAAATGTTGGGATGCTGTGTAAAACCTAAATAAAAATAGAATGCAATAATTTGCAAATCCTTTTTGACTTATCTTCTTCTTCTTCTTTTGCCTGCTCCTGTGAGGGGTCACCACAGCGGATCATCATGATCCAGAACCTTCTTGCCTATATTCAAATTGAATACAGACCAAAGACAAGATATTTCATTTTCAAACTGATGTTTTAATGTTTTTTTGTTAATGTACAGTCAGTCTGATTTTTTTTTTTTTAATCGGGGGTTCCTTAATATCGGTACAGTATGATGAGGGGTAACACCCCATGTATTCAGACATCACACTCAGAAAGAGAGGTATGAGTGGGCTTGCTTTGTTTTCTGTAAGAGATTCAATTTAAGGAACAATTTAATACCCTCTCTTTTGTGCTTCCACTAAGGTGGGGTATGAAGGATCATATTCATATGTGGTACTTGTTTAGTCTCCAGGCAGCTAAAATAAATTTAAAAATGACTGCTGTAAGTACAGCATGCCAGTGTCATGTAGGAAAATACACATCCACACACTAAAGTCAACTGTGGGACTAGTCTCACACTCTTGCACCAGTTTTGACTGGACTTTATATGTAACATGTTTTTGTGCAGTTATTAATTTGTATTCCCCCACTGTTTAATTCTTTTTGTTTTGATATTCATCTTTAATGGTCCAATTAGTAATCCCTCAGATAGAATTATACTGGAATGATGGGCATGCTTCCTCTGGAAATATATTTACATTCACAAGTCTGCTATGAGAAGTGCAAAAAGATAGATTGACAATGAACACAGGCTCACTGAAACTGGGCAGTTGAGGACTAGAAGAACATTGACTGGTCAGATGATTCTGGATTTCTGACAATAGTGATGGCCACACATGACAGGCTATTCCTTCTTCTCATGCTGCTTTGCTACAGTAGGGCAGCGCAGTGGTGTGGTGGTTGGCGCAGTCGCCTCGCAGCGGGAGAGTTCCGGGTTCGGGCCCAGCAGCCGGCAAGGGCCTTTCTGTGTGGAGTTTGCGTGTTCTCCCCGTGTCTGCGTGGGTTTCCTCCGGGTGCTCCGGTTTCCCCCGCAGTCCAAGGACATGCAGTTAGGTTGACGTGGGGCGGCCTTGGGCTGAGGTGCCCTTGAGCAAGGTACCGAAACCCCTGACTGCTCCCCGGGCGCTCTGGGCTGCCCACTGCTCTGAGTGTGTGAGCTTGTGTTTACTGCTTCAGATGGGTTAAATGCAGAGGATGAATTTCACTGTGCTTGAAGTGTGCATGTGATGAATAAAGGTTTCTTCTTCTTCTAAGAAATAGACACATATACAGAGCCCTCTAGAAAGAAAAGAAAAATAAGATACTTAATTCACTATGTTTTCACTGCAGGACCAGAAATGGTCACAAGGCTAGAATGCTCAACCCCATGGAAGATGCGGAGTAGATGAGATGGCAGCAAGTCTGAGTCAAATGCAAGGGTTTTTAGTGACGGTGCAAATGCAGAATGAAGGGCAGGTTTCAGGAGCTTAATACCACTACCCCGATAACAGAGATCCTGTATTGTTTTCAGTGGCTACATCTCTAAACTTGAGGGCCACTTTGACAATGAGTGCTAGTAGCCTGGCATCAGATCATTCTGAAAAACTTGTGACCTGTGTTATTCTGATTGTAATGCAGAATAACAGCACAATGGTGGTAGTAAATACACTGCAAGGAGCTCTTAAGGCTGCCTTTGAAATACAGTATGAAAGCAGTTGGTAGTCTAACTCATTCTGGCTAATTAGGCCATGTTTTGACTAGTTGTTCACATGATTGACCAAAATCTTGAAATTGAAATCTTTAGCTGGTTGGCTATTAAACTACTTACCATCCGAAATTCAAGGATTCATTTGCCTCCAAGAGTGAAATACGAGTGAAAAATATTCAAGAATTAAAAGCCCAACAATCAGTTTTCCCAAATCCCACTGAAAAACCCAAAGCTGCTACCAAGGCTTTATTCTGTGTTAGCCATCTCCTGGCAAAGCACAAGAAGCCCCATCACCAATGGTGAGTTTTTAAAAAGTAGCGATGTCTGTCACCACTGACACATTATTCACTTTAAAAACAAACAAGAAGACATAAAAACAGCAATTAAGTGTGCTGCTTGGTTCAGTAAACGTAATGAGAAGAGTGGAGTTGTTATCCAAGGACATTTCTGATCAGATTATCAAGGATTTGCAAATTTTTCCCAAGCACCACACACAGCTGACTGACTTGAACTGTACACTCTTACTGTGCATGTTGTATTAATATGTCCAGCCTCATTTCCAAAAAGTTGGAATGGTGCAACAAAAGACTGGAAGAGTTGTGTAATGTTTAAAAGAAACCTAATTGGGTTAATTGGCAACAGGTCAGTAGCATGATTGGGTATAAAAAGAGCATCCCAGAGAGGATGAGTCTCTCAGAAGTAAAGATGGGGAGGGGTTCACTGCTCTGTGAAAGACTGTGTGGGCAAACAGTGCAAAAATTTAAGAATAATGTTCCGCAATGTAAAATTGCAAAGAATTTGGGGAGCACATCATCTACAGTGTCTTGCAAAAGTATTCATCTCCCTTGGTGTTTGTCCTGTTTTGTTGCATTACAACCAGGAATTAAAATGGATTTTGGGGGGGGGTTAGCAACCAAAAATGGGTTTACACATCATGCCCACCACTTTAAAGGTGCAAATTGTTTTTTATGGTGACACAAACAATAATTAAAATGAAAAACACAGAAATCTTGAGTGTGCATAGGTATTCACCCCCTTTAGTATGAAACCCTTAAATAACAGCTGGTACAACCATTAACGACATAAGTCACATAATTAGTTGATTAAGATCCACCTGTGTGCAATCAAAGTGTGTCACATGATCTGTCACATGATGTCTGTATAAATCAACCTGTTCTGGAAGGACCCTGACTCTGCAATACTACTAAGCAAGCAACATGAAAGCCAAGGAGCATTCCAAACAAGTCAGAGAGAAAGTTGTAGAGAAGTATAGATCGGGGTGGGTTATAAAAATATCCCAAACTTTGAATATCCCATGAAGCACCATTAAACCCATTATAGCAAAATGGAAAGAAAATGGCACCACTACAAACCTGACAAGAGAAGACTGCCCACCAAAACTCACAGACCGGGCAAGGAGGACATTAATCAGAGATGCAACAAAGACACCAAAGATAATACTGAAGGAGCTGCAAAGATCCACAGCGGAGATGGGAGTATCTGTCCATAGGAACACTTTAGCCCGTACACTCCACAGAGCAGGGCTTTATGAAAGAGTGACCAGAAAAAAAGCCATTGTTTACAGAAAAAAAATGGGAAAACACATTTGGAGTTTGTCCAACAGCATGTGGCAAACTCACCAAATACATGGAAGATTCTCTAGTCAAATTAGACTAAAATTGAACTTTTTGGCCATCATGGGAAACGCAATGCATGGCACAAACCCAACACTTCCCATCACCCTGAGAACACCATGCCTACAGTGAAGCATGGTGGTGGCAGCATCATGCTGTGGGGATGTTTTTCATGTGCATAAACAGGAAAGCTGGTCAGGATTGAAGGAAAGATGGATGGCACTAAATACAAGGCAATTCTGGAGGAAAACCTGTTTGAGTCAGCCAGAGGTTTGAGACTGGGATGAAGGTTCACATTCCAGCAGGACAATGACCCTAAACATACTGCTGAAGCTCCACTGGAGTGGTTTAAAGGGAAACATTTAAATGTCTTGGAATGACCTAGTCAAAGCCCAGACTTCAATGCATTTGAGAATCTGTGGCATAACTTGAAGATTACTGTATGTCAACGCAGCCCATCTAACTTGAAGGAGTTGGAGCAGTTTTGCATTGAGGAATGGGTAAAAATCCCAGTGGCTAGATGTGCTAAGCTAATAGAGACATACCCCAAGAGACTTGCAGCTGTAATTGCAGCAAAAGGTGTTTCTACAAAGTATTGACTTTGGGGGTGAATACCTATTTTAAACCTAATTGCACCTTTAAAGTGGTAGGCATGTTGTGTGAATCAAATGGTGCTAAACACCAAAAATCCATTTTAATTCCAGCTTGTAATGCAACAAAACAGGAGAAACACTGAGGGGGATGAATACTTTTACAAGACACTGTAGATATTGGCCAGGTTAGCCCTGTTTCTAGTGAGGACTGAAGTGGAAGTGATTGCCAGCTGGCAGGTCACTGATCAGCTGTTTGTATGCTTTGAGAAGGAGCATAAATGGTCTCAGCTGACTACAGAATTTTTGCACATATGGCAGTGGGAAGTGATTACATAAGCATATTTGAACACACGTCAAGAGACAACTTCTTCCATTAAATGCTATTGAAAACACGCTTAGGCGCACTAAGAAGTGTCGCTTGTGGACATTTGTGAAGAGGCAACATGGAGTGTAACATCAATGGAGTGGCAGGAAGCTTTATGACCCAAGGTGCTCTCATGCCTGTGTTACCTTCTGGCTCTCCCTTTTAATTATGCTGTCATGGGTAGCCCTGCCAAAATTCCTGATTGGGGTCTGATCATAACGTTCACCCTTTTAAACTACTATAGAATAAAAGCATACCTAAAAATCACATAACAATAATGTTTGTTCTCTCGCTCTCTCTCCAGACCTGCCTTGTCCATCTTCAGCCTGGAGTTTTCTTCACTTGAGAATTTGAGAATCACTCATTGCCACAATCACTCATTGCACTCATCAAAAAAAAAAAAACTTCAGCCCAAGTCTCACCCATTCTTTCATGGAACAGTAATGACTTATCACACTTTCCAGTGTCAGCTAGAAGATTACTTCCCTTTTGAATTTGTTCCCTCTCAAGGTTTTTTCCTGATGTTATCCCAGGGAGTTTGCTATATAAATCATGCTATATAAATTTAATTGAATTGAACTTGGTAAGGAAATAAACAGAACATATTCTGGAACGAACACACTGAAATTTAAGGAACTAGAATTGTACATTATTTCAACCTGAATTTATTCAAGTATTGACATTTACTCAGAAAAAAAAGATTTGTTTTACCTACCATTACTTAGCATTTGCACAGAGCTGTTTTCATGTTAAAGCATAGTTATAATAAATCAGGGATGAGAATTTTCCGCCGATCGGCGGATTTCCTACTTTTTCAGACCAAAATGATCGTTTTTGAGATCGATGTAAATCCGTTGAGAAATTTTCGGGGGGGGTATGATTAACGATCTGTGGTCACCTTATAACGCAGACATCCCAAGTCTCCCAGAACTTCCGGGAGTCTCCTGCATATTGATAGAAGCGAGCAAGAGCGTGCGTGCGCAACATTTAGGTCTGCATCACGCATCTTAAGGCCTCTGCATGCTCTTGCGACAAGGCTTTCGCAGATAGCTTTTCGCAGACAGTTGTAATTTATTGTTGAGCGGGGGAATAGGCGTGTGCGATGTTATTCACCGGCACAACGCAAGGGGGCGCGAAATCGCTAGGAGTAGTTGGTGGGTGTGGTTAGTGGAGTGTTTATCCTCCGGTTACTTATAATGACTAGAACTTTTTTTTTTATAATGACTAGAACTGGAGTCGTATAGATGTACGTACTTCCTCAATCAACCGCTCTTCATGCTGCTCCATCTTCGCTCGTGTTTTTAAAAATGCCGGTCGTGAAAACAAAAACCGGGAAAGTAGGGAAGCGGAAGTGCGTGTACAGCGGGTAGAGTGGACCAATCAGAGCCCTCTTGTCTGCGGCGCTGTCTGCGAGGCTTCTGCGGTGGTCACAGTTTTTGGGAGGTGCGCGCAGAGCGTCTGCGAAGGTGGGGGGGCTACGCAGACACTGTCTGCGACACCGTCTGCGAGGACTGGGTTGTCAGCATAAATTGGCCTTTAGAATGTGCGCGCGCGAGGGAGACTGTGTGCAGTGTTGCCAGATATTGCTGACGTTTAACATCCCAAAAAATGTTCAAAACCCGCCAAAATGCACTTAAAACCACCCAATGTGGCAACACTGCCTGTGTGCCTGTTCATGTAGCGCATGCCAGACAAAGAGCATCCTGATTGGGTTACTCAGCAAAATAAGCCAATCAGCTTTCAGTGTGGGCGGGCTTTTATCCCTTTTCTCGAGGACCGACCGGCATAGCAGAGAGAGCGCGCGCCCCAAAAAACGAAAGTACAAAACCCACTTCAGCTCAGATTACACAAAAGAATCTCCCTGTCTAATAAGGGTAGAAAATAATGACAGTTTCGCGCGATGTACTGTTTGCAGCAGTGATTTCAGCATTGCCCATGGTGGCTTAAATGATTGTAAAGGACATGTTGAGGTGAGGAGTGTCATTTCATGTGCATTAGGTCTACAACGGGCTGTCATGAAAAGACCAAACTTATTGAAGATTTCCGTAAAGTAACAATGTATGAATATACATCATCAAATACACGTCATATATAAGTGTGTATCTTTTTATAAATGAGGTTAGCTTGTCTAATGTAGCATGTTGGGGAGAATCATAGTATCATATCTATATTTCTGATAAAATTTTAGGTATGATACCATGTAGGGGCGGCACGGTGGTGTAGTGGTTAGCGCTGTCGCCTCACAGCAAGAAGGTCCTGGGTTCGAGCCCCGGGGCCGGCGAGGGCCTTTCTGTGTGGAGTTTGCATGTTCTCCCCGTGTCCGCGTGGGTTTCCTCCGGGTACTCCGGTTTCCCCCACAGTCCAAAGACATGCAGGTTAGGTTAACTGGTGACTCTAAATTGACCATAGGTGTGAATGTGAGTGTGAATGGTTGTCTGTGTCTATGTGTCAGCCCTGTGATGACCTGGCGACTTGTCCAGGGTGTACCCCGCCTTTCGCCCGTAGTCAGCTGGGATAGGCTCCAGCTTGCCTGCGACCCTGTAGAAGGATAAAGCGGCTAGAGATAATGAGATGAGATGAGATACCATGTATAACTCTCCTACTTAATGCTCATTTCATGGGGGGGAATTGCTGGGATGTGCCGCGCGGGAGCGTCTGCCCACATTTTTTTAGGCCGAGATGAACTTAGAGTTTTTGATTTAAAAAAATTTTTCCAATTTGTAATGCCCATTGTACATGCCTGTTCTTTAACTCAAAATCACCATCTCGATCTTCAAATTGACCGTATGGTATATGCATTACATTACACAACATCCTGTCCAGATAAAACCTAGTTAGTACACACAACAGTTGAAAGGGAAGTGATGAGTGATGTTAAATGTTGCCTGCTTAATATGCAAGACCTCCTGCTACCATGATAACATCAGAAGAAAGCTTCAGAGAATTATATGACAGCACTTTTTTCTGGTTTGCACTTCATTGTAAAGGATTAGAGTATTCAAAGACATGAATAGCAAAAATGCAGAAATATAATACTGTAGAGCTCGTTTATATTAAAAGGTGCATTGATTTTTTGAAATCATCAAATGTGAATTGATTAAAAACAAGTCTCTTGTACCATATTAATCATTTTCACCTGGTAGACCACCAAGAAGGGGAATTTATTTCCAAATACATTGCAACTTTTTGCTGATAAAATTAATGGTTTTGGGGTAAAAAAAAATAAATAAAAAATAGCCAAAAATCATTGGGCCATGGGCCCCGCCCCCTTGGTCTGTGGGCCCCGCCCCCCTGGGCCATGGGCCCCACCCTAGTTTTTTCAGACTTTTTAAATATTTTTCATTCTCATCCCTGATAAATGTAATATATAAATTCAAACATGTTAATATACTAAAATGGGAAACTAAAATTCCCATTTTAAGACTTCATTTATAATAAATGCATGGCATATTCATAGAGCCAGTTACCTTACTTCTGGGTTGAAGCTGAGATATCAGTAAGTTTCCAAATTACCACTCAGAAGTAAATATTGAGTCATTTTTCCCAGTCAGGTGACAGAAATGCAACACATTTGTTTCTTTTCCTTTGTTTCTTTTTGCATAGTCTTGCTATTGGCCTTGTTTAACTTATTATGTTTATGTTTCTGACCCCTGGCCTGTTTCTTGTACGGTATGCAGAGTACTTTCACAGAGCTTTGTCATTCCGCATTCAGAGTTTTATCACTTCCCTAGACATATATGATAAATACAATGTATTGTAAAAGTATTTTTCCCCCTCAGTGTTTCTCCCGATTTGTCGCATTACAAGCTGGAATTAAAATGGATTTTGGGGGTTAACACCATTTGATTTACATAACATGGCTACCACTTTAAAGGTGCAGATTGTTTGTTTTTTTATTATGACTCAAACAATAATTAAGATGAGAAAAAAAACAGAAATCTGGAGTGTGCATAGGTATTCACCCCCTAGAGTCAATACTTTGTAGAAACACCTTTTGCTGCAATTTAGCTGCAAGTCTCTTGGGGTATGTCTCTATTAGCTTAGCACATCTAGCCACTGGGATTTTTGCCCATTCCTCAATGCAAAACTGCTCCAACTCCTTCAAGTTAGATGGGTTGCATTGATGTACAGTAATCTTCAAGTTATGCCACAGATTCTCAAATGCATTGAAGTCTGGGCTTTGACTAGGTCATTCCAAGACATTTAAATGTTTCCCTTTAAACCACTCCAGTGGAGCTTCAGCAGTATGTTTAGGGTCATTGTCCTGCTGGAATGTGAACCTTCATCCCAGTCTCAAACCACTGGCTGACTCAAACAGGTTTTCCTCCAGAATTGCCTTGTATTTAGTGCCATCCATCTTTCCTTCAATCCTGACCAGCTTTCCTGTTTATGCACATGAAAAACATCCCCACAGCATGATGCTGCCACCACCATGCTTCGCTGTAGGCATGGTGTTCTCAGGGTGATGGGAAGTGTTGGGTTTGTGCCACGCATGGTGTTTCCCATGATGGCCAAAAAGTTAAATTTTAATCTCATCTGACCAGAGAATCTTCTTCCATGTGTTTGGGAAGTCTGCCACATGCTGTTGGGCAAACTCCAAATGTTTTATTATTTTTTCTTAAGCAATGGCTTTTTTTCTGGCCACTCTTCCATAAAGCCCTACTCTGTGGAGTGTATGGCTTAAAGTGGTCCTATGGACAGATACTCCCATCTCCACTGTGGACCTTTGCAGCTCCTTCAGTGTTATCTTTGGTGTCTTTGTTGCATCTCTGATTAATGTCCTCCTTGCCTGGTCTGTGAGTTTTGGTGGGCAACCTTCTCTTGTTAGGTTTGTAATGGTGTCATATTCTTTCCATTTTGCTATAATGGATTTAATGGTGCTCCATGGGATATTCAAAGTTTGGGATATTTTTATAACCCAACCCTGATCTATACTTCTCCACAACTTTGTCTCTGACCTGTTTGGAGTGCTCCTTGGTTTTCATGTTGCTTGCTTAGTAGTGCTGCAGAGTCAGGGTCCTTCCAGAACAGGTTGATTTATACAGACATCATGTGACAGATCATGAGACACACTTTGATTGGTGGATTTTAATCAACAAATTATGTGACTTATGAAGTTAATTGGTTGTACCAGCTCTTATTTAGGGATTTCATACAAAAGGGGGGTGAATACCTATGTACACTCAAGATTTCTGGGGGGGAGGTGTGTTTCATCTTAATTAACCAAACAGGTCAAAGGGTGGGCGGCACGGTGGTGTAGTGGTTAGCGCTGTCGCCTCACAGCAAGAAGGTCCTGGGTTCGAGCCCCGGGGCCGGCGAGGGCCTTTCTGTGTGGAGTTTGCATGTTCTCCCCGTGTCCGCGTGGGTTTCCTCCGGGTGCTCCGGTTTCCCCCACAGTCCAAAGACATGCAGGTTAGGTTAACTGGTGACTCTAAACTGACCGTAGGTGTGAACGTGAGTGTGAATGGTTGTCTGTGTCTATGTGTCAGCCCTGTGATGACCCGGCGACTTGTCCAGGGTGTACCCCGCCTTTCGCCCGTAGTCAGCTGGGATAGGCTCCAGCTTGCCTGTGACCCTGTAGAACAGGATAAAGCGGCTAGAGATGAGATGAGGTCAAAGGGTAGGGACCAGACGAAGAGTGATCCCCTGGTCCTCCAGGTTGGGCAGAGGGCTGACAACCCACTCCCATAAAAATCACCATATTACAGTGTAGAATCAGACCAGGTGGGTGGAGCACAGAAGCACAGCAGGCCAGAACTGAGTTCTCAAAGACCTCTTTTATTGTAGCTTTTCAGCTTTTACGTTCATTTTCCCAGGCACGCACGCGCACACACAAGTGTTCTGGTTGGGGGAGAGCTCCCTTTCCCTGCTCTCTCTCCTTTTAAAGGGTGCAGTCACTGGGGAAGACGCACAAACACAGGTTAATTCCCGTCAGGTGCAATGATTCCACCACTTACCTTCCCTGACTCCGCCCTCCATTCACAGACGGACACTTGGCCACACCCCCGCTGCCACATACCCCCACCGCCTGACTCAGGCCAGGGAGCCATCCGGCCTGCAGCTGACTCCCCCCCGCCGACGGGAGAGGAAATCCGCCACGACCATCTGTGCCCCCGGCCTGTGGACCACCTCGAATTTAAACAGCTGGAGTGCCAGATACCAACGGGTGATCCGCACATTGGCATCCTTCATGCGGTGGAGCCACTGCAGGGGCACGTGGTCCGAACAGAGGGTGAAAGGGCGCCCCAGCAGGTAGTAGCGGAGGGCGAGGACCGCCCACTTGATGGCGAGGCACTCTTTTTCTATGGTGCAGTACCTGCCCTCGCACACTGACAGCTTCCAGCTGATGTACAGCACTGGATGGTCCTCTATCTCCTGGGACAGAACAGCCCCCAGCCCTCTGTCCGATGCGTCTGTCTGCAAAACAAAGGGGAGAGAAAAGTCATGGGAGTGTAACAGTGGCCCCCCACACAGTGCAGCCTTTACCTTAGAGAAAGCCCGCTGGCATTGCTCCGTCCACTGGACCGGATCTGGTGCCCCCTTTTTAATGAGATCAGTCAGTGGGCTGGTGACGTCCGAATAATTAAGTATAAATCTACGATAGTAGCCAGCCAGTCCCAGGAACTGTCTCACATTTTTGGTCTTTTTGGTCTTGGGCCTCAGGCAGGCTGCAATCGCTGCTGTCTTATTAATTTGGGGACGCACCTGCCCATTGCCCAAGTGAAAGCCCAGATACCGTACTTCCACCCGCCCAATCGCACACTTCTTCGGGTTGGCTGTGAGACCCACTTGCCTCAGCGACCTAAGGATGGCCCTTAGGTGTTCTAGATGCCGCGGCCAGTCATTACTATAAATAATGATATCGTCCAGGTATGCAGCCGCATAGGTGGCATGGGGGCGGAGGACCCTATCCATAAGCTGCTGGAATGTAGTGGGCGCCCCAAACAGCCCAAAAGGAAGTGTGATGAACTGGTGTAAGCCAAACGGTGTGGAAAAGGCCGTTTTCTCTCAGGATAGTGGAGTCAAGGGGATCTGCCAATATCCCTTTGTCAAATCTAGTGTCGAATAAAAACAAGCTATGCCTAGTCGATTGAGCAACTCGTCAAGACGAGGCATTGGGTACACATCAAATTTAGACACCGCATTGACTTTTCTATAGTCCACACAGAACCGGACCGACCCGTCGGCCTTGGGAGCCAAGACCACCAGGCTGCTCCAGTCACTGTGGGACTCCTCAACAATGCCCATTTCGAGCATGGCCTCGAGTTCTTCCCGAACCACCTTTTTCTTGTGTTCAGGCAGTCTGTAAGGGCGGCTGCACACTACTACCCCCAGGGGCGTCTCAATGTGGTGTCCTGTGAGGTGGGTGCGGCCGGGCAGGGGCGAGAACACATCAGAAAATTCTGTCTGCAACTGGGCGACCTCCATGAGTTGGGTTGGGGAGAGGTGGTCTCCACAGGGGACCGGAGCGGTGGGCGATGTCAATTTTCTTTTTGAACCTCCGGCCCCAGCTCTGCCTTCTCCGGAACCACCGACACCAATGCCACAGGGATCTCCTCGTTCCAAAGTTTTAGTAGGTTGAGGTGGTATATCTGTAATGCCCCACCCCTGTCCGTTTACCTCATCTCATAGTCGACGTCCCCGACTCACCGTGTGACCTCAAAGGGTCCTTGCCACCTGGCGATCAATTTGGACCCCGACGTGGGCAACAACACGAGTACTTTATCTCCCGGTGTGAATTCCCTAAGGCGTGTGCCCCTGTCGTACAGATGGACTTGACGTTCTTGGGCCTGCCGCAAATTCTCCAGGGTTAGGTGCATGAGGGTGTGGAGTTTGGCGCGCAGGTCGATAACATATTGAATTTCGTTTTTACTGGTCAAAGGTTCCTCCTCCCAGTTTTCCTATAGCACATCCAAAATGCCACGCCGCTTACGCCTGTATAATAATTCGAATGGGGAGAACCCCGTGGAGGCTTGTGGGACCTCTCGCACTGCAAATAACAGGGGCTCGAGCCATTTATCCCAGTTGCGTGCGTCTTTGCTTACAAATTTTCTAATTATGTTTTTGAGGGTGCGATTAAACCGTTCGACTAAGCCATCCATTTGTGGGTGATAAACGCTGGTGCGGATAGGCTTAATTCCCAGTAACCCATACAGTTTGCACAGTGTGTGTGGCATAAATGTAGTGCCTTGATCAGTCAGAATATCTTTGGGGATTCCAACTCAGGAGACGATGTGGAAGAGTGCTTCTGCAATACTACGTGCGGAGATATTGCAAAGAGGCACTGCTTCTGGATATCGCGTTGCATAGTCCACCAGAACTAAAATAAAGCGATATCCTCATGTTGACCGATCTAATGGCCCAACAAGATCCATCCCAATTCTTTCGAGTGGGGTCTCGATTAATGGCAGAGGGCGCAAAGGCGCTTTTGGAATGGCCGCGGGATTTACAAACTGCCATTTGCGGCACGCCGTACACCACCTACGGACATTGCCGTGAATCCCTGGCCAATAGAACCAGGCCATTATTTGGGCTAGTGTCTTATCCTGCCCCAAGTGTCCGGCCATGGGATTAAAGTGAGCCACCTGGAATATAAATTCCCGGCAGCTCTTTGGGATTAAAAGCTGTGTTATTTGTTCCTTAGTCTGAGTGTCCTGCATCACTCGGTATAATCTATCCTTAATAACGGAAAAATAGGGGAAGGACGGGGTGGCGTTTGGCTGGAAAGTTTGACCATCGATTACTCTCACTTGGTCAAACACATGCCGCAGAGTCTTGTCTCGCGACTTCTCTAACGGAAAATCCGCGAGGGATTCCCCAAGAGAGAGAGGAGGAGCATGCTGCTCCTCACTCTGACGTGGTGATGACGTAGACGGCTCTGTGACAGCTGCTCCCACCAATGCCACTCCAGGACCTCCCCCCGCTGAACTATGGCAGGCCACACTCTTCACTAAATGCGTCATTAATTCCTGAAATCCCGGCCAATCAGTCCCCAAAATTATCAAGTGGGTAAGGTGAGGATTAACCGCCGCCTTTACTCTAAATTTCTCCCCTCGGAATAGAATGTGGACCGACACTAAAGGGTAGTTGTGAACATCCCCGTGCACACACAACACCTTCACCAATTTTGCTCTTCCCAATGCGTCGTCTTGCACCAGGCTTTGGTGGATTGAGGTCTGATTACAGCCGGAGTCCACCAAAGCCTGATACGTATCCCCTTGGATACTCACTGGTATGCAATACGCTCCAGCCCGATCAGGGGCGGTCCCTGGCGCCAGCAGCAGGGCTTCAAACCGTTGTTCCTGCTCCTTCCGGAGGATGATCAGCACCTGGTGCTGGCTCTGTTGGGCTGTGGCAAGGGCATGGACCAGGTCCTTGAAGGGGGAGGACTCCATGTGGCCGTTCCCTTCTGCAGTCATTCCTGGGTTTTGGCACCACTGTAGAATCAGACCAGGTGGGTGGAGCACAGAAGCATGGCAAGCCAGAACTAAGTTCTCAAAGACCTCTTTTATTGTAGCTTTTCAGCTTTTACATTCACTCCCCCAGGCACGCGTGCGCACGCACACACACACACACACACACACACACACGTTCTGGTTGGGGGAGAGCTCCCTTTCCCTGCTCTCTCTCTCCTTTTAAAGGGCGCGGTCACTGGGGAAGACACACAAACACAGGTTAATTCCCATCAGGTGCAATGATTCCACCACTTACCTTCCCCGACTCCGCCCTCCATTCACAGATCGACGCTTGGCCACACCCCCGCTGCCACATACAGAAACCAGAAACAGAGGAAATCCATTGAATCTTTGGTGTGCAGTGACCACTCATCCTAATAACAGAGAGCTCATGACGCAGGAGAGCCAAAGCCAGAAGGATGCCCTTTGGCCGAATAGACCACTTCTACACCCAAAGAACATAACCAGAATTGGAAATTGGAATGTAAGAACACTATACCAAAGTGGAAATGTTGCACAAACAGCAAGAGAGTTGAGTAAGAGAGGCATAGCCCTAATGGGCATCAGTGAGACTCATTGGACCGGACAAGGGAAGATAAAGCTCCCAGAGGGTAAGACAATAGCATACTCTGGAAGAGAAGACAACATTCACAGGGAAGGGGTAGGTATACTGATGTCGAAGAATGCCGCAAGATCCCTGATGGATTGGAGCCCAATCAGTGAGAGAATAGTTAAAGCACGGTTTTATTCCAATCACATTAAACTGACGCTAGTGCACATTTATGCACCCACGGAAGACACTGAAGACCAGGTAAAGAATGAATTCTATACAAGGCTGCAGGACATGCTGAATGGATGCAATACACACGACATGAACACACTGGTCGCTGGGGACATGAACACAAAGGTCGGCGATAGCAATCAGAATTATGAGAGAGTGATGGGCAAGAACAGCTTGGGACAGCAGAATGATAATGGAAGAAGGTTATGTGATATCTGCAATATGAATGAGCTAGTGATAACTGGAACCCTTTTCCCCCACAAAACGATACACAAGGCAACGTGGACATCAACGGACAGAGCAACCAAGAACCAGATAGTCATATTCTCATTAGCAGAAGGTTCAGGAATTCAGTAAAAGACACTCGAGTATTTAGGTCAGCTGATATCGGAAGTGATCACTACCTTGTGTGTATGAAAGTCAAGCTAAGACTAAGAAACCAACCGAAGGAAAAAGGTAGCCGGAGAGTAAGGTATGAAACTGCAAAACAAAGATGAAGACACAAGGAAGGCTTTTACTATTGCGCTAAAGAACAGGTACGGGATACTGGAAGAGAAAAGAATGGAACAGGCTGAAGGAGAAGACATAGAGCAAGACTACAATGTGATGGAAAAAAGCATATACAGAAGCAGCGGAGGCAGTTCTTGGGAAACCGGAGAAAAAGAAGAAACCATGGCTCAGTGAACTATCATGGAGGCTTATAGAAGAAAGGGAGGATATTAACAATAAGATACTGGGAACTTGTGCAGAAAGAGTTAAAACACAACTGAAAAGGAAGGATACGGACACAAAAAGGGAGGTGAAGAAAAGTATAAGAGCAGATAAAAGGAAATGGATGGATGATATCGCGGACCAGGCAGAGGAAGCTGCAAGGAACCAACATATGAAAACACTCTACGGACTAAAGAAGATTCTTTGTAAGGAGAGACCGAGGAAAAGTGGTGCTGTCCTGGACAAAGATGGGAAGCTTCTAAGTAGTAAGGAAGATGTACAAGCAAGATGGACAGAGCATTTGAGGGAAGTACTAAATAGAGAAGCACCAGCAAATCCCATAGCTATCGATGAGCAGAATGGTTTTGAATTCACTGACACAATTGAAGAGATATCAACTAACAAACTAACAATCGGTGAAGTGAGAGCGGCCATAGTAAGATTGAATAAGGCTGCTGGGCCATAGAAGGTTCACGCTGCACGCTGCATGCGTGTAAAGAAAAGTGGACAAACGTAGCATGACTTGCTCTGGGCCATAGAACGGCGTTCACGTTGCACGCTGCACACTGCACACTTCACGTGTGAAGCATGAAATGAACATGCACACTTTTTTCTAGGCGTGAAGATGGAAATTCCAGTCAATGCATGCGGTCACCGCCGCGCCAGCCAATCAGAACGGGTCTAGGGAGATAACTCTATGCTTTCAGGGGAAAACTTCAGAAAAAATATAATTGAATGGTATAATTGAAAAATAGTTCTTCATCGGGATTGTCAAGCAGATTATAGAATGTTTGGTGAAATTCACCACGGGTTTCTCTCAGAAGGAAGTGTTCTCGGCTCCAAATTCTGTTCCTTTTTCTCTTCCTCTGTCTCAGTAAAAGCAGAATGAGGCAATCGTCGTCATCCGAAGAGTCCATATTGTTGGTTACTCGGTCAAAGTAGAACAGACGCAACACGTGAACATCCAAGCATGAAGTTTAATGGCCCAGGGTCCGGTTCTTCACGTGAACGTGTAGCGTGCAGCGTGCAACATGCAGCGTGCAGCGTGAACCTTCTATGGCCCAGCAGCCTAATGGAAAATCAGCAGGGATTGACTCAATTATGGCTGAGTTGTTGAAAGCAGATGCAGAATTCTCTGCAAAGAAAATCCACGAGTTGATGAAGAAAGTCTGGAGGCCCAAGAAGATTCCAACCAAGTGGAAGAAAGGATTAATCATTAAATTAGCAAAGAAAGGTAATCTCAAGGAATGCAAGAACTCTAGAGGAATAACTCTACTATCTGTTGTAGGTAAAATACTTGGCAGAATAATCATTGATCGAGTGCGGAACGGAGTGGATAAGAGGTTGAGAATGGAGCAGGCGGGATACAAAAGAGGAAGAGGAACAACAGATCAGGTCTTTGTGTTAAGAGACATCATTGAGCAAGTGAATGAATGACAAGTAACATTATATCTAGGCTTCATAGACTTCGAGAAAGCATTCGATTCGATCCATCTTGACGGTTTGTGGATAATCATGAGGAAATATGGGATACCAGAGAAAATTGTGAGAATGGTCAAGTTATTCTATGACGGCTTCCAGTGCACAGTTGAAGATCAAGGGCAGGCTTGTGAATGGTTTGACATTACCGCCAGAGTAAAGTAAGGTTGCAATATGTCCGGATTTTTGGTTTTGATCGCGCTGGACTGGATGATGAGAAGAATGGTTGGGAATGGAGAAAAAGGCATCAGATGGAAATTTTACTTCCAAGCTTGATGATCTAGACTTTGCAGATGATCTTGTGCTGCTGTCTTCCACCAAACAACAGATGCAAGACAAGGTAGATAAACTGACCATAGAAGCTACGTAGGTGAGTAGGGCTGAAGCAAGACAAGCAAGACATAGATGATGAAAATCAATTCAAGCAACGAGGACAAGTTAACCATCGATTGACAAGATATCAAAGATGTGGAGGAATTTACCTACCTGGGAGCTACAGTCTGCAAAGAAGGAGGTGGTATGAAAGATTTAAAGAATCGTCTATCCAAAGCCAGAGGTGCGTTTGTGAGGCTAAAAAAGACCTGGAGATCCAACAACATATCAAGAAGAACTAAACTGAAGCTGTTCAAGACACTAGTGATACCAGTCCTTCTATACAGTTGCGAGACCTGGAAGATGACCAAGGAAGACAACAGAATAGTAGACATGTTTCAAAATAAATGCCTAAGACAGATTTTGCCAATTAGATGGGAACAACACATCACCACTGAAGAGTTCTTGGAAAAAGCTAACATGAGGGCATTGAGCATGGAAGTGAGGCGAAGGAGATGGAAAATGATTGGCCACATCCTGAGGCAAGAAAAGAGTAACATCATGAACATAGCATTGATGTGGGCACTGGAGGGAAAAAGGAAAAGAGGTCAACCAAAGACAACATGGCGGCGTACAGTAGAAAGAGAGTGAAAGGAAGCAGGATGGAGATCATGGGATGAGGCACGGGTGACCGCTGCAAACAGAATTGAATGGAGGAAATCTGCGGAGGCCTTATGTGCCAGCAAGTGCGAAGAAGATAGGTAAAGTTGTAGGCATGTTATGTAAATCAAATGGTGCCAACATCCCCAAAATCCATTTTAATTCCAGCTTGTAATGCAACAAAACAGGACAAACACCAAGGGGGATGAATACTTTTGCAAGACACTGTACCTGATCAATGTTCAGGTTTATTCATGCAGTGTTTATTATATATTTTCCAACACCCTATAATGTTTCAGACTGAAAAAAAAAATCTGACAACCAAAGCTTGAGGCATATTAGCTTCAGACACCCAATTTCTTAGTGATTTTAATACAGTAATCAATCCTCCTGCTGCAGGAAGAGATGCAGGATCTTGTACGTACCTGTGAAGTTTGCCAGAGTAATTTCTTTGCCTCAGCACACACTACTGTATATACTAATACAGTTTAAACTTCATGAGTTATATTCTCATTGATGGAGTGTGAATGGATGATGGCAAAACTCCAAGCCAACACTGAATAACCTCTATCAATTTATTAAAGCCGAAATACATATTTTCACCCCTTTACTGACAATTTAATCAGGATTCTCTTCTATTACTACATCCCTTAGTTTTGGAAGCTGCTAGCTGCTTGAACACAATCTAAAACTCTTTAACACCTGACACTTGCTGACCTAATGACCAATCCTCTAGAGATTTATAGTCTTCTAATATATTTTTCCAAGGCACGCAGACTCCTTTCTCTTCCAGAATTACCCAACATTTTGGAAACAGTAGAGGCACCATTTCATCATGTGTTTCATTTGTCCAGTTTACCTGAGGACATGGTCCCTGACCAAGGCCCACAGTTCAACTCTCACATGTAAAGCATTTGTATATTACTCATTATCTGTGTTAGTTTAACATCTGGTTACCATCAATCTAATGTGTAACTGAAATATGGAGAAAAAAAGACCACACTTAAATCTTCACCTCCTACCTAACTTCAAATATATTTTCATCTTTCAATTCCACATCCCATGCCAAATTTTCACATATTGTACATTATAAATATCATAGCCTATTCTAAGCCCATGCTGGCTCATGTCTGCAAAAGAGGATTGTGTCCTCATCCAGGGGTCATTTGGAGTTTTGGAGCCTCATATTTGCCTTCTCTCATGATCTGTGTGGGTGTCCATCTCATGCTGCATCCCTCTGTAGGATGGTTATGTCTCATTCATCTTCCATCTACTATTGTCTTTCACCCACTACTTCTGTCCCTGCTACCATGCCTCCTTTGAGAACTTCCAGTGCTTTAGACAAACAGAGACAGCTTTTGCTCTATCTATAATCTGCAAAAGCATTAACTCAACTGATTTTCACATGTTCCAGCTTGCCCTGAAGATTTTCAAATATTTACAACTGCTGCTCCCTCAATCAGTTTTGGCAGTTTCTATGTTTTTATTGGTTCATATCTCATTGGCATGTTAAACTAATTTCCTTAAACCCTGAGGGAGCTTTAGTCTATGGTTATCCTACCATTCTTTGAGGATTCATAGTCATCAATTGGCCGATGAGCAGTTTATCCACATTGGTAATAATGGACACTAATTCTGTATGCATTATCCTTTTACGTGCAAGCTACAGTGATGAATTAACCAAAATCTGGGGGGAAAGACAACAGCTTAAGCACTGGGTCTGGCTTGCATAAAGCAGAAGCTGCCCAGTACTCCAGCCCGTTTCCCCAAAGAGTCCCCAGTGCCATTTCACAAACATTATCTTGTTCCTTATTTCACATATCATACTGTAGTGTTATGTAAAAGCAGCATAACATCTATATTGTCAGGAATGCAGGTGACCAAGGGATGTAAAAGCTGAAAGAGAGTTTATTCAGGCAAACTGGCAGACAAATCCAGATCTTGAGGCAGAAATCAGAGTAGAAAAAAAAAACAATAGTCAGGTGAGGCACAAACAGGATGTCAGGGGCAATATCAAAAGGCAATGTCTAAAAACACAAACAAAGTAAAAAAAAAAAAACAGAATCAGCAGAACAATAATAAAGGCTTGGTAAAGTCAGACACAAGTAACTGAACTCATACTTCACAATGACTGAGCACTGAGTGCTGATAGTGTGTAATCGTGTAGCTGTCTTGACCAACCCAGGCTGTGTACTGTCTAGCCTGGTCATGATGACATGGTGTGAGCTGTTGGGGTTTTATTTTTCTCTATTTAGTTGTACTTTGTCAGCACATTTGTATGGTTGGCTTGTTTTCCTTGGCTTTCTGCCAATTGTTTATTTAACAGAATATTACACCATGTGTTATTCTGTCACTTGATCATTTGGCATTAGAACTTTCTTGTTTAGAAGTTCAGCACTTGTACCTGCCTTTTGCACTTGTTGCACACCACTCTGGATAAGAACATCTGCTGAATGCTTGTAATGTAATGTAATATGCTTATGTAGTGTGCTGTGATGATTGAGTCAAGGTATGTAAATTCAACAATCAGGAGTCTGTGAGTGGTGAAGAGCAGGATGGTTGTTGTAGTCTGTGGTGGCCATATTTGAAGGCTGCTGTGAATTCTGGGAGGTGGAGTCTTGAGTGCAAGCAGGTGCAGACATGATAGAATCCACCTCCCCCTAAGAGCTCACTCTGAGAGTGATACTTTTTCTTGGGTGGCCCCGGTGATGAGGGCCAGGTTTATTGGGATGTTTGGTGTGGAATTCTTGGCAAAGGAGTGGGTCCAAGATATCCTTGGCAGGGACCCAGCATCACTCCTCGGACCGTAGCCCTCCCACTCAACCAGATATTCTAGGTTCCCTCCTTTGTGCTGAGAGTTGAGGATGTTGTGAACAATGTAAGCTGGTTGACCGTCAAGGGTGAGGGGTGCAGTAGGTGAAGTGGAGAGAACATTGGAACATTGTCCCTCTAGTCAGTGTTACCACGCCCCCAGTGCAAACTTAACAGCCACAAGATCCCGGTTACTAATATTATAGTTCTGTAGGGGTAAGTTTCTTGGAATAAAAGTTGCAACTCTATAGGGTGCAACTTGGGCTTTTCAGTGAAACATTGTGACAGCACTGCTCTGACTCCGGATTCAGATGCATCTACTTCTATAATGAAAGGCTTAGTAGGATCAAGGTGTTTCAAAATGGGAGCCAGCCTGAGGGCTGTTTTGAGTTGTGAGAAGGCATTTTCACAAGCGTGGTTCCAGTGGAAATGCTTGGAACCCTTTGTGAGCAGGGCTGTGAGCGGAGTGGCAACGGAAGTAAATCCTCTTATAAATCTACTGAAGAAATCAGCAAATCCTATGAAACACTGAAGCTCCTTAACTGTGGTGGGAATTGGTCATGTAGTCACTGCTGAGACCTTGTTCTCATCCATGGTCACTCCCTCAGCGTTGAAGATATATCCCAGGAATGCTATCTGGGAGACATGAAATTTGTATTTCTCTGCTTTGAGAAACAGTTGGTTTTTAAGGAGTCAAGACAGGACCTTTTTTACATAGTGCATATGGCTCTCTTGGGTAGGAAAATAGAACAAGATGTCATCTATGTAGGTGATGAATCTTCTGAGCACATCCCTCATTACATCATTAATCAAGCAGTTAAACATTTTGAGCACAGGATAGCCCATATGGCATTACACAGTACTTGTAGTGACCAGCGGTGGTGCTAAACACTGACTTCCACTCAAATGTCCACTGCCTTCCACTCATAATTTGGATGTGCACCAAATTATAAGCACTGCATAGACTGAGCTTGGTAAACACTTTAGCTGATCTGAGTTGTTCAAGGGCTGAGGAAACTAAAGGCAAGTGATAAAAGTATTTTGCTGTGATCTGGCTGAGTCCTCTATAGTCAGTGCATGGCCTAAGGCCCTGTCCTTTTTTCTCCATAAAAAAGAAACCAACAGAAGCAGGCAACATGGAGGGATGGATGTACCCCTGTTGTAGAGCCTCCTGCACAGAATCCCATATAGCCTTCTGCTCAGAGATAGATAGTGGGTTGATGTGGAAGTGAGGAGGTAAGATGCCAGAAAGGAGCTCTATGGTGCAGTCATAGGGTCAGTGGGGGGGGAGCCCACTGGCTTTACCCTTACTGAATACTTCTATGAGTTCCCTGTAACATGGTGGAATGTTGGTAGTCATGGTGACTTCAGGGCTTTCCACAGAGGTAGAAGCAACTGTAAGTTTAGGGAGACAGAGACAATTGTGGATGCAAGATGTGGGCCACTGTACTATTTCTTTGTCCTGCCAAGAAATCTATGGGTCATGCTGTTGCAGCCATGGGAACCCCAAAATGATGGGTTGGTTCTTGGTTACTGTGACTAGGAATATGAGAGTTTCATAATGCAGGGCACTGAATTGGAACAAGAGGGGTTTAGTGCTTGACGTGACTATACCAGTCCTAATAAGTCCACTATCGACAGTCCTGATCCTTAGAGGCCGTTGGAGTGGTTGTGTATGGATTTGGAGTCTTTGCACAGTGTCACTGTCTATGAAATTTCTGACAGCTCTGGAACTCATTAGGGCTGACAGAACATAAACAGACTCCCAGAGCCTTTTCTGCACATCAAGCATGAAAGATCGGTAAGAGAGACACTTAAACTGACTCACTGGGAGAGGGCTAGGTGTGGTTGAAGTACTCTCTGTATTCATTGATGCTTTGGAGCTACCCTAACAAGAAGGACAACTTGACACGCCATATGTGGAGTCCTGCAATAAAAACAAAATCTCCCTCTGTGCCTTTGCTTGTGTTCAAAAAGGCTTAACTTAGTGTGCAAGATCTCCATGAGCTCTGGGTTCTTTCTGGGTTGTAACATGTAAGCAATGCATGGGGGCTTGCAATAACAGTCAAAATCCTGACTCGATTGTTGAGTCAAATGGTCACACTGAAAGGAGTCAATAGAGTCTTGATCATCCTAACAGGTTAGTTCGGTGAGAATTTCAGGATTGAGACCTTGGTTAAATACAGCTTTTAGAGCAGCCTCATTCCAGCCACTTCCTGCTGTGAACATGTGAAATTTGTGAGCATACTCTGCAACTTGTCTTTTCCCTTGTTTAACAGTGAGTAGTTGTTCACCAACCTCCCACCCTTTGGGACTGTGATCAAAAACTCTGCGAAACAGCTCAATGAATTGCTTAAATGAAGATATGGGTTCTCTGCCCTTCTTCCATACAGTGGCCACCTACTTGAGCATTTTACCAGTCAGAAGGTTGATAAGCTGAGCTATTTTCTGTTGATCCATGGTGCCCATCTGAGCAGTGAAAAAGAGGGGGCAACTAAGCAGAAATCCCTTGCACTCAGATACAAATCCAAATCATGAGGCAGAAATCAGAGTAAAAAAAAACCATAGTGGTCAAGCAAGGCACAAACAGGATGTCAGGGGCAATATCAAAAGGCAAAGTCCAAAAATACAAAGAAAGTTTTAAAAAAAAAAATCAGCAGTGCAATACCAAAGGCTTGGTAAAGTCAGACACAAGGAACTGAGTATATACTTTACAATGACTGAGTGCTGAGAGTGTGTTTATGTAGTGTGCTGTGCTGATTGAGGTCAGGTGTGTGCAATCAGTAATCAGGAGACTGTGAGCGGTGAAGTGAAAGATGATTGTTGTAGTCTGTGACAGCCATATTTGAAGGCCACTGTAAATTCTGAGAAGTGGAGCCTTGAGTACAAGCAGGTGCAGACGTGAAATATATACAGATCCAGTCATTTTGGCATATCACTACAGTGATGTGGCTGCTCTGCCATCAAAGGTTCTATGGAACATTACAGTAGTGGTTTCCCATTGCCTTCTACTGGATTATTATAGAGGTTTTCTCCTCTCAACCATTCACACACACATTCACACCTATGGACAATTTAGAGCCACCAATTAATCTAACCTACATGTCTTTGGACTGTGGGGGAAACCGGAGCACCCAATGGAAACCCATGCAGACATGGGGAGAACATGCAAACTTCACACAGAAAGGCCCCCATCGACTGCTAGGCTCGAACCCAGAACCTTCTTGCTGTGAGGCGACAGTGCTAACCACTTACACCACCGTGCCATATATACAGATAGGTACAAATAAAACAAACAACATTATGCAAAAACAACCACGTCTTAGGCTATGTCCACATTAATACATTTTAGTTTTAAAAAGGGCATTTTAAAATGAAAACATCCTCTGTCCAGACAAGCATTTTAGCTCTGTATCAGAAATAATTTCTGTCCATACTAACACGCTTGAAAATGCATATCACATGCTCATTCACATACACTGGGCATGCACATGCCAGTATAAATAGCTGATGCCTTTTGTTTTCTTCTGGACAAGGGTCATATAACAGGAGTGTAATGAACCAGAGAAGGATATGTCGTGACTAATGAGACCCAATTAGGAGGCAAACATGGGTGTCTGCACCATCATTTCCAAAAGTCTCCATTTTGGGGGCTCAAAAACTCCAGAGTAATGTGGACACCAGGCAAAAACATAGAAAAAGTGATGTATTTTAAAACTAAAACTTATTAATGTGGACATAGCCTTAGTAAGGTGCTGCTTGACCAGCTTCAGTGCACCTTGGCATTGATTCTGCAAGTCTCTGGAACTATACTGCAGGGATGGAACTATCAGATGAATGATCCTCTGTGCAATTTATCTAAGTTTAAGTCTTGTAGTACCACATAAACTTTTATGTGTGAAGGTAAATTGCACTCAGCCAAGGCATAAGAGACAGTCCCTTAAAGAGTTACGCTACAACAGGAGATATGTTCTTGCCTGAGCACAAAGCTCCATTGAAAGATGTCCTTGGGACCTTTTTATTCAGTAAAGTCTTCAGATCGATTAATTGACTCAAAACTGAGCTTTGTCTTTTAACAAATCACCCTTAAAGGGTTTCGGTTTATCTCATCTCATTATCTGTAGCCGCTTTATCCTGTTCTACAGGGTCGCAGGCAAGCTGGAGCCTATCCCAGCTGACTACGGGCAAAAGGCAGGGTACACCCTGGACAAGTTGCCAGGTCATCACAGGGCTGACACATAGACACAGACAACCATTCACACTCACATTCACACCTACGGTCAATTTAGAGTCACCAGTTAACCTAACCTGCATGTCTTTGGACTGTGGGGGAAACCGAAGCACCCGGAAGAAACCGACACGGACACGGGGGTTTCGGTTTATGAAAAGTATAAAACAATTAATATAATGTCTGAGTACAAAATTAATCTGAAACAATAATTTAAAAAAAAGAAATAAAAACAGCTACAGTGAGCAATTCTATCAATAGTAAACCCGTGATAAACTAAGCATATAGTGGTGCTTGAAAGTTTGTGAACCCTTTAGAATTTTCTATATTTCTGCATAAATATGGCCTAAAACATCATCAGATTTTCACACAAGTCCTAAAAGTAGATAAAGAGAACCCAGTTAAACAAATGAGACAAAAATATTATACTTGGTCATTTATTGATTGAGGAAAATTATCCATTATTACATATCTATGAGTAGCAAAAGCATGTGAACCTCTAGGATTAGCAGTTAATTTGAAGGTGAAATTAGAGTCAGGTGTTTTCAATCAATGGGATGACAATCAGGTGTGAGTGGGCACCCTGTTTTATTTAAAGAACAGGGATCTATCAAAGTCTGATCTTCACAACACGTTTGTGGAAGTGTATCATGGCACAAACAAAGGAGATTTCTGAGGAGCTCAGAAAAAATGTTGTCGATGCTCATCAGGCTGGAAAAGGCTACAAAACCATCTCTAAAGAGTTTGGATTCCACCAATCCACAGTCAGACAGATTGTGTACAAATAGAGGAAATTCAAGACCATTGTTACCCTCCCCAGGAGTGGTCGACCAACAAAGATCACTCCAAGAGCAAGGTGTGTAATAGTCAGCGAGGTCACAAAGGACCCCAGAGTAACTTCTAAGCAACTGAAGGCCTCTCTCACATTGGCTAATGTTAATGTTCATGAGTCCACCATCAGGAGAACACTGAACAACAATGGTGTGCATGGCAGGGTTGCAAGGAGAAAGCCACTGCTCTCCAAAAAGAACATTGCTGCTTGTCTGCAGTTTGCTAAAGATCACACAGACAAGCCAGAAAGCTATTGGAAAAATGCTTTGAGGATGATTGAGACCAAAATAGAACTTTTTGGTTTAAATGAGAAGCCTTATGTTTGGAGAAAGGAAAAACACTGCATTCCAGCATAAGAACCTTATCCCATCTGTGAAACATGGTGGTGGTAGTATCATGGTTTGGGCCTGTTTTGCTGCATCTGGGCCAGGACGGCTTGCCATCATTGATGGAACAATGAATTCTGAATTATACCAGCGAATTCTAAAGGAAAATGTCAGGACATCTGTCCATGAACTGAATCTCAAGAGAAGGTGGGTCATGCAGCAAGACAATGACCCTAAGCACACAAGTCGTTCTACCAAAGAATGGTTAAAGAAGAATAAAGTTAATGTTTTGGAATGGCCAAGTCAAAGTCCTGACCTTAATCCAATCGAAATGTTGTGGAAGGACCTGAAGCAAGCAGTTCATGTGAGGAAACCCACCAACATCCCAGAGTTGAAGCTGTTCTGTACAGAGGAATGGGCTAAAATTCCTCCAAGCTAGTGTGCAGGATTGATCAACAGTTACCGGAAACGTTTAGTTGCAGTTATTGCTGCACAAGGGGGTCACACCAGATACTGAAAGCAAAGGTTCACATACTTTTGTCCCTCACAGATATGTAATATTGGATCATTATCCTCAATAAATAAATGACCAAGTATAATATTTTTGTCTCATTTGTTTAACTGGGTTCCCTTTATCTACTTTTAGTACTTGTGTGAAAATCTGATGATGTTCTAGGTCATATTTATGCAGAATATAGAAAATTCTAAAGGGTTCACAAATTTTCAAGCACCACTGTAATATCTGAGAGCAAATAAATGATTGACAGATCAACTGTCAGCAAAAAGGCTTCTATATAATGCCTTAAAAATGCGGATTCTAAGAACCTGAGTTTTAAGCATCCTAACCCCCTGAACATCCCAACCCAACTGGGGTTTACCATATGTCTTTTATTATTAATGAGCCAAGCAAAAATTAAATTATAAAGCACAAAACATCCTTGTGACATCAGCAAGTGTCTACAGGAACGGAAGCATTCTTATTTTATCTTTATCATCTTTTGCAAGGCAGACTAAATATGTTTCTTCTTCTGCAAGGTGGACTAAATATATTTCTTTACTCATAATCCCTTTGTTTACAAATGTGAGACACTTTTCTCTCTAGTCAGTCGAAGCCGCAGGTGTAGGGGAATTTCCTCACTCCACACACATTTCAGTATGAGTCACAAAGTTCATCGAATGCAGTCAAGCAGACAAAGCTTCAATTTCTTTCGTCAGCCTCAGGAGTTGCTGGCAATATTGGTTTTTTTCCAGTCGATTCCTGATCTCCACCAGCTTCCTCTGGTTGTTCTCACAAAGCTGCCTAAGAGCCTTTTTTCTTCTGTTTCTGTGATGCTTTTTGACTTCTCCTTTCTTCTACCTTTCTTCCTGCTTTTGGATCTAAATGCACACAATTTATGACACAGATAACATGGCATATGATTCATATTATGCCATCATTGATATGCTACAATTTTATGTTTAATGGTAAGATTTTTTACATATCATCTTGTTTGGTATTTTGAGGGGACTGCGTGGTGGTGCAGTGGTTAGCACTGTCACCTCACAATAAACAGGTTCTGGGTTTGAAACTCACGACTGACTGAGGCCTTTCTGTGTAGCGTTTGCATGTTCTCCCCATGCCTACATGGCTACTCTAAATTTCCCATAAGTGTGAAAGTGAGGCGGGCGGCAGAGTGGTGTAGTGATTAGCACTGTTGCCTCACAGCAAGAAGTTACTGGGTTTGAGCCCAGCGGTTGACGAGGGCCTTTCTGTGTGGAGTTTGCATGTTCTTCCCGTGTCTGTGTGGGTTTCCTCCAGGTGCTCCGGTTTCCCCCTGTTACATTCCCCGCGGCAACTAGGGGATGGGGGGAAGCAACAAAGATAAACCAGAAAAACCCGGGAGGAAAAAGAGGACAAGGAAGCGGACTCAAGGCCAAAATGGAAACCGTTTTTATTCACAAAATAGTAGAAAAACAGCTAAAAGCACTGGTCTCCAAACAAAGAAAAAACAAACACAAGAGCTAGGTTTTCTCACCAAAACTACAATAAACAAACCACAACCAAACAGTTCCGGGATTACGCACGCTCCTTTTCCCTTAAAGGAGCAGCGCACACTCGCTAGACGTAGCTCACAACTCTCTCTCTCCTAACTGTCACCGCCACAGCCCACCGGCTCACACACCTCTCGAAAGGCGTCTCCCTCTCACTTTTAAACATGGCCCCTCAATGAGGTGAGTGGGAACAGCTGCGTATAAGAGGAAGGGGTGTCCACCTGAGAGAGAAAGAGAGAAAAGAAAACACACACCCACACAACCACACACACACGACCCCTGGCACCAGGGTCGTAACACCCCCACCCATAAAAAACAAACCCCCAGTTTGTTTAGGAAAGTGGTAGGGAATACCAGTTTACAATTTTCAATTTGTTACCTCACCCACGGGAGAGTGCATCAGCTACCACATTATCAACCCCTTTTTTGTGTTTGATCTCAATGTTATACCCCTGCACCAACAAAGACCAACGCATCAACCGTTGGTTATGGTTGTACATCTGGGCCAGAAACATGAGGGGATTATGGGCAGTGTACATGGTCACTGAGAGTGTACTTGAGCCTACATAGACCTCGAAGTGTTGTAAAGCAAGTAACATGGCTAGGGTTTCCTTCTCAATGGTGGAGTAATTCAGCTGATAGGATTTGAATTTTGCAGAGAAAAAACACACTGGATGAGGAACCCCGCTACCATCACTCTGGAGCAATACCGCACCGGCCCCGGACACACTAGCATCGACTTCCAGCTGGAAGGGAAGAGAGAAGTTAGGTGCAACAAGTACAGGGGCACTACACAGGAGAGATTTAGCTGCTTCAAAAGCATGCTGACACTCAGTGGTCCACACAAAAGGGACGTTTGGGCTACACAGAGTAGTAAGAGGGGCAACTACAACAGAGAAATTTTTACAGAAGCACCGATAATAGCCTGTCATGCACAGAAAACGGCGCAGCTCACGCCTGGTGGTGGGAACTGGATAGGCTACCACAGCCGAGATTTTACCGAGATTTCTGCTTTGCGACAATGTTTGTTAAAAGCGCTGTACAAATAAACTTGAAACTTGATTTTAGCCTCCACCGGTCGAACCTGCCCCTGCCCCACCTGTTTACCCAGATAGGTGACGGTAGCCTTGCAAAATTCACACTTGGCAAGATTAAGAGTTAGATTCGCATCCGCCAGCCACTGAAATACTGTCCTCAAGGTGGACAGGTGGCTCAACCACTTACTAGAATACACCACCACATCATCGAGGTATACATTACACTGTGGAACATCACCCAATACTTGGTGCATTAAGCGCTGGAAAGTAGCGGGCGCATTCTTTAACCCAAAAGCCATGACTGTGTACTGCATGAAGTGGTCAGGGGTCACAAAAGCCGAAATATCAGACGCTCGAGGTGTTAACGGAACCTGCCAGTACCCTTTTAAGAGATCTAATTTTGTGATGTAAATGGCTGGGCCAATACTGTCCACGCAGTCATCAATACGGGGCAAAGGGAAACTATTGGACATCGTAACCGCATTTACCCTCCTAAAATCGGTACAAAAAAGGGGCATTCCATCAGCTTTTGGCACTAACAAACATGGGGAACTCCAGGGGCTGCGACTAGGCTTAGCTAACCCATTTTCCACCAGGTACTCCACCTCAGTCTTCATTAGCTGACGTTTATCTACTGAGCATCGATAGGCATGTTGCTTAATAGGAGCAAACCCCCCCACATCAATATCATGCTGCAATACCTTAGTACAAGACGGCACATCCCCAAGCAAGGTAGAAAAGGACTGAAACAAGCTCAGAATTTCATATCGCTGTTCGGCTGGAAGGTAAGAAAGACGGGAGTCAGCATCCGACAGAAACTCAGAATTTATTAGTTTACCACTCTGTTGGCCACCAGAGGGCACATTGAGTCTGTCATCCGCTGATACCTCAGCACACACCAGGGAAGCCGGCTGTTCAGCGCTGCCCCGCACCTGAGACGGTTCTCTGGGAAAATAAGGTTTTAACATGTTTACATGACACAGTCGTGTTTTTCGTCTACGTTCAGGGGTGCGGATGATATAATCCGTGTCTGATACTTTTTTGTCTATCACATACGGACCCAGAAACCAGGCGGTGAGAGCAGAACCAGGCACCAGTAGCAACACAAGCACTTGGCCAACAGGGTGGAATTGGCGCACCACCGCCTTACGGTCATACCACTTCTTCATATCCTCCTGGGAAGCGGAAAGAGCCTCCCTTGCCAGCGAAATGGCGCTATGTAATCGAGCTCTACACTGTGACACAAAATCTAAAACATTAGTTTTAGGAGGGGAACTGGTCATGAACTGGTCTTGCAACACTTTTAAAGGGCCACGTATATTGTGGCCAAACACCAGCTCCGATGGACTAAACCCAAGTGATTCCTGCTTAGCATCACGGATAGCAAAGAGCATAAACGGCAGCCCCTCATCCCAATCCTTCCCAGACTCGTAGCAATATTTTTGCAACATCGATTTTAGAGTTTGGTGCCATCGTTCCAACGCACCCTGTGACTCTGGGTGGTAAGCGCTACCTACGGAATGGGAAATCCCCAAGGACTGCAGGGCCTGTCGGAATGCTTTTGACATAAAATTTGTGCCTTGATCTGTCTGCACGATACGTGGAAGGCCAAAAGTGGTGAAGAACTTTAGGAGGGCTTTACTCACCACCGATGCAGTAATTTTCCGAAGAGGAATAGCTTCAGGAAAACGAGTCGCAACACACATCACCGTCAATAGGAACTGGTTACCGGATTTAGTTTTTGGTAGGGGACCCACAAAGTCTACGATAACATGCTCAAACGGCGCACCGACAGCAGGAATGGGACACAGCGGGGCTGGAGGAACCTTTTGATTTGGTTTACCAGTCATCTGGCATGTGTGACACGTTCGGCAAAAATGGGCTACGTCCGCTTTCATTCCAGGCCAAAAGAAATGTTTTAAGACCCGATCATACGTTTTAGTCACCCCCAGATGACCGGACCACAGATGTTCATGGGCCAACGACAACACATGCTGCCTACAACCCTCCGGAACCACTATTTGATGGACCGACCCCCAGTCCTCATCCACCCCTCCCAGTCGAGGAACCCACCTCCGCACCAACAAGCCATCATCCAGTAAATACAACGATTTTATTTTATTTCCATGATTATCATCACCAACAGCAGCAAAACACTTTTTCAAAGAGGGGTCAGGCTTCTGAGCTTTTATAAGGGCGTCCCGATTTAGTGGCAGGGTGACATCAGGAGTAGTAACTGTCTCCACTACCTCTGGCAACTCAACAGAAGGGGGCAGCTTGTCCTCAAACAGGGTGGTACCGAACAGAGAGTCAGACAGATTCACTTCCCTACCTTGCTTACGGGCCTGAGCTCTGGTCAAGACACTGATGCCGAACACATCTGGGTGTTTTTCAGCTAAGACATCAGGCTCATAAATAGAGATAGGAACACTCACGACTTCTGGAGAAGGGTAAACTTTCCCACCTGCCAAATCATTTCCCATAATAAATTCAACACCTTCTATAGGGAAAGAGGCATGAGCAGCCACCGAAAAAAAAACAGTTACTAACTGTGATCGCACATGGACGCGGTGGAGAGGCGCAGGCACAAAACTCATCCCAATCCCCCTAACCACAGCACTCACATCACAGGCAGACTCTTTATTCAAAGGTAAAACGCTAGATAATATAAATGACTGGGAACCACCAGTGTCACGGAGGATGGTAACCGGACGCTGATCCTCCACTCTACCTGTGAGGGACACGAACCCATGAGAAATGAACGGTTTAAAACACTCGTCTGACTCGGGTATGGCAGGACACTGACTGGTCGGTGACGAGGCCATCGTTTTAATCAGACCCACTCCTTTTGGTGGTTTCGGCGCAGACCCCTGCTGCCTTCGCTTCAGCGCCTCACAGTCCGCGACCAAGTGGCCCGGCTTGAGGCAATAAAAGCAGGGCTTTCCCCCTCTTGGGCCCTGAGCAGGTGGACTAGAACGGGGAGCTGGACCCACCGGCGAGTCAACAGCCTTGCGGGAAAAAGTGCTGGTGGAAAAGGGATCATGCCGCTCGAAGTTGGTTTTGTGCGTCAGCGAAAATTCATCTGCTAGCACCGCAGCCTGCTGCAGTATTGACACCTTTTGCTCATTTAAGTATTTAACAATACGGTCAGAAACACAGTTCTTGAACTCTTCCACCAGCACCAGTTCCCGCAAGGAGGTTACATCCCCAACTTTACATGCGGCACACCACCTATCAAACAACACACCCTTTTCCCAGGCAAAGTCGGCATAAGTTTGGCTATGGTTTTTCCTAAGCCCCCTGAAGTGTTGGCGGTACGCCTCTGGCACCAGCTCATATGCCCGCAGGACAGCGCCTTTAAGTTTATCATATTCTAGGCTATCAGTAACTGAGAGTGACGCGCAAGCTTCTTGGGCTTTACCACTTAACTTGCACTGTAGCAAAACTGCCCACACCTCCTGTGGCCAGCTTAATGCTACAGCGATTCGCTCGAATGCACTAAAATAGGTTTCAACCTCAGCCTCGCGAAACACCGGGACCAGGGGAATGTTTTTACTCACATTAAAGCCCCCTCCGGTCAGAGACGGCAGCGACTTGGTCACCACCCCCGACCCTGTCTGTAGTTCCAACTGCCTCATTTTAATCGTCGTATCTGCCTCCAGTTTCCTCAATTCCAACTCCCTCCGAAGTTGGAATTCCCTCTCACGCTCCTCCTTCTCCAGCTGGAGGCGAGTGAGGCGAATTTTTAGCCGAGCGTCTATCTTCGAACCAGGGGAGGATTCGACTGAAAAGGGATCAAATTGCGGCAGAGTGACCGGTTTCTTTTCCCCCAGCACACTGGAGCAAGGGGTCAACCCAGTCGGCTGGGCCTCAGCCAGCTCCTCCAAAGGGGAAGAGGGGCGGCTCACCGCAACATTTGTCTCCCCAATACCACTTGTGAAATCCCCGGGCGCCAGGCTAAGCACCCCCTTAGCCACTAAAGCCTCCACAACCGCAGCCTTCAGGTCACTCTTACGGAGAGAAAATGGGATAGAGACACCATAATGCCTGGCGATTTCGAATAAGTCCCGTTTCCTACACTCCTCCAATTGACCCCACGTAGGACCGACCGCAAACGCTGCTACATCAAATGTTGCCATGGCTAACAGTAGCGCTACAATCACAAAACAAGAGAACAACTAACCCACTACACAACACAGACCCACCGGCTAACAGTTCACCCCCGGTTCCTACCTAACCAACACTTCACCTACCTCAATCTTCTCGGAGCATGCCGGGCTCAAGGTGACTTTAAAGGCTATCCCTCGGCAGCTGAAGCCCCGAACGCCTACCCCCGCCAGGGAAATATATCCCCACCCAGGATTACTCCAAAAACAAAAAAGGCAAAATAATAAACGAGTGCCTGATGGAAAGACTGAAATCAGCCTAGCTAGACACTCACCTATCTCAACCAGGGAAACTGTCAAAAACCACACACACGCCGGTGATCCACAACCAAAACCCTCTCCTTCGATGGAGATATATCTCCCGGACGAGCCCCCACTTGTTACGTTCCCCGCGGCAACTAGGGGATGGGGGGAAGCAACAAAGATAAACCAGAAAAACCCAGGAGGAAAAAGAGGACAAGGAAGCGGACTCAAGGCCAAAATGGAAACCGTTTTTATTCACAAAATAGTAGAAAAACAGCTAAAAGCACTGGTCTCCAAACAAAGAAAAAACAAACACAAGAGCTAGGTTTTCTCACCAAAACTACAATAAACAAACCACAACCAAACAGTTCCGGGATTACGCACACTCCTTTTCCCTTAAAGGAGCAGCGCACACTTGCTAGACGTAGCTCACAACTCTCTCTCTCCTAACTGTCACCGCCACAGCCCACCGGCTCACACACCTCTCGAAAGGCGTCTCCCTCTCACTTTTAAACATGGCCCCTCAATGAGGTGAGTGGGAACAGCTGCGTATAAGAGGAAGGGGCGTCCACCTGAGAGAGAAAGAGAGAAAAGAAAACACACACCCACACAACCACACACACATAACCCCTGGCACCAGGGTCGTAACACCCCCACAGTCTAAAGACATGCAGGTTAGGCTAATTGGTGGTTCTAAATTGACTGTAGGTGTGAATGTGAGTGTGAATGGTTGTTTGTCTCTATGTGTCAGCCCTGCAATGACCTGGCGACTTGTCCAGGGTGTAACCTGCCTCTCACTCATAGTCAGCTGGGATAGGCTCCAGCTTGCCTGCTACCCTGCACAGGATAAGTGGCTACAGATAATGGTTGGATGGATGGATGGATGGATGGATGGATGGATGGATGGATGGATGGATGGATGGATGGATGTGAAAGTGAGTGTGAATGGTTGTTCATCTCTGTGATAGATTGGCGACCTGCACAGGGTGAACCTTGCCTTTTGTCTGAAGTCATCTGGGATTAGCTCCACCTTTCCCCATGATCCTGACAGATATGCGGTACAGATGATGGATGGATAGATATTTGGAAGAAACACAACATAAACCTTGAACACTGCGGGCTTGAAATTGTGATCATAAAATGCAGCTGCCTATCAGCCTTTAAGGACTGCGAGCTGGCCTAGTGGTTAGCATGTCTGCCTCTTGACCAGGAAATTGTGAGTTCTACTCGTGGTTGGGTCATACCAAAGACCATTATCAAAATGGTACCTACTGCCATCTGGCACGGTACACCACAATACAAGTGCAAGTAGGGAGTCAAACTCTCATGGTTACCAGAGGACCAGGCCCCCACTGTAACCCCAGGTATGTAATAGGCAAGAGGCCAAGGACTATGGAAACAGAGATTGGCACCGTCCAATGCGCTAAGTGTTAGTACTGGGACAGGAGACTGCCTAGGAAGATCAGGTCCTGGCACGGGTGGGACTTTGATCAGTCTTTACGTGTGTGTGTGTGTGTGTGTGTGTGTGTGTGTGTGTGTGTGTGTGTGTGTGTGTGTGTGTGAAACAGTCACCCCCACATCATTAATAATTATGCCATTGTTGAAACCTCATGCTGTAATGCATCGCTTAACCCTATTAGTTTCAATTTCACTGTTATTGAAAGTTATTAGATTTTAGGCCTCCCACCTAATATCACCACCAGCCATTACTGCCCCCGACATTGAGTCCATATTAAGCATGTGCCATAAAGTATCCCACCAACATCATATAACATGGTAACATGGAAACCATACTTTCAACCATCATACCACTGAAGTTCTTCCACAACATCCTTGATAAACCATGTCTTTATGGAGATCACTGGGTGACATGATGGCAGCGATTGGCACTGTCACCTCACAGTGAGAAGGTTCTGGGTTCGAACCTCATGGCCAACAGGGGCTTTTCTGTGTGGAGTTTCCTCTAGGTGCTCTGGTTTCCCCCACCGTCCAAAGACGTGGTTAGGTTAACTGGCTACTCTAAATTGCCCATAGGTGTGAATAGTTAGGGGGAAACTGCTCTATGTCCTTGACATCCACCTTGGGTAGCTCTCCTGTGCTAGTTAACAAATCTGCAGTAAACAGTCAACTATGGCTGACACATGAGAAGAAGATGGAGATGACTTTGTGCACAGGGGCATTGTCATGCTGGAACAGGTTTGGGCCCCTTAATTCCACTGAAGGGAAATCTTACAGCATACAATTATGTTAAAGCAAGAGTTTGGAGAAGGCCTGTATATGGGTGTGATGATCAGGTCTCCACATACTTTTGGACATAAAGTTAGCAACAGATAACAAATAAAAGATATTCAAGCAGATTTAAACATGAGGCTAAGTGGGAAAGACAGAAATAGAATGATGGAAGACAATTCTATATCAGCAAAAAAAAGTGAAAATCAAACATGTACACAAAAAGAGTGATTTGTTGTCACTAATATTCTTTAGCTTTTGAACTGTGTGTGTGTGTGTGTGTGTGTGTGTGTGTGTGTGTGTGTGTGTGTGTGTGTGTGAGAGAGAGAGAGAGAGAGAGAGAGAGAGAGATGGTCATGCAGCTGTAAGGATGCACTCGTGAGCATTAGCTTTGTGGATCAACCCTCCAGTTATGTAATTTGCTCCACTTTTGGTTTGTGCTATTGGATGTACTGTGTGTGTGTGTGTGTGTGTGTGTGTGTGTGTGTGTGTGTGTGTGCAATATGTGTGCTCTTTTGGCACGTGTCATGGCATGCATGTCCATATGCATTTTTTTTTTAATAATGCACTATAGTGCACTATATTTAGAGTGCGCTGTAACTGTGTGTGTGTGTGTGTGTGTGTGTGTGTGTGTGTGTGTGTGTGTGTGTGAGAGAGAGAGAGAGAGAGAGAGAGAGAGAGAGAAGGGTGGACAATGTCCATATGGCTTCCTAGTCCATATGCCTTTATTTCATAGGATTTGGATTATATGCAGTTCTCTAATTTTGGTGGTGTTGAAGCACATCAGTGGAGAGAGAGAGAGAGAGAGAGAGAGAGAGAGAGAGAGAGAGAGAGTGTGTGTGTGTGTGTGTGTGTGTGTGTGTGTGTGTGTGTGTGTGTGTGTGTGTGTGTGTGTGTGTTGGGAACAACACTAACACATTGGCCAATGCGTGCCAGCGCATGACATGACTGTGTGTACATGTTTTTGTCCACGTGCCCTGAGCTTTGCTCCAGCTTTTTTACATAGCTTCTTCCTGTCATGTTTGTTATCAACACTGTAATAACACTGTGACACACAATCTGTAGAATTCCATCTTCTGTGTATTATTCCAAATATCATTCATCCCTTTTTGAAGGCACACCCTTTCTCCACACTTAAAAATCTCCTACAAATTGGAAACACAGATCAGTGGCACTGGTTTCAGAATAATCATTTTGCTGACTGCTGTTACTGCACAGATATGAAATGCTAATACATAAAGACAAATTAAAGGATCCCACTGGCATTCGTCACTAAACAGAGGTCAGCTGACAGATATCACCTGGACAGTGTTAGTCTTTATCATTCTGTTTCTCTTTATCTACTTCCCTCATGACACAACAGGATATAAAAATATATAGACAATGTCAAAAGGTCTTCACTATGAAGGAGAGAAAGAGACAGGGAGGTGCCCTATAACGGAATCTGTCAATAATAAGAACAACAAGATGAGGCTATTGTTCACTGTTAGCTGATACACTGTAAAAATTGTAGATTACTGAGCGTCGGCACTTCCACTTTGATAAAGGGGAGGCAATAATGCAGAGTGGACTACATCACTTGGCTCTGGTACAAAAGGCATGCAATAGCGGTAGCTTGAGGTAATATAAACAAGTATTAAGCCCCTCTTACATGACTCATCACAAAGCACTAAATTTGTGGGTGTGTGGGTGGATGGGTGGGGGGTACAAGTTTTTTCTTCTGCTCTGCACTTGTTTTGAGTAATACTCACTATGTTTACATACACACTATTTTTTTCACAGCCTGGTTTCCATCAAATCGTGCGCTCTGATTGGCTCGTGAGCGGTCCGGAATCCTACGATACGGACCCCGGTTACAGACCTTTGGCAACTCACTCATTCACAACAACAACAAACATAGTAGCAATTTTTTGTCAACATTTATTTTTGCATTTCTCAGTATAATCGCATTAGTTTTACAGCATGGATGGCGATAACAACAGTGTTCATAGCAAAAGCTAGTTTTACTACCCTGATGAAGACGAAATAAAAGAAAACATTTCAGGAGAAAGCCGAAAACCTGTAACTGTTGCTAATGCCGAGCAAATCCAGCAGTTTATTGAGGAGCAAAGGTCAGAAAATACAGCAAAAAAAGACAACCTACGACCTCAATGTCTTTGGGAAGTTCTGTAGAAACCTAAATGAAGGTCAAAAGGTGGAAGGCATACCTGGCGAATACATGTTGCTGTGCAACTTTTTCATGTCCACAACAAAGAAAAATGCTGATGTGTACGAGGCGTCCTCGCTGACGTCTTTCCAGAGAAGTATCCAGCGCTATCTGAATCAGTCCAGCTCGAAACTAAATATCTTCACGGACCCTGAGTTCAACAAGTCAAGAGAAATCCTTGTGGCCCGTAAACGGCAGTTGGTCGAGGTTTTTGCGAAGGGAAACTGTCCACAAGCAGCCAGGGTGTGTTTTTGACGAGCTTTTAGCAGGTTTGTTCTAAATATGGTTTCCCTTTCAGGCACTCTCATTTTCTGTTAGAATTAGGTAAAGAAAAAATAAATATATTATTTACCAGCTTAAGGTCGGTCCGTATCATGAAATACCGTGACCTTGGCCTTGTAAATACTGACCTCAGCCCAGAGGCCTCGGTCAGTATTTTGAAGACCTCAGTCACGGTATTTCACAATACGGACCTCCCAGCTGGTAAATTATATATATGACGATATTCAGAATTTTATATGGGTCATGTAAACAGCATATTCCATTTGGATATTCCAAATTTGGTCTTATTCCGAATTGTAACATTTTCTGATTAAGAAATGTGGAATATGCTGATATTATCCAGGTTTGAAGAGCATTCTTTGGACATTCGGAAAATGTGTCTCAGTTGGGGTTTTTATGGCAGTTTACGACACATGGCCTCTTGCCTGTTTACAGTCAGCTCTGTGTGTTGAACACAAACCAAACAGACAATCAGATTACACACAGCTGCATGTACACAGGAATATTAGTGGACTATTTGTTTTCATTCACCATGTAAACAGCTTAGTAGGTATACTTTCTTTTTCTGAATAAGGGCAAAAACCGGAATATTTTGTGCATGTAAAAAGTAGTGATTGTTCACAAATGTTTGTGATACTGAATTCAAAGCCTCATACCCGAGTAAAAAATGCCTCTCACAATCAAGTCCACATGTGGCTTTTCACTCCTAACCAAAGAAGAGACTTTAATCAAACTGAGCTGTAAAAATGACGAGCTGTAATTTGGCAAAATTATACTTCAAGCTGGTATTATTCAAGTGTGTTATTAAAAGCAGAATTGAGAAGGCACAGTATGAGTCCTGGTCCTCTGGAGCATCTGGTATTCTGTTTCTGGATTAGTATGCACTTTTGTTCAACTAAAACGATGTGTTAAGGCAAAACAGCATTTCCTTTTTTGTTTTGCTCAGGCCAAACATGACAGTGGACACGAGCAACTTTTCAGGTGAACTTTTTCGGGTCTTCTAGCACCAATTATTGGGCCTCTACATGAACATTAACCTGCTGCTATTACAGGTTTGGGCCTCTTAATTCCACTGAAGGGAAATCTTACAACATACAATTATGTTAAAGCAAGAGTTTGGAGAAGGCCTATGTATGGGTGTGATGATCAGGTCTCCACATACTTTTGGACATAAAGTGTAGCAACAGATAACAAATAAAAGATATTCAAGCAGATTTAAACATGAGGCTAAGTGGGAAAGACAGAAATAGAATGATGGAAAACAATTCTACATCAGCAAAAAAAAGTGAAAATCAAACATGTACACAAAAAGAGTGATTTGTTGTCACTAATATTCTTTAGCTTTTAAACTCAGTGTGTGTGTGTGTGTGTGTGTGTGTGTGAGAGAGAGAGAGAGAGAGAGAGAGAGAGAGAGAGAGAGAGAGAGAGAGAGAGAGAGTGAACAATCACTATTTTTTACATGCACAAAATATTCCAGTTTTTGCCCCTATTCAGAATTGAGAAAGCACAGTAGGAGTCTTGGTCCTCTGGAGCATCTGGTATTCTGTTTCTGGATTAGTATGCACTTGCGTTCAACTAAAACGATGTGTTAAGGCAAAACAGCATTTCCTTTTTTTGTTTTGCTCAGGCGAAACATGACAGTGGACACGAGCAACTTTTCAGGTGAACTTTTTCAGGTCTTCTAGCACCAATTATTGGGCCTCTGCGTGAACATTAACCTCCTGCTGTTACAGGTTTGGGCCTCTTAATTCCACTGAAGGGAAATCTTACAACATACAATTATGCTAAAGCAAAAGTTTGGAGAAGGTCTGTATATGGGTGTGAAGATCAGGTCTCCACAAACTTTTGGACATAAAGTGTAGCAACAGATAACAAATAAAAGATATTCAAGCAGATTTAAACATGAGGCTAAGCGGGAAAGACAGAAATAGAATGATGGAAGACAATTCTATATCAGTAAAAAAGAGTGAAAATCAAACATGTACACAAAAAGAGTGATTTGTTGTCACTAATATTCTTTAGCTTTTAAACTCAGTGTGTGTGTGAGAGAGTGAACAATCACTATTTTTTTACATGCACAAAATATTCCAGTTTTTGCCCTTATTCAGAATTGAGAAGGCACAGTACGAGTCCTGATCCTCTGGAGCATCTGGTATTCTGTTTCTGGATTAGTATGCACTTGTGTTCAACTAAAACGATGTCATCTCATCATCTCTTGCCGCTTTATCCTGTTCTACAGGGTCGCAGGTAAGCTGGAGCCTATCCCAGCTGACTATGGGAAAAAGGCGGGGTACACCCTGGACAAGTCGCCAGGTCATCACAGGGCTGACACATAGACACAGACAACCATTCACACTCACATTCACACCTCCGGTCAATTTAGAGTCACCAGTTAACCTAACCTGCATATCTTTGGACTGTGGGGGAAACCGGAGCACCCAGAGGAAACCCAAACGGACAACATGCAAACTCCGCACAGAAAGACCCTCGCTGGCCACAGGGCTCGAACCCGGACCTTCTTGCTGTGAGGCGACAGCGCTAACCACTACACCACCATGCCGCCCCTAAAACGATGTGTTAACCCTTGGTAAAATTTTCTATAGATTTCTATAGAAAAAAATCTATTAAAATTCTATAAAATTTCTAAATGAAATTTTATAGAATTTTTATAGACTTTTTGTAGAAATTTTATAGGGTTTTAATAGAAATTTTATAGAGTTTAATACAAATTTTATAGAGATTATACATAGAAATCTTATAGAATTCCTATAGAAAGTCAACAGAATTTAACGAAGTTTCTATAGAATTCTAAAAAACATTTTGACAAGGGATATCAGTGTTTATTTTGGAAGTACATTTATTAAATTATGTCTTAAACTGTAATTTACATTTGGATCAATTGAGTTGTTGATCAGAAGTGTTATTATGTGAGATAAAGTAAATGAAATAAAGAACATTTTTATTGGAGATAAGTACTAAAGTTGTTCTTTGGATGCAAGGCCTTTTGTCTCAGACTGGAATTTCTGTAGGGTCTTTAAAATCCACCAAATTGTGTTTTTATGGAAATAACCATTATGAAATTTATAAAATTCTGTTGGCCCTAATAAAGTAGAGCTTCTATAGAACTCTGTATCAATTCTATAGAAATCGTTTTCTATAGACTACTATTTATATAGAATTCTGTTGAGATTCTATAGAAGCTGTTTTCTATAGAGTACGACTTCTATAGAATTTATACTATTTCTATACAACTTCTATAGAAACTATTTTCTATAGAGTATTAGTTCTATAGCGTTCTATAGAGATTGTATAGAAAGAGGGGTTTCTATAGGATTTTCTATAGAGTTTCTATAGAATTCTGAAAAACATTTTGACAAGGGAAGGCAAAACAGCATTTCCTTTTTTTTGTTTTGCTCAGGCCAAACATGACAGTGGACACGAGCAAGTTTTCAGGTGAACTTTTTCAGGTCTTCTCGCACCAATTATTGGGCCTCTGCGTGAACATTAACCTGCTGCTGTTTGTGTCTCGGCGCCAGACAGACTTGGTCCAGACAGTTAGCACTTGACTTTGATTCCAGGAGACACTCGAGCGCGAGTGCAAAAAGAAAGAGAGAGAGAGAGAGAGAGAGAGAGGCTGAGTGCAAAACTGCTTACTAGAGCACTAAATGATCTGTCGAAGCAGACATACTAGACACGGCATTTAACATAGTATTTAGTAGGTTAGCGTGCGTATTTTGGACGATGCCAAAAAGAGCACTATGAGGAGGGAGGTGTACTGGAGAGTTCAGCAGTAAGGGGGCAGGACTCTCTCTCTCTCTCTCTCTGTGTGTGTGCGCGCGCGCATGCTTTTAAAGAGGAAAACTTTACGGTTGTTCATGTTTAGCGTCACTTCTCGCGCGCTCTCCGTCCCGGCGTTTCTTTTTCGGCTCTTCCGACTTTTGTGCGGATGCATGAAGAAGATGCGCGTGCACATCACGGAGCGGTCGTTTACATTTCGCTAAATTGCATCCCTAAGTCAAGTTAAGAGCCTGTTTATGTGTGGATGTGAGCCGTGCTCTTTCTGAGAGAGAGAGAGAGAGAGAGAGAGAGAGAGAGAGGATGACTGTGGCACTTTATTCTGTCCCCGGCGGCGTTGCGTCGCTGAAGATTGTTTTGTTATGCTTCTCGTTGCCGCGCGTGACCGATGCGCTTCCGGACTCCTCGAGACTCTCGCCACCTGTCAATGGGTCGGGCTTCGCACCTGTACGGAAGACCGGCGACTTCGTGCGTGCCATCGACCGGCTCTATCACGGAGGCGGAAGAGTGGGTTACCTCCTGTATTTGGATGATCAGCGGTTTCAGCTTGACCTGGAACGGGACGAATCGGTGCTGTTTGGTTTTCCGGACAGCGTGGGATTTCTGCAGCGCGGCTGTTTATATCGGGGAACTGTAGACTCGAATCCGGAATCGTTAGCGGTGTTTAACATGTGCACGACAGGACTGGATGGATTTTTCGCCGTGAATCATGACCGCTACAGAATCAGACCCGTCGCGCGCAAAGAGCATGAGAAGAACCCAGAGCGCGCGCTGCACTATTACACCTGGCAGAGCTTCAGGTTCGAGGCCGTGACGGACCGCAAAAGCTGCGGCACGCGCGAACAGAAACGGCGCAATGGTCGCGCACGGAAACCCCGAAGGACAGGTAAAGCGCATGGGGTGTTAATGCGTGACGATTCCGCTGCGCACGGGAGGAGGTTTTGGGTGGATTTTGCGCATTCGCAGATGCGCCGCAGAAGATCGGTGTCGCGCGCGCGGCACGTGGAGCTGCTGCTGGTGGCAGACGCGTCCATGGTTAAGAAGTACGGCAACGATTTACAGCATTACCTGCTGACACTGGCGTCGATCGCATCGCGGCTGTACGGCCACGCCAGTATCGAGAACCCTATCCGTATCTCCGTGGTAAAGGTCACGGTGTTGACAGAGAACGAGAAAGGTCTTGATGTGTCCAAGAACGCTGCTGCAACCCTCAAGAGCTTCTGCAAGTGGCAGAACCAGCAGAACCCACTGGGTGATGACCATCAGCATCATCACGACGCAGCTATTCTCTTCACCAGACAGGTAAAAAGAAAAAGACATCTGTGGGCGGCACGGTGGTGTAAGTGGTTAGCACGGTCACCTCACAGCAAGAAGGTTCTGGGTTCGAGCCCAGCGGCCGGCGAGGGCCTTTCTGTGTGGAGTTTGCATGTTCTCCCCGTGTCTGCATGGGTTTCCTCCGGGTGCTCTGGTTTCCCCCACAGTTCAAAGACATGCGGTTAGGTTAATATGGGACGGCCTTGGGCTGAGGGCACCTAATTCCCAACTGCTCCCCGTGCGCTGTTAGCATGTGTGTGCTCATTGCTCACGTGTGTTCACTGCTTCAGATGGGTTAAATGCAGAGAGGAATTTCACAAGTGTGTGATGAATAAAGTTGTGCTTTCTTTCTTTCTTTCTTAAAAGTGTGTGGGTTTGGGGGCAGTAAAAGTTCAGGTTTCCACGTGCAAGTGTTTTGATTCAGTCATGTTTATACAGTTCCAGGAAACCAGGAAATACCTGATTCCTAAGGCTTTCCAAAGTTGAAACATGCTTCATTTCATTTAAAAAAAAAACACCCATAGAATGCTTGGTTTTGTCATGATGAATCGACTCAGTAACATTCAGAAGAAGACAAAGGCATTTCATCAGTTCAGAACTCTGCAAAAATGTCTTTTGTGTGCTGTTCTTGTTCTTATGAGTCATTACTTCATTACATACAGTCTGCCAGTCATTCAAAGTAGCATATGATGCAGACAGACATCGCTTGTAATTATATACATAGCCCTTGTAACGCTCTATGTTTAGAATATGCTTGCAGCCTCATCTTTGTGATAAAAAAAACATACTTTGGGTCCATGTGAGTGATTTCTAAGGGATTCCCAAAACCAAGGGATGATTGTTAGAGGTAAATGAAACATCATCAACCTACAAGCCTCACATCCTCTCATACAAGACATAGAAGCATCTCACTTGGAATCTCACACACACACACACTTGAAAGAGTCCCATTTTCAAAATATTTGGTACGTCCATATCCCAGCACTGTTGGAAGATGTACATTTTCAAAATATGTGTAAATTAACAAAATGTACACAAGTCAGCATACAAATAATTGTATTACATGAATATATTTTCTTAACTTCAAATACTTCTCATCCCTTCTGCGTTCCTTATGGATTTTGTACTCTCAGAGACCACCCTTGTCTAAATTTCCCCCCTTTTTGAACCAAACCCACAGCAAAGTACAATGTTTTGTGCCTCTGTCACCCCCTCTCATGTGGTAAGCTTTCATCCCTGCTTGCAAGTGCAGTGTCCTTTGCCTAACCAAACTCTCAACATATGTGAATCATGTGAGGTCCTCTTCAGTAAAGAACAGATCCCACACTTAGTTATGATTCTCTTGGCATTGGGATTCTCAGTGGAATTTGCTCTGAGGTGCTTTCACTTGGCACTAGGTTGATGTTGCTTCCCCTTGGCAGGGCTCACTAATGCCATATTCCACTGACAGCCTGCTTTCTTTTGGCAGTGCCACACAGTGCTGGACTGGTGTAAGGCAAAGCCATGCCAGTGCATTTCTCTGGCTGAGTGATGCTTACACACCTGGTGGAGCAGCGTCTGTGGGTGTGGTTATTGTGGTTGTCTCTACCATGTCAACAGGGTACAGCAGGCAAAAGAAGCATGAAAAACCCCAAGAGGAGGAGCTACCAATCCACAGTGTGTGTGTGTGTGTGTGTGTGTGTGTGTGTGTGTGTGTGTGTGTGTAATAGACTTACAGAATCATCACCCTTCATGTCCTCAGTTTACACAATGCCCAAGTACATATGCAGTGACTGTAATTACTGAAGCAAATGAAGCCTGGCTGGTTCAATTGGTAGAGTGTAAGATATTTACGCTGTGAAACAGTTTATGCTCTAGGCTACTGATCAGAAGGTTGAGACTTCAGACCAACTGGCCCAACCACCTAGCAGTGCTGGGCTCTCTGTCAGCTGCTCAGCTCAGTTAGAAGACATGTTAGATCAAAGCATTTGCTAAATTAATAAATATAAAATTTACAATGACATCTAAAAAGAAATATGCACCAATAGCTTTTTCATCAAGTTGGCGTGCACCAAACTAATGGGTGTCAAATGGGTATCAGCTGACTTTTCACATATATTTTAGGAGCTGATCCATTGATATATTATAGTATACGATTGGCTATGAACAGCTACACTGTTAACTGACACCACAGATCATGCTTATGTACATGAACATAGGACAACTTGACTTAAAGCACATCACGATCAAAAATCTCACGCAGAGCTAGCTTAGTTACTAAAATGTTGTTAGTATCAGATCAATATCACCCAATAGTCAGAACTTGGTATCATTCAAATAAAGTGGGATTGGTGCTTCACTAATTATTTTTTTTAAAAACTTGCTAGTTAACAAATGGATGGCTTCACACTACAGTTTTCAATAATTATAAAACACCCAAAGTCAAAAGACCTGAGTTTTAGTACTTTTTTTTAAAAATCACCCATTATATCTCAAAGTTCGGTGCAGTGCATAGTGAAGAGCATGGGTGAAGTCTATGACTCCACAGACTCTTTATCGATTTGTTTAGAAGAACAAACTCTCCTAAAGGATCCAGTGTGGACATGAAACCATAAGCACAGATGTTACCAATGTACACTTCACAAAATGCATTCCAGTTTCTAACTGTCCACATTACATCATTAAGTATAGTAAAGAGAATTCAAAGTAAGTTCGGCACTAGTTTTTTGAGTCGCATTTTGGTGTGCAAAGAGTAGACAGAACAACAAAACAAGCCCCCTCCCTACACCAACACTCATTTCTCAGAATCCCTTTAGCCCTTCTTTCAGCTTCAGTGTGAGTTCAAGCATGCGAGGATGACAGAGGAGGCCAGAACAAGAGGCACATTGAGAGGCATTATAAGATATTATGTCATGCAGGAGACGAATGCACGAGTGTTCTGACAGTACAGGAGAGATGGAGCACAATGCCTCAGTTGTCAGCCTGTGAAGTGGACTGGACAAGAATGGGATGCAAAGAGTAGCTTCAGATGGTCTGTGTGCCAGAAAAGATTTGGTATTCAGTTGTGTTCTTAACAAAGTAGTCTCTGAGTCAACTTGAATGCTGTTTGATTCAGATTCAGTTTCAAGCCTGGTGTCAAGGAGAAACTGAAAATGTCCTGGGCTCTCATTTATCAACTGTGTGTACAAATAAGGGGGTTTTAAACCCCATTTTCTCCCAATTTAGTCATTTGCTAATTCCCACCCACTGGCCAGTTATCCTCTGTTACATAACATCTACAGTTAAGGTCACACATTTGCAAACAGTCACTGGCCACTTTATTAGGTACACCCATTCACCTGTTGTTTTATGCAGTTCTCTAATCAGCCAATCCCTCGACAGCAGCACAATGCATAAAATCATGCAGGTACAAATCAAGAGCTTTAGTTAATGTTCATTTCAAACCTCAGAATGGGAAAAATTGCGATCTCTGTGACTTTCACTGTGGCATGGGTGTTGGTGACAGATGGACTGGTTTGAGTATAGGCCTCTGCATGCTCTTGCGACAAGGCTTTCACAGATAGCTTTTCGCAGACAGTTGTAATTTATCGTTGAGCGGGGAGTAATAGGCGTGCGCGATGTTATTCACCGGCACAACGCAAGGGGGCGCAAAGTCGCTAGGAGTAGTTGGTGGGTGTGGTTAGTGGAGTGTTTATCCTCCGGTTACTTATAATGACTAGAACTTTTTTTTTTATAATGACTAGAACTGGAGTCGTATAGATGTACGTACTTCCTCAATCAACCGCTCTTCATGCTGCTCCATCTTCGCTCGTGTTTTTAAAAATGCCAGTCGTGAAAACAAACCAAACCGGGAAAGTAGGGAAGCGGAAGTGCGTGTACAGCGGATGTAGAGTGGACCAATCAGAGCCCTCTTGTCTGCGACGCTGTCTGCGAGGCTTCTGCGGTGGTCACAATTTTTGGGAGGTGCGCGCAGAGCGTCTGCGAAGGTGGGGGGGCTACGCAGACACTGTCTGCGACGCTATCTGCGAGGACTGGGTTGTCAGCATAAATTGGCCTTATTTCAGAAACTACTCATCTCCTGGGGTTTTCATACACAACAGTCTCTAGAGTTTACAGAGAATGGTGCGAAAAACATTGAGTGAGTGACAGTTCTGTGGGCGGAAACGCCTTGTTGATAAGAGAGGTCAGGGGAAAATGGCCAGCGCCGAGTTTCCCAAAAGCATCGTGGCACAAAGATCATCGTTAAATGGTAGAGCGAGCAGCACAATGAACACTCTCTCCTAGTTAAGAGGCTCTTAGCATTAAGAAGCTTTTGGGAAACCCACCCCAGACTGGTTCAAGCTGCCAGGAAGGATATAGCAACTCATATAATCACTCTTTACAACCATGGTGAGCAGAAAAGCATCTCAGCATGCAACAGCAGAAGACCACATTGGGTTCCACTCCTGCCAGCCAAAACCAAGAATCTTAGAATCAAGAACAAGTTCCTATTAAAGTGTCCGGTCTCCTGGGGTTTTCACACACACAGCAGTCTCTAGAGTTTACAGAGAATGGTGTGAAAAACAAAACAAAAAAACATTGAGTGAGTGACAGTTCTGTGGGTGGAAATGCCTTGTTGATAAGAGAGGTCAGAGGAAAATGGCCAGATTGGTTCGAGCTGCCAGGAAGGATATAGTAACTCATATAATCACGCTTTACAACCGTGGTGAGCAGAAAAGCATCTCAGCATGCAACAGCAGAAGACCACATTGGGTACAACTCCTGCCAGCCAAGAACAGGAATCTTAGAATCCCATCTCATCTCATTATCTGTAGCCGCTTTATCCTGTTCTACAGGGTCGCAGGCAAGCTGGAGCCTATCCCAGCTGACTACGGGCGAAAGGCAGGGTACACCCTGGACAAGTCACCAGGTCATCACAGGGCTGACACATAGACACAGACAACCATTCACACTCACATTCACACCTACGGTCAATTTAGAGTCACCAGTTAACTTAACCTGCATGTCTTTGGACTGTGGGGGAAACCGGAGCACCAGGAGGAAACCCACGCGGACACGGGGAGAACATGCAAACTCCACACAGAAAGGCCCTCGTCAGCCACGGGGCTCGAACCCGGACCTTCTTGCTGTGAGGCGACAGCGCTAACCACTACACCACCATGCCGCCCATCTTAGAATCCATATAATTTATTATTAGTTTGTTCATTTAAGCTAGGCTTACATTGTATGATTTTGGTATCATTTTGCTGTAGCTGACAATTTTTTACATTTCTGGATGAATTGTGTGTGAATCGTGAGCTAAATTATGTGACACAATGTGTGAGAGCATAAACAATGGCAGATAAATGTATTCCAATTAGGTTTCTATTAATTTCTGATGTCAATAAATTAAAATAGATATGTATGTATGTATGTATGTACACTCACCGGCCACTTTAATAGGTATTTGTTCTTGATTCTAAGGTTCCTGTTCTTGGCTGGCAGGAGTTGTACCCAATGTGGTCTTCTGCTGTTGCATGCTGAGATGCTTTTCTGCTCACCACAGTTGTAAAGCGTGATTATATGAGTTATTATATCCTTCCTGGCAGCTCGAACCAATCTGGCCATTTTCCTCTGACCTCTCTTATCAACAAGGCATTTCCACCCACAGAACTGTCGCTCAATCAATGTTTTTTTTTGTTTGTTTGTTTTTTGTTTTGTTTTGTTCTTTTGCACCATTATGTGTAAACTCTAGAGACTGTATGTGTGTGTGTGTGTGTGTGTGTGTGTGTGTGTGTGTGTGTGTGTGTGTGTGTGAAAACCCCAGGAGATCAGCAGTTTCTGAAATATTCAAACTAGTCCATCTGGCACCAACAGTCATGCCACAGTCAAGGTCACAGAGATCACAATTTTTCCCATTCTGATGTTTGAAGTGAACATTAACTGAAACTCTTGATTTTGTATCTACATGATTTTATGTATTGTGCTGCTGTCAAGGGATTGGCTGATTAGAGAACTGCATAAAACAGCAGGTGTATGGGTGTTCCTAATAAAGTGGCCAGTGAGTGTATGTATGTACAGTACCATTCAAACGTTTGGACACACTCATTAATAGTATAGTGTCGTGCTGTATTAGCAACATTGTGTGATTTGCTCAGTAACCATATGTGCTGTAGACTACACACAGAGAGTGACTGGCTTGTTTCCCAAGTTTAAATCCAAGAGCAAGCTAGTATTTAGAGAGGAAAAAATATAATAAAAATGCCCAGGTAATAGAAGCAGCAGTAATTGAAAAGTGGCAATGGCATCAACTGTGTTTTCGTGTTTTGGACCATTTCTTTCCTTTTGAAGTTTCAGCACATAAAACTGTGCAAACTGAGCACTATCCTTGTCAACATTGTCACACAGAGGTGGCTAGTGGCATCATTTTACCTTGGACAGTATTACAGAGTGCACACAGTGTTGTGAAGTATCATTCGGTGAGCAGCGTTGTGATCTGATTTTCACAGTGGCATTGAGAGTCATGGAGTGCGACCAACAGTCAGAAGACAAGATTTCTCTCACCATACAGCACAAGCATTAGTTGTTTGTTTAAATGTGTAACACTAACAAAATGGGAGGCATTATTTTCTTGTGAATTTCTTCACTAATATTTGTATCAGGGTCTAGTATTTCACACATCCTATATTTCTCTCCCTGTACTGGAAGTTGACAGCATGCTGAAAACCTCACACAAATTTGGGATGGACTATGTTGAACCATAATGCTAGCGGCCTGGCAAAAAGCTTTGGGATGTGTGCCAGAGTCAGGAAGCAACACTGCTGGATTCGTTCTGGGAACTTTTGAGAAACTCAATATGGTAGTCTTTGACTACCATGGATCTGGAGTTGCTCATAAATTTTTGTTGACATTATGGGAGGGGGCCTTTTTGTTTATTCATTTGAAGATAACTTTATTCATCATTGAATATATATACACATTAACCATGTTCATTGGAAACATACAGTATGAAGCTGTGGCTGCTGGTCTGCAATTTTATGATGATAATGAAGATAAGAGAAATTCCACTTATCTCTTACAAATGAGATAAAAACAACAAATACATGCTTGGAAGAAGTAAGACGGCTGAGTGTGGAACTAAGCAAAGAGGAAGTGGAGCCGTTTTCACCCATCCTTAAAAGAACAACAAATCAGAAACAGCTGACTGAATCTTGTGGTGTGGTCACACCTAGCATCAAATATCTACAGTTCTCTCCACCTAAATACCACTCTTCCTGTCTCTCCTCAACATGTTTGCTCTGGATGAATGCCAAGTGTGAGGGCTGACCGAGCCTGCAATGGTGCTGTAAGTGAAGTTGTGGTAGTGCATTTGTGAGCTAGAGATAGCGATAGACTCTTTGTCTCACGAAATATTCCAAACCCAACTGTAAACTGTTATCTTTATAATTCCTCTCCATCCTCCATTTTTGTCTTAAATCCTAATTTGATTGGAATTTCTGTCTTGTGCCACTATAAAGGTTCTGTAACTGACTGTCATGGCTATTTACTCTAACTCTGAAATGGCCCTGGATCAAAATCTCCAGCTTCTGTTTTGATTCTTTCCTCACATAGTATATGTTCCTCTCTGTTGTCACTGCCAATATTGTTTTCTCTGAATATTTCAGAAACGTTCATTTCCTTTTGGACTCCTTTAAAACCTTGGCATGCAGCCAAGGGAATTCCTCAAATCACTGTCTGTGTAATTGCCTCTTTCTGCCCATATTTTCATCTCCATCTTGTGCCATGTCGCTCTCTGTCTCCATCTCTGTTTATGTCTGTCTGTGCCCTTCTCTCATAGGTCTGTGAAAGATCCATGTTCAAAATCAACAAAACAGCAGTAAAGGGGTCAGTTGCAGGGGATAGAGTATTGAGAATAAGCTATGTGAACAAGTGAAAGAAAATAAATTGGATCTATGTGAGAGGGTGTGTCAGAAAAAGGGTAGAAAAAGGAGCTTAGCTGGATATTGGATGAGGAATCCCATGAAATGTGAGGAAAAGAAAATGTAGAATAGTATAAAGATTAATCCTTTTACTCACTTACAGTACCTTTCAAAAGTTTGGACACCCCTTTTAATTCAACAGTTTCATTAGTTTTATTAATTAAAAGACACTTCATGTCTAAAGGTAATGATGGACTGTCGTTTCTCTTTACTTAGTTGAGCGGTTTTAGACATAATATGGATCACTAAAGTTGTGCAATTTTGCTATTTACTGTATTTTTATTATTTTCTGTTTGGTCTCAAGTGCATTAAGAAGGCAAGAAATTGCACTAATTAACTTTTGACAATGCACACTTGTTAATTGAAAAGTATTCCAGGTGACTACCTCATGAAGCTGGTTAAGATAAAGCGTCATCAAGGTAAACAGTGGCTACTTTGAAGAATCTAAAATATGAAACATATATTTTGGGTTTTTTAAACAATTTTTTTGTTTACAACATAATTCCATATCTGTTCCATATGTTATGTTATTTCATAGTTTTGATGTCTTCAGTATTGTTCGACAATGTAGAAAATAGTCAAAATACAGAAAAACCTATGAATGAGTAGGGGTGTACAAAGTTTTGACTGGTACTGTATACCTATCTATAGATTTTTTTCTAGTATATAACTATTATTGTACATCCAGTTCACAGTTATGTATATTTAGCTATAGTAGTTCAGGGATCTGCCATCTCAGAGATCACACATAATGTAATAGATGATTGCACAGTGCAGTGCAACACCCAGACTTAGCCTTTAGGGCAATCAGCACTGTCCTCACACTGGCCTTTGCAAAGTACACAACATTCATGCCATCCACTGATATAATCACTGAAATCTACCCATCAGGATTTTTAGATTAAGATGGTCTAGTGAACATACTCAGTCTTCAGAGAACCTGGTATTTAAGAGCACCTTTCTCTAATGTGGTCTGGGTGTGGGGGGGAAGTGGCTTGTTTGTGGGTGTATGTGTTTACATAAGCTTGTGTGTGAAATGTTGAAATAAATGTGGTTTGTCTCTTTTCAGCATGAGCAAATGGGTAAATATGCATTCAGAGGGTATAATCAGCCTTTGGTAGGTAGTATTTCATCTCCATGATTGATTTCCATTATATAGATATAGAGTTTGATGTACGTTTGATTAAAAAAATAGGGGTGAATGAGGTTCTTCTAGGAAAATTGCTTTCACATTATTTATGGAGAATTCCCTGCATTCAAATCCATCCATCCATTATCTGTAGCCACTTATCCTGTTCTACAGGATCGCAGGCAAGCTGGAGCCTATCCCAACTGGCTGTGGGTGAGAGGCAGGGTACACCCTGGACAAGTCGCCAGGTCATTGCAGGGCTAACACATAGAGACAAACTACGGTCAATTTAGAGCCACCAATTAGCCTAACCTGCATGTCTTTGGACTGTGGGGGAAACTCACGCAGACCCAGATAGAACATGCAAACTCCACACAGAAAGGCCCTCGTTGGCTGCTGAGCTCCAACCCAGGACCTTCTTGCTGTGAAGCGGCAGTGCTAACCACTACACCACTGTGCTGCCACATTCAAATCCATTATCTTCCATTGGACCCAATTCCAGGGTGACCTAAAGTACAGACAGTTCCAGGGACTAACTGCAGTGTAGTTATGTGATTAATGATGAAGGTTGAGATAAATAAAATTCATTTTATAACTGTGGATTGCCTAGGAAAGTCATAGATGTTCCTTCTATTTTTCACTATTAAAAGGTCCACTACAGTATGTAAGATTCAGTTGATTTCAACCAACTGAATTGCCCCTCCCTTACCCCTCCCTTTCCAAGCCCAGTGGCTGTCAGGTGCCTGTAGTGTTCTTTCGATACTTACATTCACGTGGCCTCACTTTTTCTTGTGCTAAATAATAAATATGATCCTCCAATTTTCAAAATTTGGGTTCTCAGCATAGCAAACACGGATTCCTCTTCTTTCTTCTTCATCTTCCTTCTGTTGCTTCATTCTGGATTCATGAAGCCACGTAAAAATGTGAAATATGGAAGACGCTCTCTAGAGGTTTGTCCATTCTGGGTTACTGTAGCAGTACAACTTGGCACCTCCGTGGAAGTGGACCAGCAATCTATGTACATATAAAGGGTGCTTTCTAAGCTTACGAAAACACAACTATTTATAGTTACAAGTAATTATGCATGAACGAAAACATGAATACTATATTCAACTTCTGCTAATAGATCCCCCTAAATCCTACATAGTGACTGCGAGTTGGCCTAGTGGTTAGCGTGTCCACTTCTTGACCGGGAGATCACGAGGTCTACTCGTGGTCGGGTCATACCAAAGACCATCATAAAAATGGTACCTACTACCATCTGGCAAGGCATGCTGTAATACAGATGCGAGTGGGGAAGTCAAACTCTCATGGTTACCAGAGCACTAGCCCCCCACTGTAACCCTAGCTGTATAGGCGAGAGGCCGAGGGCTATCGAAACGGAGATCGGCGCCACACCCATATGCCTTAAAAAGTTGGTTAGTACTGGGATAGGAGACTGCCTAAAAAAAACAGATTCTGGCATGAGTGGGACTTTGACTTGACTAAATCCTACATAGTGAATCTTTAAAAGTAAGGATGCACAGAGCTATAAACACTGCTATGAGCTCACTTATCACCTTACTCATAACAATGGCTGAAATTATACTTAAAACAATCCTCCAGAACAATCCTAAGACTGCTATTTAGGGAAATTCTGCTCATCTTATACAGATAGGACAAAAACATCAAAGATCTGCAAATGATATTATAGCCCTCTGCATGTAACCCATTCAGGATTCTACACATCCACTTAAATCAGTGGATCTCAGGGCCCGTTTACACGAGGACGCTGTCAGGTAAAAACGACTAAATATTTTATCGGAAGTGCCTTTCGTCTACACGGGGACGGCGTTTCCAAGGCTGAAAAACGGAAAAAATTGAAAACGCCTTCCAGAGTGGATAAGTTAAAAACAGTCCCCGTTGCATATCCGTCTAAACTACCCAATACGCGAAACTCTGCTCGGATCTGCTCACATTGGGTACGTGTTTACGTCATACATATGTCATATACTGTACATGACAGCCCGGGAAGTAAGAAAGTAAGTAAAAAAGTAAGAGCATGTCTGATTACATCGATCCAACGGACCTTCAAGCTGCTCTGGCAGCTTTAATAAACGTCCAGGAGTCCTTCGAACATCTATACCGAATCTGCACATATACTGTTAATAAACAGAGGCGGGTATAGTATGCTCTTACTTTTTTACTTACTTTCTTACTTACCATAGCCAGAGTAGTCAAAATTTTCGCGGCGCAGATGTGCAGATCAGACAAGACGGAAGACGTTGCGCATGCGTGCAGACATAGTGGAGGTCTTTCACAGCACCACCTAGCCGCCTGGCATGCACATCCAATTGAATTCCACACATTTATGCGTCACCGTATAGACGCAGATTTCCTCCTTGAAAACGGTCGTGTAGACGTGGAAAAAAGTGAGAACGAAAACGGACTTTTTCGTTTTTGTTTCAGACCGTCCCCGTGTAAAGTGGGCCTAAAAGATGAGGTTGGTTTTTTGTTGTGTGATGGTCTGCTGGCCTTGTCTGTGTTTGTCTTGCTTTGTGTGTATGTGTGTTTCTTGTAGGCGTGGCTGCAGACCATCCTTCGAATTGGCGACACCTGGGCCCGGTGTCGCCACGTCCTTAAAACCACTTTTTTCCCCGTTTCCCGGGAGAGCTTCTTTTTTTTTCCTTTCTTTTGTTTTTGTTTTTTTGCATGTAACACGCACGAGCTCATTGTTCACGCATTCATGCATTCCACTTTGCTGATTTTGTTGATTTTTCTTGTATTTTGTTATTATAATAAATTAATTATTATTTGAACTTTACCCCTGTGTCTTCCTCTTTGTCATGGTTTGAGCCAAGCCGTGACAAATGGGGGCTCGTCAAATTTAGAACCCGTTTTTTTTTTTTTTAATTGTTTGATGCAGTTTTTTTGATCTGCAAGCGTTGCGGGTCAATTTTGTGAATGGCATGTCGTCATTAGGTATGTCCCTTCGTAGTGGGTATTCCCTCACGTTTAGCTCAGGTTACAGGTGTAGAGCTAATGAAACAGGAAGTCTCTATGTTTGAGGAGGCGCAGTTTTGTTTCAGGTAAAGTTTGGAAGCTCTGCCTCGGTGCGCAACGCTTAATAAGGTAAGTGTTTGACTTGTTGCACTGGTTCGAGTTAAATGAGCGATGAATGTCCCTTGTTAGGTGGAGCGGCGTTGTCCCTTTGGACTTCGTCGGGGGGGTGTTTGTAGTGTTGTGGTGAAAGCGGTCAGAGCAATTGTCTCGGGAGTGTTTCCATAGTGTGAGAGGAGTCGCCAGTTTCTGGTTGCTTTTTCTCCCTACTGGGCTTTGGCACTTAATTACCCACCGCCAGTAGCTACATGAAGAGCTAGGCAGCAGCTTAAATAGGTTGTGGGGCTTTGTAGGTAGCGGGACAGGCATTGTTTTTGTTTGGCCTTCAGTTTGGGGGTCTTGTGCATGGAGTCAGACACTTAATTTTGTTTGTTTTGTTTAACGTTGCGCACTGCGGTATAATGCCGACGGTGGAAGTTAAAGATTTTATTGCTTCTCCGTCGGAGGAGATATTAGACCAGTGTACGAAGGATCAGCTGCTTAAGTTAGCAGAGCATTATCAGCTGGAGGTAAATGGTCAATTTGCAAAGGATAAGGTTAAGGCAATTGTGAAGAGTAACTTAGTCGCTACAGGTGTGTTAATTGAGCATGAACCAGTTTCAATTACGTCTCCGTTGGCTATATCAATGGAAGGCTTGAGTTTTGATCAGCGGAAAGAGTTGTTACTGTTACAAATTCAGCATGAGAAGTATAAGATTGAGGCGGAGTTCCAGAAAGATCTAGCAGTTGAAAAGTTGCGTCAGGAGACTGAACAGACGTGTTTAGATCTAGAACATAAGCTCCAAGTTATCAGGGAGGGCAAAATTACACCTGCGCCTCGGTTAAACTCTGGCTTACATTCTAGCGTCGATCAATCTGACACACTGGGTTTTGACGTGCGGGGTAATTTGCGTTTAGTGCCTAAATTCTCCGAGAGCGATCCTGATACATTTTTTCTTTTGTTTGAACGTTTAGCTGATGCGCAAAGCTGGCCCAATTCCGCTCGCGCATTATTGCTTCAGTGTGTGATTACTGGTAAGGCGCAAGAGGCGTTTTCAGCCTTGTCGCCTGGTGATAGTCAAGACTATGATAAGGTAAAATTAGCTGTACTGAAAGCATATGAGCGTGTTCCGGAGCATTATAGGCAGAAATTTAGATCATGGAAAAGGGGGCCAAGACAGAGCCATTTAGAGTTTGCACGGGATTTAACAACTTATTTTAACCGCTGGTGTTCTTCTGTCGAAGTGTCCGATTTTGATGGTCTATGTGACCTAATTGTGTTAGAACAATTTAAAAATTCTGTTCCTCATCATGTTGCCACTTATGTATGTGAGCACAAGGCTCGTACTGCAGCTGAAGCAGCTGCTTTAGCTGATGATTGTGTTAATCCATCAAAACATTCCATCTGATCATCGTTTTCAGGCCAGTAGTGGTAGTACACCTGCTGAATTATTTAATCGTTCAAACAGATTTCCTCTGCCTACTAGTGGGCCTAGTGGTTCTGGTAATGCATATAAGATTTGTAATTTTTGTCATAAACGTGGCCACTGGAAAGCTGATTGTTACATGCTCAAGTCTGGTAATACTAAGCCACCTCCAGGTTCGCGCCCTAAGGGTGCAGGCCTGGCCGCACCTGGACGTTCTAATAAACCTGTTGCTGTTGATAGCCATATGGTTGATGGCGAGCCACAGCTAATACACTCTGTCAGTGCACTTGATTCTTATTTGCCATTCATTAGAACGGGGTTTGTGTCTCTGGTTGGCAGTGATGTAAAAGTGCCTGTTAAAATCTTGAGAGACACAGGGGCATTTGACTCTTTTATTAAAGCTGAGGTGTTGCCTCTGTCTGAAAATTCTGAACTGGGCAGTTCAGTGCCAGTTCAGGGAATGAGTTTAAATGTTATGCTTGTGCCACTACACAAAGTAATGCTTGATTGTGACTTGTTTCAGGGTGAGGCTGCACTTGCTGTTTGTCCTGCATTGCCAATTGAAGAGATCTTTGTGATTCTTGGCAATGGCTTGGTAGGTGCTCAACTGTGGTCTGATGTTTCTCCTGCTTGTCATGTGGCTTTCCAACAGGTGAAGAGGCTCCTTTGTGATGCACCAGTTTTGGCAGCACCATGTTTTGATTGTCCCTTTAAGCTCTTTGTCGATGCTAGTCTTGTGGGTGCAGGGTCTGTTTTGGTTCAGGAGGATGAGTGTGGCATAGACAAGCCTGTTAGCTTCTTCTCAAGAAAGTTTAATGTGTATCATCGGAATTATTCTGTTGTGGAGAAGGAGACTTTGGCATTGGTTCTTGCTTTGAAACATTTTGATGTGTATGTTGGTGGTAGTACTCCTGTATTGGTTTTTACAGATCATAATCCACTCACATTTCTTAATTCTTTACATTGTCCGAATCAGAGACTAATCAGATGGTCTCTCTTCCTGCAGTCTTATTGCCTGGATATCCGCCACATCAAGGGGACAGACAACGTGGTGGCAGACGCGTTGTCTAGGGCCCCCTAGGCGTGGTGGACTTCTCTGTTCTCACAGTTCTTTGCCTTTTGCCCCTTCCTGTACTCTTAAATATGCTTCCTAGGTGCACCGGTTGCCGAGTTGGGGAGAGGTTGTGTGTGTTGAGCTGTGGGACAGACGTTAACATCCCCAGGTTATGGTTTGTGAATTTATTAAGAGGGTTAGATAATTGTATAGTAGCTGGTCTAATGTGTCCAAATGTTCAAATTAATTTCTATTATGTTTAATTTTGTTGGGATGGTTGTTTATTTGTTAGCCCTGACTGGTGGGCGGGACTCCATTTTAGGAGCCCGCTTTTGTGGGAGGGGGTGTGATGGTCTGCTGGCCTTGTCTGTGTTTGTCTTGCTTTGTGTGTGTGTGTGTATGTGTGTTTCTTGTAGGCGTGGCTGCAGACCATCCCGGGAATTGGCGACACCTGGGCCCGGTGTCGCCACGTCCTTAAAACCACTTTTTTCCCCGTTTCCCGGGGGAGCTTCTTTTTTTTTTCCTTTCTTTTGGTTTTTTTTGCATGTAACACGCACGAGCTCATTGTTCACGCATTCATGCATTCCACTTTGCTGATTTTTCTTGTATTTTGTTATTATAATAACTTAATTATTATTTGAACTTTACCCCTGTGTCTTCCTCTTTGTCATGGTTTGAGCCTAGCCGTAACAGTTGTTGTTTTGTTTTGCATTCATCACAATTTGTGCATCATTACAACAGTTTCTCCTGCAAGAGAGGCAGTGAACTCCAATTCACTAAACACATATTTGTACCATAAGAATGAAGGATTCTCCTTTCAAGTGGCAAGACATGACATTTAATAACATTTCTGTTTGCATTGCTAGTTGTTGCTACAGGAGTAATGAAAGGGAGAAAAACCTCTCTACACTCCATATTTTATATAGTCACGGGGATGACTGCTTATGTAATTGTGTGTGTGTGTGTGTGTGTGTGTTTTAATAAATATTTTTCAAAACTCTGTTGAATTTTCCCCACTTCAGTATTATGGGCTATTTTGTCTAGATGCTTTATATACAACCCCGATTCGAAAAAAGTTGGGACAAAGTACAAATTGTAAATAAAAACAGAATGCAATGATGTGGAAGTTTCAAAATTCCATATTTTATTCAGAATAGAACATAGATGACATACCAAATGTTTAAACTGAGAAAATGTATCATTTAAAGAGAAAAATTAAGTGATTTTAAATTTCATGACAACACATCTCAAAAAAGTTGGGACAAGGCCATGTTTACCACTGAGACATCCCCTTTTCTCTTTACAACAGTCTGTAAACGTCTGGGGACTGAGGAGACAAGTTGCTCAAGTTTAGGGATAGGAATGTTAACCCCCCCTCTCTCTCTCATTATCTCTAGCCGCTTTATCCTGTTCTACAGGGTTGCAGGCAAGCTGGAGCCTATCCCAGCTGACTATGGGCGAAAGGCGGGGTACACCCTGGACAAGTCGCCAGGTCATCACAGGGCTGACACATAGACACAGACAACCATTCACACTCACATTCACGCCTACGGTCAATTTAGAGTCACCAGTTAACCTAACCTGCATGTCTTTGGACTGTGGGGGAAACTGGAGCACCCGGAGGAAACCCACGCGGACACGGGGAGAACATGCAAACTCCGCACAGAAAGGCCCTCGCCGGCCACGGGGCTCGAACCTGGACCTTCTTGCTGTGAGGCGACAGCGCTAACCACTACACCACCGTGCCGCCGGAATGTTAACCCGTTCTTGTCTAATGTAGGATTCTAGTTGCTTAACTGTCTTCGGTCTTTTTTGTCATATCTTCCGTTTTATGATGCGCCAAACGTTTTCTATGGGTGAAAGATCTGGACTGCAGGCTGGCCAGTTCAGTACCCGGACCCTTCTTCTACGCAGCCATGATGCTGTAATTGATGCAGTATGTGGTTTGGCATTGTCATGTTGGAAAATGCAAGGTCTTGCCTGAAAGAGACGTCGTCTGGATGGGAGCATATGTTGCTCTAGAACCTGGATATACCTTTCAGCATTGATGGTGTCTTTCCAGATGTGTAAGCTGCCCATGCCACACGCACTAATGCAACCCCATACCATCAGAGATGCAGGCTTCTGAACTGAGCGCTGATAACAACTTGGGTCGTCCTTCTCCTCTTTAGTCCGAATGACATGGCGTCCCTGATTTCCATAAAGAACTTCAAATTTTGATTCGTCTGACCACAGAACAGTTTTCCACTTTGCCACAGTCCATTTTAAATGAGCCTTGGCCCAGAGAAGACGTCTGCGTTTCTGGATCATGTTTAGATATGGCTTCTTCTTTGAACTATAGAGTTTTAGCTGGCAACGGCAGATGGCACGGTGAATTGTGTTCACAGATAATATTCTCTGGAAATATTCCTGAGCCCATTTTGTGATTTCCAATACAGAAGCATGCCTGTATGTGATGCAGTGCCGTCTAAGGGCCCGAAGATCACGGGCACCCAGTATGGTTTTCCGGCCTTGACCCTTATGCACAGAGATTCTTCCAGATTCTCTGAATCTTTTGATGATATTATGCACTGTAGATGATGATGTTCAAACTCTTTGCAATTTTACACTGTCGAACTCCTTTCTGATATTGCTCCACTATTTGTCGGCGCAGAATTAGGGGGATTGGTGATCCTCTTCCCATCTTTACTTCTGAGAGCCGCTGCCACTCCAAGATGCTCTTTTTATACCCAGTTATGTTAATGACCTATTGCCAATTGACCTAATGAGTTGCAATTTGGTCCTCCAGCTGTTCCTTTTTCTTTTCCAGCCTCTTATTGCCCCTGTCCCAACTTTTTTGAGATGTGTTGCTGTCATGAAATTTCAAATGAGCCAATATTTGGCATGAAATTTCAAAATGTCTCCCTTTCAACATTTGATATGTTGTCTATGTTCTATTGTGAATACAATATCAGTTTTTGAGATTTGTAAATTATTGCATTCCGTTTTTATTTACAATTTGTACTTTGTCCCAACTTTTTTGGAATCGGGGTTGTGTATAATTCTAAAGTTCAAAAAGTACTATAATTAACTATTACTATTGGCAGCCACATGCATTTGTATGTGTGTATTCATATTGAGATGTGAATCAGAGAGCATGGTGACTTGATCACCTAATTGATCGCTCCCTTGCTGAACAATAATCAGCCCTGAAGGTGTAATTGCATGTGAGAAAGGAAGAAAAGAAAGATCAATACCTCAGTCAACCAGAACAAAACACATGGGTGGATAGATCAGTGTGAATAAGAAGTAATGAGCAAGACACCAAAATTATCAGTGGGCATGGATAGGCCCCAGACAAGTTGGTGTAATTTAAAGTTGTTTCCTATTGCTATTATTACAGCCCAGAGCTCTGTCATTAAAAGAGTTTTTGGTGTGTACAGTTGCAGTAAAGCTGCCACTGTTGTGTGCGCAGTTGCAATACAGCGTATGTGTACGAGGGTAAGTCATAAAGTTCTAAGACAAAGGAAAAAATCTTTATTTATGAAAATAACAAAGCTATTTCTCTAAATATCCTCCATTTAAGTCTAAACACTTCTGCAAGCGATGTTTCCATCTGAGAATTCCTTCTTTGTATTCCTTTTTTTAATTCTTTTGAATTCCTTTTGAAATTATAACATCTGTCTTAGAACTTTTTGACTTACCCTCATATATTTGTGTGTTTTCATTAGAATGTGTTTGATATTAAAATGCCCAGTGAAGTTCTCAAATGAACTTGAGTCATGCATGTATATGCTCTCTTTAGGATCTGTGCGGACATCACTCGTGCGATACACTGGGCATGGCTGATGTGGGCACGGTGTGTTCTCCAGAGAGGAGCTGTGCTGTTATAGAAGACGATGGCCTGCACGCTGCCTTCACTGTTGCACATGAAATTGGTATGGACCAAACACCATAAAGCATTTCTACACTGATCAGCCATAAAATTAAAAACACTGACAGTTAACGTGAATTATATTGATTGTTGTTACAGTGCCACCTGTCAAGGGGTGGGATATATTAGGCAGCAAGAGAACAGTCAGTTCTCGAAGTTGATGTGTGGGAAGCAAGAAAAATGGGCGAGCGTAAGGATCTGAACGACTTTGACAAGGGCCACAATGTGATGGCTAGATGACTGGGTCTGAGCATCTCCAAAATGGCACATCTTGTGGGGTGTTCCCGGTGTGCAGTGGTTAGTACCTACCAAAAGTGGTCCAAGGAAGGACAGCCACTGAGCGGGTGACAAGGTCATGGGCGGCCAAGGCTCATCGATTCGCATGGGGCACGAAGGCTAGTCCATACAGTCCAATCTCACAGAAAAGTTACTTAAGCACAAACTGCTGAAAAAGTTAATGCTGGCTGAAACAGAAAGGTGTCAGCATTAACTTTTTCAGCAGTTTGTGCTCCAGTAGCTCTTCTATGGGATTGGACCATACGGGCTAGCCTTCGTGCCCCATGCAAATTGGTGAACCTTGGCCGCCCATGACCCTGTCACCAGTTCACTGGTTGTCCTTCCTTGGACCACTTTTGGTAGGTACTAACCACTGCATACCAGGAATACCCCATAAGATGTGCCATTTTGGAGATGCTCACACCCAGTCATCTAGCCATCACAATTTGGCCCTTGCCGAAGTCACTCAGATCCTTACACTTGCCCATTTTCCCTGCTTCCAACACATCAACTTTGAGAACTGACTGTTCGCTTGCTGCCTAATATATCCCACCCATTGACGGGTGCCATTGTAACAACATAATCAATGTAATTCACTTTACCTGTCAGAGTTCTTAATTTTATGGCTGATCGGTGTATACAAGTGTTCAGAAACTGCACTGCACCATATAATAATATTTTCCCTGCTCTAAAACTCAAGCTTCAACAAACACAGGTCTTGTTAACTCGATAATGAATTGAATTAAGTCAAAGTAGAAACAAGACTAAACAAGAGTTTTGTTGAACTATAGAACCATGTTGTAGACCTGATTAGAGACGAAGAGAGAAAGAACACACAGCAGTTAAAGCGTGTTTGTGTTTGCTGTGTTTTTATAGCAAATCCATGGACTAAGAAAGATGATGATTTATCTACAACCCCGATTCCAAAAAAGTTGGGACAAAGTACAAATTGTAAATAAAAACGGAATGCAATGATGTGGAAGTTTCAAAATTCCATATTTTATTCAGAATAGAACATAGATGACATACCAAATGTTTAAACTGAGAAAATGTATCATTTAAAGAGAAAAATTAGGTGATTTTAAATTTCATGACAACAACACATCTCAAAAAAGTTGGGACAAGGCCATGTTTACCACTGTGAGACATCCCCTTTTCTCTTTACAACAGTCTGTAAACGTCCGGGGGCTGAGGAGACAAGTTGCTCAAGTTTAGGGATAGGAATGTTAACCCGTTCTTGTCTAATGTAGGATTCTAGTTGCTTAACTGTCTTAGGTCTTTTTTGTCGTATCTTCCGTTTTATGATGCGCCAAATGTTTTCTATGGGTGAAAGATCTGGACTGCAGGCTGGCCAGTTCAGTACCCGTACCCTTCTTCTATGCAGCCATGATGCTGTAATTGATGCAGTATGTGGTTTGGCATTGTCATGTTGGAAAATGCAAGGTCTTCCCTGAAAGAGACGTCGTCTGGATGGGAGCATATGTTGCTCTAGAACCTGGATATACCTTTCAGCATTGATGGTGTCTTTCCAGATGTGTAAGCTGCCCATGCCACACGCACTAATGCAACCCCATACCATCAGAGATGCAGGCTTCTGAACTGAGCGCTGATAACAACTTGGGTCATCCTTCTCCTCTTTAGTCCGAATGACACGGCGTCCCTGATTTCCATAAAGAGCTTCAAATTTTGATTCGTTTGACCACAGAACAGTTTTCCACTTTGCCACAGTCCATTTTAAATGAGCCTTGGCCCAGAGAAGACGTCTGCGCTTCTGGATCATGTTTAGATATGGCTTCTTCTTTGAACTATAGAGTTTTAGCTGGCAACTGCAGATGGCACGGTGAATTGTGTTCACAGATAATGTTCTCTGGAAATATTCCTGAGCCCATTTTGTGATTTCCAATACAGAAGTATGCCTGTATGTGATGCAGTGCCGTCTAAGGGCCCGAAGATCACGGGCACCCAATATGGTTTTCCGGCCTTGACCCTTATGCACAGAGATTCTTCCAGATTCTCTGAATCTTTTGATGATATTATGCACTGTAGATGATGATATGTTCAAACTCTTTACAATTTTACACTGTCGAACTCCTTTCTGATATTGCTCCACTATTTGTCGGTGCAGAATTAGGGGGATTGGTGATCCTCTTCCCATCTTTACTTCTGAGAGCCACTGCCACTCCAAGATGCTCTTTTTATACCCAGTCATGTTAATGACCTATTGCCAATTGACCTAATGAGTTGTAATTTGGTCCTCCAGCTGTTCCTTTTTTGTACCTTTAACTTTTCCAGCCTTTTATTGCCCCTGTCCCAACTTTTTTGAGATGTGTTGCTGTCATGAAATTTCAAATGAGCCAATATTTGGCATGAAATTTCAAAATGTCTCACTTTTGACATTTGATATGTTGTCTATGTTCTATTGTGAATACAATATCAGTTTTTGAGATTTGTAAATTATTGCATTCCATTTTTATTTACAATTTGTACTTTGTCCCAACTTTTTTGGAATCGGGGTTGTAAATCCAAATTAGTTGACATCATGACGCTTCATAATTCTGGTCATAATCAAGTCAAGTTTATTTTTATAGCGCTTTTAACAGTAGACATTGTCGCAAAGCAGCTTTACAGAATTTTAATGACTTTAAACATGAGCTAATTTTATCCCTAATCTATCCCCAATGAGCAAGCCTGTGACAACGGTGGCAAGGAAAAACTCCCTCAGATGACATGAGGAAGAAACCTTGAGAGGAACCAGACTCAAAAAGGAATCCATCCTCGTTTGGGTGATAACAGACAACGTGATTATAACATTTTTAACAGATTTAACACGAAGTCTGTTTCATTGATGTTATAACTCTTCATTGATGGAAACTTGAGTGCAAAACTGTTCATGATAACTGCAGTCCTAAAGTTAGCAACTGTAGTCCTCAGCAATAAAAGCATTACTATAAGTGTCCAGAGCGTCTTCCAAGTGTGACTTTCGACTGTCCATATGGGGCCGTCCTCCACAGGAGCAATGTGATGAAACTCCAGACAGACATAGGGCATCAGAATGGATCAAGCAGGTCCGAGGAGCAGAAGAGGTCAGCATCTCGATCTCAGGATTGACATGTAACTCAGACGGACGGGGGGGAGACAGATTGTTAGGTATGCCCAATGTCACCTGATGAATAAGAACAGTATACATTTTGTGTTGAGTGCAAGCAGGGACTCCAACAAAACTAACTATAGCAGCATAACTAAAAGGGGAGCGCCAGAAGGTAACACAGGCATGAGGGAGCCCCGGGACATAAAGCAGCCAGCCACTACACCATCAACAAACTCAAGTGAGCAAGTGAGTGGGGGACTGACAGCATCCATACGTCCCAGTTTACCAAAACACTCTATTGCCGCTTTTCCACTACAAACGCGGCTGAGCCGTGCCGTGCCGAGTCGAGCTGAGCGGGGCTGTTGGAGTTGCATTTCGACTACAACCGCGCTGAACCATGCTGGCTGGAAGTGGGTGGACACATTGGGTGGAGTTAGCGAAAGTGGGTGGACGTCAGGTGATGTCGTTAAGCAGCGCAAACAGTGACATCAGTGAGCTTTTAAGTGGTAGTCTCACGACCCGGATAGTAAACAATAAACATGGAGTCGTTAGTGTTGCTGGTCTTGGTGCTGTGGCTTGTTGTCACCGACAACGCGGACAGATACTGGCAAGAGCGTATAGATGAGGCGAGGCGCATAAGGCTTCAGAAATTCTCGTAATTCTTCTTCTTCCGGGTTTGCGGTGTTTACAGATCCCAGCGCGCTCGCGGGGCGTGTGTGGGCATGTGAGGACACTCCTCCTCACCAATCAGTGCACAGGGGAGTGTCTGCTCACGCCCCCAGCCTCACTCGGCACGGCTTGGCTCGCTTCAGCCCCACTCCAAAACGGTGCGAGTTTTAGGGGCTAAGCAGGGCTGAAGCGAGCTGAGTCGTGCTGGTTTTTGGTAGTCGAAACGCGAGCCGTGTCGGGCTGAAGTGAGCTGAAGCGAGCTGAAGTGAGCTGAAAAAGGGTAGTGGAAAAGGGCCATATGTCTGAGGACCCTCCAGATCTACTCCTTTACCTCAAACAATATTAACAAAAGGCTTGACTAAACAGATATGTTTTCAGCCTAGACTTAAACGCTGAGACTGTGTCTGATTCCCAAACACTACTTGGAAGGCTGTTCCATAACTGTGGGGCTTTGTAAGAAAAGGTTCTAACCCCCTGATGTAGCCTTCACTATACGAGGTACGAGCAGATAGCCTGCACCTTTTGATCTAAGTAAACGTGGCAGGTCATAAAGGACCAGAAGTTCGCTCAGGTACTGTGGCGCGAGACCATTCAGTGCTTTAAAGGTCAGTAGTAAATAAACAATATGAAATTTGATTGGGAGCCAATGCAGCATGGATAAGACAGGGGTGATGTGGTCATATCTTCTAGTTCTAGTAAGGACTCTTGCTGCTGCATTTTGAACTAACTGGAGTTTGTTTATGCATATTGGAATATGCAGACAGTAAGGCATTACAATAATCCAACCTGGAGGTAACAAAAGCATGAACTAGTTTTTCTGCATCGTGTAGTGACATTAAATTTCTTATCTTAGCAATATTTCTGAGATGAAAGAAAGCTATCCAGGTAATGTTATCGATATGAGTTTCAAATGAAAGACTGGGGTCAATAATCACCCTGAGGTCTTTTACTGCTGCACGTGAAGAAACAGAAAGGCCATCCAGAGTTACTGTGTAATCAGAAAACCTACTTCTAACTGTCTGTGGTCCTAGTACAAGTACTTCTGTCTTGTCAGAGTTAAGCAGAAGGAAGTTAATAAACATCCAGTGTCTAATGTCCATTACACATTCCTCAATTCTATTAAGTTGGTGTCTCTCATCAGGTTTTGCAGAAACATACAACTGTGTGTCATCAGCATAATAGTGGAAACTAATACCATGCTTACGAATAATATCACCCGGAGGTAACATAAAAAAGAAAAAAGCAGTAGGCCTAAGACAGAACCTTGTGGAACACCAAACTTTACCTCAGTATGTCTAGAAAAATCACCATTTACATCAACTTACTGATAGCGAGCAGTTAAATATTTTCTAAACATTTTCTAGTCTATCCAATAGAATGGAATGATCAATGGTATCAAATGCTGCACTAAGGTCAAGCAACACAAGCAGTGAGACACAGCCCTGATGAGACGCCAACAGTAGGTCATTTACTACTTTAACCAATGCTGTCTCTGTGCTATGATGAGGTCTAAATCCTGACTGCTACATTTCATGGATGTTATATAGATGTTATGTCATGCGGTATAGATGATGGATGGATCAGTGCTCTAACCCACAAGTTACTCACAAGTCACTCACTAACAATAATGTCTCTATAGCCTCAAATAAATAGGTCTCTGACTATGAATATTCAACTGTGATGATTCTGAGGACTTGTTGATTGAGTGTTAGTCATGTGATAGATTGGCAACTTGCCCAGGGTGTAACCTGCCTCTCATCCAGTGTTAGATAGGATTGGCTCCAGCATCCCCCATGATCCTGATGGATAAGCAGTACAGATGATGGATGGGTTAGTGCTCTAACCCACAAATTACTCACAAGTCACTCACTAACAATCTAACGTATATGTATGTTTTCAGGGCACCTTCTAGGCTTGTCTCACGATGACTCAAAGTTCTGTGAGGAGAGGTTTGGTTCCACAGAGGACAAGAGACTCATGTCTTCAATCCTGACCTCTATCGACGCCTCCAAACCCTGGAGCCGCTGCACCTCAGCCACCATCACTGACTTCTTTGATGATGGAAATGGTGGGACTAATCATCACAGTTTTATTGATAGACATAGTAGAAAGTAAAAACATAACATAAAGCCCTGTTTTCATTAAAATGTGGATTTAAAAAAAAGATTCTACAACCACAAACCTTCTCATGGACATGTCATTCTCCCAAATGCATTAATTTTAAATACATCACAACTCTTCTAAGGGGCTTATAAAACATTTCCAAAAAATGAGCTGCATGTCTGAAACCATTCAGAGATAACCAAAGCTGCTTGTGTTCTGTGTGATCTGACAGGAAAAAAAAAAACTTTAACTAGCACATTATTTTTGTTGACTGCCCAATTCTGCTCTCTTCCACTGCAGCGGAGTGTTTGCTGGATACGCCACATAATCCTTTGCTTGGTCCTGAGGAACTTCCTGGTCAGAGCTATGATGCAATGCGCCAGTGCCAGCTAGCCTTCGGGCCCGAGTACACAGTGTGCCCAGGCATGGATGTATGTGCTCGTTTGTGGTGCGCTGTAATCAGGAAGGGCCAGATGGTGTGTCTGACCAAGAAGCTGCCAGCGGCTGAGGGCACACAGTGTGGCAAGGGCAGGATATGCCTGCATGGGAAGTGTGTGGACAAGACCCGCAAGAGGCACTATTCGGTGGGTTTTGGGGAGAGCATGGTGCACTGGGGAAGAAAGTTTTTGATAATCTATAAAATTACCAGTGTTGTGAATGAGCAGAGTTCATTTAAGGCATATGGGTGTTTTTAGGAATCCTGTATTGAGGGGCCAAGCCTGATATACTGCAATCACAGAGTGGAAGAGCACTAGAGAAAAGTCCATGGTTAGATGTGTTAAAAGAATGTGGAACAGCTCTCCAGGAGGCACTGGGTGGATCGAGAAGTTTCCCCAGCATGAACTTGGGCTGGAATGTGAGAAAGAGACAGACAGCATGTCAAAGGGAAAGTAAAGCAGGCTCGCTGAAATAAAGTAAATCCTAAGAGAGACATTGCATGGTCAAAGACAGGGAGGAATTCAAAGTAAAGAAAGATGGGGTGGAACTAGAGACAAAAAGCTGAAGACAGATGAACTGGAGAGGTCATTAAGAAAAGTGTAAGCAGGAAAGCAAGTCAAATGAGCCATGAAGGTGTGTGGGCCTTCTCACCATGAATATAGGAGAAGGAGGAATGTGAGAAGCAGGTCAAACCTGGAAGTGCCAACTGTTTTTGACTTTGCAAGAAAGGGTATTCTCTAATGCAGTAGTTTTACTACGATGGAAAACAGAGATAAGAGAAGAATCTTCCAGTGACATGAAATAAGAGAAGAAACTGAACGAGGTCAAAGAGGTTTGTTGAATAAGTTATGAGTACCAAATCACTACCCATACTTTTTGTCCCTTGGTTATTGTGCATAACTCTCTAGTGATGTAGTCATAAGGCATTTTTCTAGCCTAAGGTAGCCAGGATAAGATCAAGCAGAGTAATCCTGCAAGACTTGAGGAATTTTATGTACTCCTCTGCCCTTCTCTGCTTGGGTATTTTTGTCTGGTAGGTAATGAAGTGTCAGAGTCTCATTTTCTTTAAAAGAAGAATGTCCTCTTTGAGAGTATTTCCTCATGTCTATTTGTTTGTACTAAGGAATTGGGAAAATGTGGCTCTGGTGTGTTCCATTAAGACTCACACATGCATACTTCCCCTTTTCCTCTGGTAAATTTGCCTTCAATGTGCATTGCGTCTTCACAGTGTCCAGGGTTTGTAGTGTGCCATCACTCAATTAAGACAGTTTTTGAGCTGTTGTTGTTCATGCTTGTTTATTAGTTAAGGGAATGGGTGTGCACACATTCATACATAAAGGAGTCTCAGAGAGATGTTTTAACTTACCGCTGGAGCTGAATTCTTTTGCCATTAAGCAATTTCAAGACAAAATGTACTTTAGTGTCTCAAGTGCTACAGATCCAGATGGCTTGAAGTATTTGTTAGTCTTTTAACCCCCTGGCATATAAGGCGGGGGGATATAGCTATCGCTATATCCGTCCATCTGTCTGTCTGTCTGTAAACATTTTAGTTTCTGGAGCATAACTCAAAAACTATTAGGAATTCTTTCACAAAACCTGACAGTTATGTTACATGACTAGAGGAGTTGTGCCTTTTGACATTTTGGGATTTCTGTGATTTTTATTTTTTTCCGTATTTACATGGCAACCAATTCAACTTTGGAAAATTTGGAGTGGGGTTTCATGTGGGGGCCGGGGGATATGTCATCTCCTGATGACTCTTGTTTATATATAGAGTACTGGTCAAAAGTTTGGACACACCTTCTAAGTCAATGTTTTTTCTTTATTTTTATTATTATTTACACTGTAGAATGATGCTAAAGTCATCAAAACTATGAAATAACACATATGGAATTATGTAGTAAACAAAAAAAGTGTAAACAAAGAAAATTGTCAAATATTTTAGATTCTTTAAAGTAGCATTCTTTTGTTTTGATGACAGCTTCACACACTCTTGGCATTCTCTCAATCAGCTTCATGAGCTAGTCACCTGGAATGGTTCTCCAACAGTCGTGAAGGAGTTCTCATAGATGTTGAGCACTTTTGGCTGCTTTTTTTTCGCTCTGCAGTCCATTTTATCCTAAACCATCTCCACTGGGTTTAGGTTGGGTGATTGTGGAGTGCAGGTCATCTGATGCGGCACTGTTTCACTCTGGTTAAATAGCCCTTTCATAGCCTGGAGATGTGTTTTGGGTCATTGTCTTGTTGAAAAACAAATGATGGTCCCAGTAAGTGCAAACCAGATGGGATGGCATGCCACTGCAGAATGGTGTGGTAGTGATGCTGCTTAAGTGTGCCTTCAATTTTGAATAAATCGCCAACAGTCTCACCAGCAAATCACGCTGACACCATCACACCACCTCCATCATGCTTCACGGTGGGAACGACACATGCAGATACCATCCATTCCCCTTTTCTGCATCTCACAAAGACACAGTGGTTGGAAACAAATATCTCAAATTTGGATTCATCAGACAAAAGTACAAATTTCCACTGGTCTAATTCCATTCCTTGTGTTTCTTGGCCCAAGCAATTCTCTTCTTATTATTGGGTTCCCTTTGGCGTGGTTTCTTTGCAGGAATTTGACCATGAAGGCCTGATTCACACAGTCTCCTCCAAACAGTTGATGTTGAGATGTGTCTGCTACTTGAACTCTGTGAAGCATTCATGTAGGCTCTAATCTGAGGTGATGTTAATTGATATTTTCTGAGGCTGGTAATTCTAATGAATTTATCCTCTGCAGTAGAAGCAAGTCTTGGTCTGTCTATCCTTGGACGGTCCTCATGAAGGTCAGTTTCATCAGAGTGTTTGATAGTTTTTGCAACTGCACTTGAAGATACATTCAAAGTTCTTGCAATTTTCTGGATTGACTGATCTTTATATCTTAAAAGTGACATACCCCTTTATTATACCCCTTTTCCACCAATTGACACAGTTCCCTGAGGTCTTAATGAAATGTCTCTGACATTCTTTGGTCAAAATATGACAAGGATAAAACACCATAGCTCCCTTCTCACCCTATCTAAACAGCTATGTTCAAAATGGCTAATTTGAGTGTCTGTCCCTTTAAATAATAATGAGCCACTCCTCACCCCACCCTCTTCTTCTACCTGCCATTCAGGTACCACTTTCCTCATGAATATTCATTTATAGTTCCCAAGTCATGAGTGGAGATACTCAGATGAAGGGGCAGCGTAATTCTAATGAGCTCCCCTTAGAAAGGGGAGACAAATCTGAACAGCTTATTGAGCACATGTTTTCTGAAATAGGCAGCCCAAAGAAAGTGACTGGATTGTCTTATTTCAAAGGTTACGATTTGGTAGGCACTCCAGATACCTAAATGTATGTGCACAAACACAGAAAAAGTGAGTTTTACATAATATGCCCTCTTTAAAGTAATGATGGACTGTCATTTCTCTTTAGTTAGTTGAGCAGTTTTTGACATAATATGGATTACTACAGTTGTCGAATAGGGCTGTTTACTGTATACCGACACTACCTCAACACAACACAACTGATGGTCTCAAATGTATTAAGAAGGCAAGAAATTGCACTAATTAACTTTTGATGAGACACACCTGTTAATTGAAAAGCATTCCAAGTGACTACCTCTTGAAGCTGGTTAAGATAATGCCAATAGTGTACAAAGCATCATCAAGGTAAACAATGGCTACTTAGAAGAATCTAAAATATGAAATATATATTTTTTAAAACACTTTTTTGTTTGGTTTGCATGTTCTCCCCGTGTCCGCGTGGGTTTCCTCCGGGTGCTCCGGTTTCCCCCACAGTCCAAAGACATGCAGGTTAGGTTAACTGGTGACTCTAAATTGACCGTAGGTGTGAATGTGAGTGTGAATGGTTGTCTGTGTCTATGTGTCAGCCCTGTGATGACCTGGCGACTTGTCCAGGGTGTACCCCGCCTTTCGCCCGTAGTCAGCTGGGATAGGCTCCAGCTTGCCTGCGACCCTGTAGAAGGATAAAGCGGCTAGAGATAATGAGATGAGACTTTTTTGTTTGTTTGTTTGTTTGTTTGTTTGTTTGTTTGTTTGTTTGCAACATAATTCCATGTGTGTTATTTATGTTCTCCATAATGTTTCCAGCAAGCAAAACTTTGATGTCATAGTGCAATTCATGTTTGCTTTTCCACATCCATGGCAATGACACAATTCATTTCGGGCAACTTTCAAGGACTTAATGAATTCTTGCTGCAGTATCTTGAACCAGTTTGTTATAAATTACATTCAGCAGTAGGATTTCATGTGTGGTTTAAGGTCATCTCATGAAAAGGCCTATTTGGACTCTCCACATTTGCATTTGCACTCTCGTGCTGGGATTTTAACTGGCATCCTTATGCTCACTAACAAAGAACTTAAGCCTTACATCTCAAGTCATAACTTTCTGATAGAATTGGCAATATTTTCCTAATAACTCACTTTCCTTCTGTTTTTATCTCCTCTTAGGCCTCTAACCACGGTAGCTGGAGCTCCTGGGGGCCGTGGGGTACATGCTCTCGGTCATGCGGTGGCGGAGTACAGTTCACACAGCGTCTGTGCAACAACCCCCCTCCTCGCAATAACGGACGCTACTGCACAGGAAAGAGAGCCATCTACAGGTCCTGTAACGTCACTCCATGCCCCATGCAAAGTGAGAGCTAACCCTTAGATACACACCCATATGCAGTACACACTGAAACATATGACTCCAAGATGGTTCATGAATGCATGCAATGACAAAGCATCCAAGTGTTGCTATATACAGTGTACATACATGAACTGTATGTAATATCTCTACTAGCCAATTACACACACATTCATTTTACTACTCCTATATTACTTACACCTAAAATTACTTGCATAAACCCCTAAATCTGACCCTGAACTTAGCCTCAGTAACCAAAAGGAAACCTTTTGGCTCTTTTAGGGCGGCACGGTGGTGTAAGTGGTTAGCACTGTCGCCTCACAGCAAGAAGGTTCTGGGTTCGAGCCCAGTGGCCGACAGGGGCCTTTCTGTGTGGAGTTTGCATGTTCTCCCCGTGTCTGCATGGGTTTCCTTTGGGTGCTCCGGTTTCCCCCACAGTTCAAAGACATGCGGTTAGGTTAACATGGGGCAGCCTTGGGCTGAAGTGCCCTTGAGCAAGGTACCTAACCCCCATCTGCTCCCCAGGCACTGTAGTATGGCTGCCCACTGCTCTGGGTGTGTGTGCGTGTGTTCACTGCTTCAGATGGGTTAAATGCAGAGGATGAATTTCACTGTGTGCTTGAGTGTGCATGTGACAAATAAAGGCTTCTTTTTCTTTTTCTTCTTCTTCTTCTTTAGTGAGGTGGGGTTTTTTGTTTGTTTGTTTTTTAATAAAAGCTGCAGTTTTTGTTTAAAAAAAAAGTCAGTCTAGTCAAAACACGTATTCCTATCTTTGTACACACACACTCTAATGTGATTTTTTGCTTTGAATTAGATAAGAATTTTAGGCAGGAACAGTGTGAGGCGAGGAATGGGCCTCAAACAGACCCTAAAGGTGTGAAGACCTTTGTCGAGTGGGTGCCCAAGTATGCTGGTGTGCTGCCAAAGGACATGTGCAAGTTAACGTGTAGGGCCAAAGGCACAGGCTACTATGTAGTGTTCTCACAAAGGGTAAGTTCAGCATAATTCTTTATGAAATATTCCATATATAAAATATGTACCAACCAGTCAAACATTTTTGAACACAGAAGTTACGATAAGACTGTAAATGACTCTTAGTCCAGATTTGTCCTGCAGTTGATATTAGACATTTTTAGTATCAACTGTAATCAGACTGGTTTGAGCTGATGGAAAGGCTCAAATAATCACTCTTTACAGCCAATGGTGAGCAGAAAAGCATATCAGAATGCATTATATGCTGAACCTTGAGGCAGATGGACAACAGCAGAAGAGCACATTGACAGGAAAAGGAATCCGAGGCTACAGTGGGCACAGGCTCACCTAATCTAGACAGTTGAATATTGCAAAAACATCTCCTGGTTGTTTTCCAATCCTCAACCATTCAGTATCCGTGAACCTGCACCAATTGTAATAGCCTTAAATTCCTGTTCTTGAGTGACTGGAGTGAAACCCAATGTGGTTTTCTGTTGTTGTAGCCTATCTGCTTCAAGATTCAGTGTTTTGTATGTTCTAAGATGCTTTTCCACTCACCATGGATGTAAAAAGTGGTTATTTGAGGTGCCATAGGTTTCCTGTCAGCTCGAACCATTCTGACCATTTACTACCAGAACCGCTGCTGATTTTTTTTCACACCATTCTGTGCTTTTAGTGAAAACCGAGGAGATCAGCAGTTAATGAAATACTCAAACCAGCTCTAAACTAAACTAAAAAAAATAAATATGAAATAGAATGTTCATCAATCTTTTCTGCTATAGAAAGTAGTTAATAATCAAGATAATGCCAGAGGCAAAAGGATCAGTTCAACATTTGGAAGTGATAAAACCTTTTTTTCTTAGGTGATAGATGGGACAGAGTGTAGGCCCTACAGCAGCTCAGTGTGTGTGAAAGGGAAGTGTGTGCGCACTGGCTGCGATGGAATAATAGGCTCCAAGCTGCATTATGACAAATGTGGCATCTGCGGTGGTGACGGCACAGGCTGTGTAAGAGTGGCTGGCAACTTCACCAAGAAGAGGTAGGAAAACACTATGTTCTTTGTGGTCAAATCCATGTGGCAATGAATGAATTTAAATGTAGATTCTGTTTCAAGTAGTGGGAAATACACCACTCATATTTTTCATACATGCTACATCTAGGACATCACCAAAGGCAATTGTGACATATTTCTCAGTAGGTCACTTGTGAGGAAATCAGTGAATTGTTTTGATAAATTTGGGTACTTTTTGTTTGTGAATGTGTCTATATAATAATAAGAAATCACATATTGGCTTGAAAATATGAAGTTTATCTTCTCTTGTTGAAAAACTCACATTTTTCATACAAAATGCATCACGGATTTGAGTGGCATATTTAAATAATATTGGCTGGCTTTGAATGGTATATCAGATATATTCCGTTCAGCTAGCATGACGTTGTACGAGTCAAAGACGAGTTCAATATCATGCTACCCGAATGGAATATATCTGTTATACCATTCAAAGCCAGCTATTATTACTATTATTATGTGGAAGTTTTACGTCTCCGACATGTGACGTTGTGTTGTCTTGACAATGTGCAATATTCTAACAATATTGTCCGCTCATTCTCCATTGGGTAGAGTGGCGTAATACACGTAGGATAAGCGATATGATAACAATATTGCATGCTATCAAACCAAATGAATGAACCTCGCAAAAAGGGAATAGAATACATGTTTTTATTCCACTGAAAAAGTATCCTGTATGTATAATAATTCCCAGTATTTCACTCTGATGGCATCACTCCCAGTGTTTTCCTGCTGACTGGACATGCGTTGTCAAAATGGCGAACCAGTTCAAAATGAAAATAAATAATTTTGATTAACTTGCGTATTTTTTTGTGGATGTGTCTATATAATTTAAAGAGCATAATACGGTGGCATGAAGATATGAAATTTCTTCTCGTGTTGAAAATATATCTCGTTTGCTTCGCTCACTTGTGATTCATACATTTACCACACAACGATAAACTTCAGATCTTCACAACACTGTGTAAATTATGTGTGTGTGCGTGTGTGTGTGGGGGGGGGTGTCTTAGGCACCCTATTTATTTCTATTATTTGTTATAACTTTGTTATAGATTTCTATTTTATGACTTCTACATTATTGAGTCAGTACAAAAAAATGTTAATTTCCAAACATTCATTTTCCAGCACAAAATTAAATGTTGTAGAAAGTAAATATTTGTATCTGAGCATCAAATTACATAAGAGCCTACTTTTCGGATTTTATATATATATATAATATATGTATGTGTATGTATGTATATGTGTGTGTGTGTGTGTGTGTGTGTGTAGATAGATAGATAGATAGATAGATAGATAGATAGATAGATAGATAGATAGATAGATAGATAGAGAAAGAGACTGATAGATAGACGCTGCCTAAAAGCAGAGCTCCCAGTGAGTGTAAAATGTCTTAGTAAATAATCATACATTATTTTTTCAAAAGCAAATTACAAATAACCACTGGATAAAAACAAATAAAGATACAAATTTCATTATCCGGTGGTCAAGTGTTTGAGATACGTTGCCTTGCACTTATGATAGGGTACCCTGTGGTGGTATACGTATGTCATTTGTATGTACAGTTGGACGTCATCTCATCTCATTATCTGTAGCCGCTTTATCCTGTTCTACAGGGTCGCAGGCAAGCTGGAGTCTATCCTAGCTGACTACGGGCGAAAGGCGGGGTACACCCTGGACAAGTCGCCAGGTCATCACAGGGCTGACGCATAGACACAGACAACCATTCACACTCACGCCTACGGTCAATTTAGAGTCGCCAGTTAACCTAACCTGCATGTCTTTGGACTGTGGGGGAAACCGGAGCACCCGAAGGATACCCACGCGGACACGGGGAGAACATGGAAACTCCGCAGAGAAAGGCCCTCGCCGGCCATGGGGCTCGAACCCGGACCTTCTTGCTGTGAGGCGACAGCACTAACCACTACACCACCGTGCCGCCCCAGTTGGATGTAATACAGTCGCAAAAGTCATCAAAAATCAGGTTGATTCATTACCACATTCTCTTAAGTATGCTCTGTGCACAGGAAGATCTGCTGTAAGACTAGCCTCATTTTTAACACCTTAAACCAGGGCCAGGACTCCACAGTGTTGTCCAGGCATATATTTCTTACTTGTGTAACTACATAAGCTATCCTATTAGATTAACTGGAAATCCTGAATAATTCATAGTACTTACCAAAGAATGTGTTTTAAGATAAATAATTGATTAATAATCAGAGGCTGTTAAGTATTCCAGATGACTTTCCAGATGGAAATTCAAAATATCTAACCTCCTACTTGGAATAGTGTAATGGAATGGCGCTCTATTTCAGAGTTCCAGCTGTTCAGGCGAGGTTAGGCAAAAATCAACAATCCTGACTTCACCAAGAGGCTGAAATATGACATAACATGAACATGGCAGTGTACAGACAGAAGCACATAATCAATGGTATATTATTTTTATGCAGTTTAGTTCAGCCATTTCTTTTTTATAGGACTTTCTTACCACCAGACAATAGAACAATCCATGGTCAAATGCTGGAAATACTAAGAACTTGGTACATCTGATTTTGTTTAGAGCACATAGTTACAGGCTTTTAAAAAATGCTTGATGTTTTCAAGATTTGAAATGTGCTTCATTTTGGATAAACAACTGAAGAATGTTTGACTTTTCTGTTGTAGGTCATCTAAATAACATGGTAGAAGATTAAATCACTGATGCTGTGTTGCGAAATAGATAACTTCTCGATAGAGTTGACTGTAAAGTTAGCACTTAGACTCTTTAATCTGATATAAGCACTGGACGTAAAGCACATTGGCAAAGATGTTACAAGCATGAGACATTCTCTTGTGCAAGTAGAAGCTGAAAGTACAAATAAAGGCTGTGGGACAAAGAGAGATCAATATCATGTGTGTCCCAAAACTAATGACTAGCAATTCCTCTAAATTTGTGTTTTTCCAGAAAGATGAGACAACAACCAAGCCTTGTTTTTTTTGCTGCCTCACACATTACAAGATTAACGACCACTGGAATTCCTATTTTTCTGTTTCCATGCCCTTTTCCAATTTTCCTAAATTCCTATGTAACCTAAAAGCAAGTACCCTAAATGTTGCTAATTAAATTACTTGGTCTGGTTCTTTTGTTCCTTTAAAACAACAACTGTTGTTTTAATTCCTTACAGTATCAACTTATATGGGGCGGCACGGTGGTGTAGTGGTTAGCGCTGTCACCTCACAGCAAGAAGGTCCAGGTTCGAGCCCCGGGCCAGCGAGGGCCTTTCTGTGCGGAGTTTGCATGTTCTCCCCGTGTCCGCGTAGGTTTCCTCTGGGTGCTCTGGTTTCCCCCAAAGACATGCAGGTTAGGTTAACTGGTGACTCTAAATTGACCGTAGGTGTGAATCTGAGTGTGAATGGTTGTCTGTGTCCATGTAGCCCTGTGATGACCTGGCGACTTGTCCAGGGTGTACCCCGCCTTTCGCCCGTAGTCAGCTGGGATAGGCTCCAGCTTGCCTGCGACCCTGTAGAACAAGATAAAGCGGCTAGAGATAATGAGATGAGATGAGATCAACTTATATGCTGAATGAGCCACCTGAGTTAAACAGGAGTGCACAGAAGTGGTGTATTTGTGGAACTTTTATGTCATTTATAAGCATATTTTATTTATGTCTCCATTATATGTCTCCATTTTGTGTTAAACTTTTCTGTAAACTTATTGATTTCCATCCTGTCCATTCCTCTCCTCCTACATGCAGTAAGGGATATACAGATGTTGTGAAGATTCCAGAGGGCTCAACTCATATCAAAGTTCGTCAATACAAGCCAAAAAGTCAGGCTCACTTTACTGCCTACCTAGCCCTGCGTCGGCCCAATGGAGAGTACCTTCTGAATGGCAAGTTCATGATCTCCACCTCAGAGACAATAATCCCTCTGAACGGCACCATGCTTAACTACAGTGGCTGGAGCCAACACAATGAGGCTCTTCACACCACAGGGCTTGAGGCTCTCCGAGAGAGCCTTGTAGTGCAGGTATTAGCAACTAACCCAAAGAAGCCTTTAGACATACGTTACAGCTTCTTTTTGCCTCGCAAAACACCACTCCCACCTCGGACAACCTTGGTGTTTTCTGCTACACCTGCAGCATTGTCCTCAGACGAGGTCTTAACCATGGCCACAAAGGTTATACCCACAACAGAACCTCCATCAACGACCCCACCTGGGCCACGGTGGGTGACAGGCTCATGGATGACCTGTTCCAGGACTTGTGATACGGGCTGGCAAAGTCGTACAGTCCAGTGCAAGGACCCACAGGGAAAGCTAGCTAAGGGATGTCATCTAGGGGACAGACCTTCAGCCTTTAAACACTGTCTGGTTAAAAAGTGCTGAGAACTCCTGATGGAAATGTAATTGGGAAAACGTGGTGCACACAGATGCGTGCTTCTTCTACTTACGGGTCTGCGGTGAAAGGTCTCAAGAAGAGACAGACAGACAGACAAACTAGAGCACATAGTGTCTTATAGAGCAGAACATTCTGAAGTTCAAATGCTCTTTCTTGCCTGAAATTTGTCACTGTGGAAATTATTTTTTCTAGCATTATGACCCTGGACAAGGAGTGCCTGCCTTGGCCTCTAATGCAGTTACTTCACTTCATCTGCTGCCTGGAATCACTGAAGAGTCAGCAGTATGTAGCCACTCATCTTATGCCAACCACAATCTTTTTGACCAGCCATCCCTCTATGGGGTTCAGTGCATTTCAGCTCATTAACTACATCAAATTTAAACTTCAACCCAGAGAAGTCAGTAGAAATTAATCTTGAGTTCATCATAAAGAAATGCAAGTGAATGGAGTCTGAGCAATTTATGCATGACTGGACTGTACTAAAGACTACTCTGACATTGGACTGACTGGAAACTTTTGGAAACATGCCCACCATGTTCCAATACATTCTCACTCACTTAATGTACGTACCACATATTTGAAAAACTCTGAGCACTATCACATTTATGACAGTGTGAGCTCATCTATGTCTTTATTACTCATTCTTTGGTTTATAGCTGCCCTTTATTAATGTGCCCTGGATTCCTGCTGAAAAAAAGGAATGGACTGAAAAAAACCATACTTTTCTCAAACGTGTTAATTTAACACATTTTCCATTAGAACATGCATAAACATTTATAGCAATAATGGTGGACGTGTATGATGTTAATACTAAACATGCATTCATACTAAACATGCAAAGCCATTTTTTACACCATTTTAGACATGTGACCTGTGTTAATAAAACAACACACAAAAATACACTCAAAGTTATCCTGACAAGTAGTAAATAAAGCTTAATATAAAAATGTAAGTTCAGGATAAAAATGAAGTTTGTTACATTTATTTCAAGTCGTTAATTCAACCAACTTGGAAATACTTGGACACATTTTGTTTTTCAACTACAGGCAAATTAATAGTTGAGTCAGCTAAATACACACAGGTGACAAAGAAAAAATAAATAAATTAAGGTGATGGGCAACCACAATCCGCCTTAACAGCTTCAATGCACCGTGACATTGATCTTTCCATATGTTATTCCCAAATGTTGGTCCAAAAGCTCCTATGGGTGTTCAGTTGGGCTAAGTTATGGTGACTGTGAAGGCCATAGCATATGATTTCCATCATTTTCATATTCAACAAACCATTCAGTGAGCCATCATGTCCTGTGGATGAGGGAGACATGTCCTGGGAAGAGATTACTCTCAATAGGATAGAAATATTTCATTATAAGGGGTCAATCAGAAGAAATATTTTTTATTTATTTACCATGGACACAAACCATGCCATGGGAGAACCATGGCCTAATGGTTAGAGAAGCAGCTTTGGGACCAAAAAGATGCTGGTTTGATTCCCTGGACCAGCAGGGATGTGCCCTTGAGTAAGGCATCTAACCCCCAACTGCTTCCCAGGCTGCTTTGGGTGTGTTGTATGTCACTGTGGATAAGAGCATAAGCAAGTGCAGCTGCATAAAGGATGTAGTGTTTTCATTTGCTTTGTCACCTGTCTGTATTTAGGCAATCCACTGAAAAAAGAGACTATAAGATTCCTACTATAATATCTGTTCATTAGGTGTTCATGAAAACAAATGTATTAATTGGTTAATATAATACACACAGTTATAGACTGAATATTAGGCAATTGTCTTTAAAGCATACTAGACTGACATCAAGTCTTAGTCTTCAGCTTGGTACAACTAGCTAACCAATACACACAATTTTAAGCATACAAAGTTAATATATTACTAATTCAAAATGATTAGACAAAAGCTGACAATTTGCTTGGTCATTTTTAAGTGAGCCTGAAGTGTTAGCAGCATCTTTTACATGTTTACCTTGTAATCAAGAGATTAGGGTTTTAAACCTGATGGTGCCTTTGTATTCCTTTAACCTTGAATATTAAAGGTCCACTATGTAGGATTCAGTTGATTGCAACTATACGCCTCCTTTTCCTCCCTTTCCATACATGTATTAGAACATACAGTGGCCGTCAGGTGCCCATAACATACTTCCAAGTCACGTTCCCTCACTTTTTCTTATGCTAAATAATAACTGTGATCCTCCATTTCTCAAAATTGGGGTTCTTAGCACCAGCAAACACTGATTCCTCTTCTTTCTTCTTCTTTGTCTTCCTTCTGGTGCTTCCATCCAGATTCACAAAGCCACTAATAAAATCATGAAACTGGGAAGGCACTCTGTAGAGGTTTGTCCGTCCTGGGCTACCGTAGCAGCGCCACATGGTGACTCCATGGAAGTGGACCCATGCCTTACATATAGTTATAAAGGGTTTGTTCTAAGCTTATGTAAACAATGATTTGTAGTTACAGGTAATTATTCACTACTAAAACCATACGTATGAATACTATATTCCATTTATGCTAATAGATCCCCATAAATCCAACATAATGGACCTTTAAGACTATTCAAATTAGCAGAAAATTTCACAGGTTGAAGAAAATTATGTTGTTATTGTATAATCTAGTTGAGTTTTTCTGACAATAGCACAGTTGCACTGCAAAAAATTGAAAACTGAATTTGAGGAGAAAATTACTTAATACTAGTGAAATTATCTTGCTGCATGGACAGATATTTTTACTTGATAAGACATCTTAGAATAAGTTGGTTGCAATCTAGAACTAAGTTTAATAATCTCAGAATTGGCGTCTTGTATTCTTCTAATAGGAAATGTTAGATTGTTTCAACTATTTTCAAGATATTTTCACTTGCTAAGATATCATTTTTTGCAGTGTAAGTTGGGAATACTTAAAAGAGATCACTGCAGATTGTTAAAGTATATCATATACTTCACATTATTGTTTGTTTTATGCTTTCAAATGCATTCATATTAAGAACACAAAGTGGAATTCTGTTTAAAATTCATGTCATGCCAGACACTTGTCCACTCAAGCTGAAGCTTCAGTTGACATAAAACTTTGAGGTTTCAGTTCTGTTTGTTATATATGCAGTACTGTCTGATCATCGCCATGGAAAAACTCCTTTGCTGAATGACAAAAACACAGCACTGAAATCATAATTTATTGTGTGTGTAACTGGTATGTAAAAAAAAACTTGATGAATTTATTTATTGTTTTTTGTATTTGATAAGGAATATAAATATATGACTAAGCAGAGTATTTCCTTTTTAAAAATGTTTGTTGTTTCTTTTCAAATCATCTTCAGAATATGTACAGTATATAAAATCTATATATTTAATTGTTTCTTTCTTGGCTTTCTATACTTTTACCTTGCACAATCATATTCTATAGAGAATCACATTCATATGATTTTGCACATCCAATATAAGAATGCAATAGAGAGTATATTTTAAAAAAAAAAAAGACAAACCCCATTATTTTCTACTATCAGACTGATGTGATGTGACAGAATCTCATAACTTAAGTATTTTCTTACCTTGGCTGGTCAACATCAGTCAGTTTCATTCCACTCCGTTCAACAAAAAATACTGCTCTGGATGTAGACGCCCCTGTTGAACTCAGCCAGCTGGAATTAATCACTATTTATGTGTCTATAATTGAATCCACATTTCACACAATTTAAGCCAGCTGAGACAATTGAAATACAATAAAGAGTAAATTCAGATCTGTTGTGTTTTATTCTACTGTTATTCTGCTCTTCTTGGCATCATCACTAATCATATACTTCCCATGCCTCATAGTGTTTAGATCATACACTACCCTCCAGAATTATTAGCACCCTTCATGAAAAAGAACTTGGAACTACAGGATAGTTCTGTTGGATAGATTTCTTTAAAATTATTTGTTTGGGGGTTGTTTTCTCCCAAAAAGCAGTTTCAAAATTCCTGGTACCCTTAGAAAAATATTTTGTGACTGACCAGGAGAAAATAGCAGCGAGTCTCTTCTTGTCATGTCTAACAAGGTAGGAGACTCCTGTAGATGATCTTGGACCATTCCTCCATGCTGAACATTTTAAGCTTGTTTATATTTATACTGTATATACTGTGCATATTGACTCACCTCAATTTTCAGAAGGAAGAAGGAAACAAAGATGGGCATAGGAAAACTTGTTTCTTTATCCATTTCTGTACTGATTTGGGTGTATGTTTAGTTCATCACCTTGTTGAAAGCTCTTTGGCCAAGTCTGTATATCCTGTATATAAACATGTTTTTATCCAAATCAATGATGCCATCAAAGATCCTCTGACCCACCAGCCATAAAACAGCCCCAAAATGTCACTGATCCTTCTCCATTGTAGGGGCAATAGGCTTATCAAATCAGTCTCATGTAAAAAGGGATCAGTCTCATAAATTAATTAATCATTAATTCAAGTGTCTAATAGTTTATAGCTAAGCTATTAAAATCAATGGAATAACTTAATGGTGATGTTGCTATAGTTTATTGAGTATTGTAGCTCTAATGTAATATGTTTACTCTAGATCTATAACATTCATATAACAACCAAATGGGTGAAGGCAATTAGAATACTTGTTTGGCAGAGGTTGGCATTCAGTGGATGTTGTAGCAATAAACAGGACACAGTTTATTCCAAAGATACCATTTATTGAAATAGCTGACATGAATTAGCAAACTAATGCTGATCAGATATAGCAACAATAGCAGCCAAGGAATACTTCAATATAAATGGTGATACAATATATACAAATAAGAATCAGTAGTGTATATGATAATTAAGGCACTAATGGTGATCAGAAGTAATAAGCTATATGCCAGTGTTACAGTGTAGGGGCAAGTGGATGTTAAAATGTGATAGGGAAATCACGTGTTTGTGTGTGGGGCGGGGGGGGGGGTGAGAGAGTGTGTGTGTAAGAGTGTGTGAGTGTGTGTATGGAATGTGAATGGAATGTGCGAGCCTTATGCCAGCCCCCGCCTAGAGGGGGATGGTCAGCAAGGAGAGCGCACAAAGGAATCTGTAGCTTAAACTAGTCCAGCTAGGCCTTAAACCCAACTTCTACTTTAGCTACTCCTGAAATCCCAATGTTGAGGAGTGGGGTATGATGGAGGGAGTTAAAAAGAGAGAGAGAGAGAATGCATGCATGATCTAACTAAATACAGATAGTAAACAAAGTAAATCAAACAACACGCGGTCTAAGACCGACTTTCATGTGAATCAAAATGCGTACATTTAAACCATGAATGAATTCAAATAAACAACACTCTTCACATTAACTAGCCACAACTAAGACTAACAACTGCCCAGATGCCAGCCTTACTTGAGATCGCTCTTGGTTGGCGATTGAAAGTGCGCCTTCTGTTATCCGAAGACAGCGCAGAGCGCAGGTCCAAGAAGAAAACAGTTCTGTTCCTTTCACTTTTACAGCTCGTCAGCTGAAGATCTTTGGTGTCCTGTCGGTTGTCCGATGATCTGGAAGGAATCTTGTTTATAGTTCGCTGACGTTGAAAAAGGGAAAAGGGATCCGGTCGCCTTTTCTCTTTGAAACACTGCATGGGCTGCAGTAACTAACCGGTTCAGTTATTATTACAACTATGTGAAGGTCAAATACATTGAACTTTGGCTAAAGGTCCAGTATCAATAGCTTGTTCTTTGTTCTCTGTCCTTCTGTAGCACCGATGCATCGGCTTCTCTTTCATGCATGGAATCCACCGCCAGAGAGAAAGAAATTCGATTTCGCCGCGGGTTTTAAGCACAGTCGTGACATCACTGTATTTGGTATCCGGTATCATCTCTGTATCCAATACCATTACAGGGAGTCAGAAGAATGGGCGGAGATAGAACATGGCATCAAGTGCAGGGATTGGTGTGTTCAATGCTGTACAGTGAAAGGGGGAAGATTACTATGGCTATGGCATGGCAGCCCCCCCCCCCACACCATATTTTACAGTGGAGTATCAGGTGATCTTTCCTGTATGCAGTCCCTTTTATTTCTTTTTGTTGCTGATGGTGTGCATAACATTACATTATTACATTACATGGCATTTAGCAGGCAATCTTATCCAGAGCAATGTACAATGAGTGCAAAAGTCAGGTACATGAAGTGTTGAACTTGTAGACAAGAAAGTTCTAGTGCCAACTGAACAAGTGACACCAATACCTAGTGTAATATGCTGTTGGAATCCCAATAGTCAAACAACCAAGGAAACAAACCAACCATATAAAGTATAACTAAAGAGAGAACTCAAAACAGCTAACCCCAGGCTAGACTACACAGCCTGGGTTGGTCAAGACTGAAACATAGTTACACAGTGGGCTGGGAAGAAGGGGAGAGGTGCAACCTGAAGAGGTGAGTCTTCAGCCTGTGCTTGAAGGTGGTCAGGGAGTTGGCAGTTCTGACCTCAATGGGAAGTTCATTCTACCAACAGGGAACAAGGACAGACAGCAGTCTTGAGCGGGCTGGGCAGGAGTGGAGAGGAGGAGGGGCCAGGTGACCAGCAGCAGCGGAGCAAAGGGATCTGGCTGGTGTGTAGGGGCAGATCAGACTCTGGCAGTATGCTGGCCCTAACCCCTTGAGAGCCTGATAAGCTAGCACCAATGTCTTAAATTTGATGCGAGCTGCAATAGGTAGCCAGTGCAGGTCAGCAAGCAGAGGGGTGACATGGGAAGAACAAGGGAGGTTGTAGACCAGGCAAGCTGCAGTGTTCTGGATGAGCTGCAGGGGTCTGATGGCAGAAGCTGGAAGGCCAGCAAGGGGGGAGTTGCAGTAGTCCAAGCAGGAGAGGATCAGCACTTGAACCAGGAGCTGAGTAGAGTAGGTGGTAAGAAAAGGGCAGATCCTTTGGATGTTATAGAGGAGAAATCTACACATCTGGGTCACTGCAGCGATGTTCATTGAGGAGGAGAGTTTGTCATTGAACACAACCTCTAGGTTCTTCGCACTGGGTGAAGGAGACCTAGAGGTGTCCCCCATGGAGATGACAATGCCCGGGGTGGAGAGGATGGAGCAGGAATGTAGATTACCTCTGTCTTGCCTGGGTTGAGCTTCAGGTGATGGTTGTCCATCCAGCTCTGGATGTCACGCAGGCAAGCAGAGGTGCACGCAGAGATCTGTGTGTCAGAATGAGGAAAAGAGAAAAACAGTTGAGTGTCATCAGCATAGCAGTGGTAGGATATACCATGAGCAGAGATAATTGGGTCAAGAGACTGGGTGTAGAGGGAGAAGAGAAGCAGCCCAAGGACTGAACCTTGAGGGACACCGGTAGTAAGTGGGCATGGCGCTGATACAGTACCAGACCAGGCAACCTGGAAGGAGTGACCAGAGAGGTAGGACTTGAACCAGTCCCACAGTAGAATCTGTCCCACAGATCCCTAGAGCTGATAAGGATGACAGGAGGATGGAGTGATCAACAGTGTCAAATGCAGCAGAGAGATCAAGGAGGATCAGGACAGAGGAGAGGGAGGCAGCATATGCTGCATGAAGTGCCTCACTGACTGAGAGAAGTGCAGTCCTGGTTGAGTGTCCGGCTCAGAAGTCAGACTGGTGAGGCTCCAGGAGGTTGTTCTGTGAGAGAAAAGAGGAGAGTTGGTTTGCAACAGCATGTCCAAACATCTTTGACAGGAAGGGGAGAAGAGAAACAGGGTGGTAGTTATGGATGATAGAGGGGTGGGTGTTTTCAGCAGAGGCGTGATGTGGGCCCATTTGAAGCTGGAAGGAAAGTATCTGGAGGACAAGGAGGGGTTGATAAGGGAGGTGATAAATGGGAGGATGTCAGGAATGATGGTATGGAGGAGAGATGAGGGGATAGGGTCAAGGGCACAGGTGGTTGGATGGTGAGAGAGCAGGAGCTGGGAGATATCTGAAATGAAAAGAGAGGGAAAAGCAGAGAGCAAGGGGGAAGGGACAGGGAGGGTGAGGCAGGTGTGGTGAAGGAGTTGTGGATGGCCATGATCTCCTCAAAAAAGACTGCAAAGTCCTCTGCAGTGATGGAGGACTGAGGTGCAGGTGGTGGAGAGTTGAGGAGAGAAAACAGATGATGAGGGTTGGAGATGGAAGTGTGAATTTTAGAGTGATAAAACTTCATCTTGGCTGATTGGAGTGAGACTGAGAACTCAGCAAGGAGGGACTGGTAATGGGAAAGGTCAGCAGGAGCCTTGGATTTTCTCCACTCCCTCTCTGCTGCACGGAGACTGATCCTGTAGGAGGAAAGTGTTTCAGACATCCAGGGACTAGAAGGGGAAGATCTTGCTGGCCTGGAAACAAGAGGAGATAATGTGTCCAGTGATTAGGAGAGCAGGGAGGATGCAGCAGATTCAGTGGGGAGACTGGTAAAGGATTCAAGCAGGGGGAGGGAGGCAGTGACCAAGAAGGCAAGAGAGGAGGGAGAGAGGGAGCAGAGGTTTCAACGGACTGTAACAGTAGGGGTAGGAGGGGAGGATGATGGGTGGAGAGGAAGAGGGAGGGAGAATTAAATGAAGTGGTGGTCAGAGAGATGGAGAGGGGTAACTGTGGAATCACCAGAAAAATTGATCCCAATAACCAAAAAGTTATCTGACCATAACACACAGTGACAATTGTAGTTCTAATGACATCTGGTGAGGTTCAGGTGCCTCATTTTCTGAGCTGCTCTCAGGAAAGTGGCGTCAGATAAAATCTGACCAGAATTATAATCAACAATAGGCTTGGGCGGTATGGTGAAAATATCGTGTACCACAGTACGACAAATACCATCGATATATTTTTAATACCGTCAAAAATAAATAAATTTGTATTTTTATCCAACTTACTCGAAACGACTGTAATGTCATTTTATTATAGTACAACCGTCTCTGATACAGCGCACGCATGCCACTAGATGGCAGTTTGCGGGTCAACAGCAAAGATTCTAGAATCTTTGGTCAACAGGCAGCAGCGACAGTTGGCCCAGTCATAAGGCCCAGTCAGTGCGTGAGGATGGCGACTGCAAATGATGGCGGTGCAGAATTAGTCAAAAAGGCCAATGCCTCAGCCGTTGTCTGGGAGCATTTTGGTTTTCTGCCAAATGATAAAGGTGAGCCAAGCGGAGCGTGCACAGGCAGAACTGTCAGTATATGCGCGAGAGGACACAATCCATGCTGAAGAAAACCTGCTTGAATGGTGGAAACTGAATGAAACACGTTTGCCAATGATGTCAAAAGTTGCCTGCAAATACCTCTGCATATGCGCAACAAGCGCTGCATCTGAGCGCGTATTCAGTACAGCAGGAAATACGGTCACACCACAGCGTTGCCAACTGAAGCCAGATAAAGTAAATATGCTGGTGTTCTTGGCAAAGAATGTCTCTCATCTCATTATCTCTAGCCGCTTTATCCTGTTCTACAAGCTGGAGCCTATCCCAGCTGACTACGGGCGAAAGGTGGGGTACACCCTGGACAAGTCGCCAGGTCATCACAGGGCCGACACATAGACACAGACAACCATTCACACTCACACCTACTGTCAATTTAGAGTCACCAGTTAACCTAACCTGCATGTCTTTGGACTGTGGGGGAAAACGGAGAACCCGGAGGAAACCCACGTGGACAACATAGAAACTCTGTACAGAAAGGCCCTCATCGGCCACAGGACTCGAACCAGGACCTTCTTGCTGTGAGGCGACATCACTAACCACTACACTACCGTGCCGCCCAGGCAAAGAATGTTTGATAGAAATTAAGAATTGCTTGTGGCCTACCACTACCAGAAATGTACATTTTAGTTAGCGAATTATTTTCATTTAGGCTACTGGGAGCATGGGGCCCCATGTATGGTTTCTGTTCATGTTTGTTGTTTCTGCCTTGGATTGGCTATTGCACTGAATTGCATTATGTTTCAAGTTCTCTCCAATCACTCAGCTAAGGATGCTAACCCGTTTGCTTTGCATAAAGAGGCTTTTAGTGCATTCCTAATTTTCTTCTAAATGGGCACAGCCTACTAACAGCCCGAAATAGCTTTATTTCATTACTTGTATAGCCTATTTGCCTGTTTGAGTGGAAAAAAGCTACCTGTTATTGCTTGAATGAGGCAAATTATTTTCTTTTGATTTACAAAAGATGTGATTTGAACTCACATGCAATGTTTTGTTTTCTGCTGGCTTTGTTGGCATTTGCACTTCTTATTTTTATTAATGTGTGTTTTTATTTCCAACATTAATATAGGCCTACTTGATTGCTTGGCACTGAGTTCAAAAACATGTCATCCTGGTAGTTTAAATAAATGTCTTTAAACATTTCAAATGTTTGTTTTATAATGTCAAATACAGAATATCTAAAACAGAATAGATAACAAAAAAATAGAATAACAAAGAAACATAAATTACTATAGAATGTGAAGAAGATATGAAATAAAGCCTACAATAGTGTATATAAAAAAACCACACACAAAAAAACGTAAATACTGGCATACCGGGGTATTTAGTCAGGAATATACCGGGGTATGAAAAAATGGATACCGCCCAAGCCTAATCAACAATTGAAAATGTTTCAAAAATAGCTTTAATGAGAATGATTTTTGTGACAAAGATAAACAGTTTTTCCTTTTGACTGTCTGGAACATTTGAATTGTTGTGTGTAGTGTTTATTTTCTACAATCACTTTTGCTCAATTTATAAAGGGTGCCAATACTTTTGGATGTACCGTATAACAGACAGCTGCAAAATGAACTATTCATAATATAAGGAAAAATATGCATCAACAACTTTTAGCTTATGTGAATTTGAGGACAAAGATACTTTTAAAGAGAACTGTGGAGCTGAATAGTTTCTTGACTTCAAGTTTTTGTGGTCATTTTTCCAACAGAGAAATAAGCCCTGACCCCAGCCAAAGATAATTTATGTCCCTTTTCATTAAAATGCAACTCAAGAATCATACATAAACAAATATGTCTCAAATAGCATGCTGTGCACTATGTACTGTTTACTCTACACTATATACAGTACTTGAATGTGTATTGGTTGATTTTGCTAGGGTTGTAAAAAATGCAAACATTTTTTGTTGTGAATGAAAATGGCAAGCCACAATGAGGTATCTTCCATCATTAACTGACCTGGAACTATTTACACCATTCAAAGGAAACATATACCATTTGACACAAAGCCATCATTTAACCAAAATGGATGGCCATATCTGCTTGAAAAAAAAATAGTGCAAAAACTGTAATGTAGTCGGAGGAAGCTAGTATTGAAAACTGTATCAGGAGTGACATATTAGAGTAAACCATCCCATGCCTCGCTCTTGGTGCTTACTTACTTAAAAATCAGTGGCGGCTGGTAGTCTTTCAAACAGGGGAGGCTGGTCGGTTACGATATTTCCAGATTTTAAAAGAAAAAACACATCAATTTTGCCCATACTCTTGCCTCTGATCTGGCTGATTGTTGGCAGGGTCACAAACTGTGAAATAACAGGTTCTTTTGGCCCATTAGCCTACTGTCCAACATACATGATGGTGGTGTTGGGGGGGGGGGGGGGGGTATTTTAACATTTTATATTTTAAAATTGTGGCATGTTGTTTAAAAATTGACCTCGGCTGTGTTTTTGTTTAAAAATGTTTTCCAAATTGTAGCGGTGTTTAATTCATATCCAGAAAAACATATATTCCAATATAATATATTCAGCATAAACATTTTAAATAGATTCTATATTTTTGGTCCATCCATGACATATTACTAAAGTAGCCTATTTACTGTTGTTGATGTGGGTCACTTGCTGTTAGCCAATTCACTTTCTCATACCAGGAGAGCTGAAAGGAATGAGTATTATTCCCTACCTTTTTCACCAAGTCAATTTGAGGCATTGGTCTACCCTGCTCTTTAATTTAAATTTTTTCCTCGAAAGGAAGACTGGCAAATGGCTTCGCCAAAATTAAATCAGCAATGCTTGGCATCCATGCGCAGCTTTCTTGCTAGCTGACTAGCCCCCTCAAGTTCAAGTTCAGTCAATCAAATAAACGAAATTTCTGGAACTAAGATAGCAAACTTGACAACACTATATTTACACTTTATTTACAATGAAAATATATGCAAACTAAAAAAGCTGGTAGAAACCGTATGTAATGAATTAAATCAAAATGTAAGCTGATCTCTTACAATACACCACAGCACTTGCGAATCCGCATGAGACTGAACTGATGTTGCCAGATACTGCTGACGTTATCCAGCCCAAAATATGTTCAAAACCCGCCAAAATGCACTTAAAACCACCCAATTGGGCGGTAAACCCCCCAATCTGGCAACACTGTACCGCTGCTTGTCTATAGTTCAAACGAGCTGTCAATCAAAGAAAATATCCGGCCGCTTTCACCAATCACCAGTCTCCTCGCGGAAACTGCCATGTCCCTCCCATGTGAGGCTCGGAGTCCGTGGGCGGGCATTTTCCCAGTACTTGTCCAATAATCGTCTTGCATTTTGAGATTGAAAAGCGCAGAGCTCCCAAATGCCGTTGAAGTCCATTGAGGCTAGGAGTCCGTGAGACTCCGTGGGCGGGCATTTTCGCAGTATTTGTCCAATAATCGTCTTGCATTTTGAGATTGACAAGCACATAGCTCCCAATCCACTGAGGCTGGGCTGCATCGCGCTGTCACGAGGGGGAAAAACTCACGCACACATTAGGCGAACTGGGGAAAGTTATAACGGAATGATTTCGCACTGTAGTTGGGTTGAGCACATATATTGCTATGATTCTGGATCTGAAATAGCAATGTTATAAGGTCGGCTATAACATAAGCCTAGCACAATTCATCCTACACGATGTTCGTCATTTTTAGAGGAGGCTGAGCCTCCCTCGTTGTCTTAGAGCAATCGCCCGTGTTAAAAATATATTATTTAGGATAGCCCAATTGTGTGCACAGTACACAATCTCATAAATTGCCACCATGAACATCTTTTCAATGGGGTCCTCATACAGTCATACACGCACTCATTACCAGATATACACATTAAATGAAAACTCAAAGAATTCTGGATGCAAGTCAAAGTATGGCAAAATAAAATAAAAGGATTTAAAAACAATACTAAAATGGTTCTAATGACTGGTAGGTCACAGACCTGGTCAAAAAATACTGTAATGACTGACTAGTCATAGTCATATAGTTGGTTGTACATTAAGAAGTAAAATACTGGATGCAGGGCAATTTATACTCTTTAAAAGCTTTACAATTCTGAATTGGTGAAGGCAGACTATTGAACAAAACTGCACCATCATAGCAGAAAAGGTTTTTGCAATGTTCCTGTATACCCTTGGCACAAACAAACCTGACCCGGTGTGTCTTGTGCTATAGTTATGAAACACATTGGCTCATATAAACTTTCCTCTTAAATAGGAGGGAACAAAGCCCATGAGGCACTTTCCTATGAGAATGGCTTTGTGAAGTTTTACATTGACATGGCAGGGTTGCCAGCAGAACCCACTGTGACTCTCTGAAATGCGTGTCCATCTACTACAGCGAAGAATCATATGACCTGCCCAGTTTTGTAGCTTTTGAATTCTGTCAATATTCGACTTTGGTCCCTTGCATCTTTTAATATATGGATATAATTACTGAAATGTATACAAAATGCCCAACCCTCAGTCTGCAAACAAGCACAGACCTGGCTATGCTGTGGGTAAGGTCAGTTGGGAGAAGAGGGCATTAAAAACTGCTGCTTTAAAGTTACAAAGTTCATTATAATATTACTTGATATTAGTATTGAAAAGAGCCAGTGTTGGGATCTAGAACAAGGCTATTAACCCTGAACTGCTCAGCTGTTTGCATGGATTTTACCCTGTAATAACTGTAAGTAACTGTAAGTCATGCAAGAGCATCTGACAGATTATTTAATCTCATCTCATCTCATTATCTCTAGCCACTTTATCCTGTTCTACAGGGTTGCAGGCAAGCTGGAGCCTATCCCAGCTGACTACGAGCGAAAGGCGGGGTACACCCTTGCCAGGACATCACAGGGCTGACACATAGACACAGACAACCATTCACACTCACATTCACACCTACGGTCAATTTAGAGTCACCAGTTAACCTAACCTGCATGTTTATGGACTGTGGGGGAAACCAGAGCACTCGGAGGAAACCCATGCGGACACGGGGAGAACATGCAAACTCCGCACAGAAAGGCCCTCGTCGGCCATGGGGCTCAAACCCGGACCTTCTTGCTGTGAGGCGACAGTGCTAACCACTACACCACCGCACCGCCCCCAAATGATTTAATGTAACTGTAAATCTAAGCACTGAATTAAACTGAGGGTAATACGGTGGTGTAGTGGTTAGCACTGTTGCCTCATAGCAAGAAGGTTCTGAGTTTGAACCCAGTGGCTGACAGGGGCCTTTCTGTGTGGAGTTTGCATGTTCTCCCCATGTCTGCGTAGGTTTCCTCTGGGTGCTCTGGTTTCCCCCACAGTCCAAAGACATGCAGGTTAGGTTAATTGGTGTCTCTAAATTGACTGTAGGTGTGAATGTGAATGGTTGTTTGTCTTTATGTATCAGCCCTGCATTGACCTGGTGACTTGTCCAGGGTGTACCCTGCCTCATGCCCATAGTCAGTGAGGATAGGCTCCAGCTTGCCCATGACCCTGCACAGGATAAGCCGTTACAGATAATGGATGAATGGATGAATTAAACTGAGGATCTAATAGTCATTCCTCTGGCTAGGTTAATTAAAAGGCATTACACCTTAATGACAGTTCCACAAGTTCTACATTTAGCTCTACTTGCTTTCAAAGTTAGAAAGCTTCTGTGGAAAACTGCTGTTGGTTTTTCTCATGTGTTGTTTAAATACTACACAGGAATAAAAAGTTTCCTGTTCACAAAATGGGTATATTCAGTGACTCCAAATGCATTGCCAATATTATTTCTTCCTACACAGCTTTCAGCACACAAAGTATACATGGTGCCATGCCAAATGCTATACAATGAAGAGTCAACACAGTGAAACACTACAGAAACATATGTAACGTGGTAGTGCCATCTCGTGGATCTCTAATGCTCAGGAGCTGTGGTTGTGGCCCCGTTGCAGGCCTGAAAATTGGCTACTTTACAGAAAATAATCAAATATGCTGTTTCTTATAAATTACCTGAACAGGCTAAAATAGGATAAGTGGCCAACCTTTATAAGGGCACAAGTCTCTGTACTGTACATCCCAATAGGTTCCTTGTGATAAGTTCTAACCTGTAATTTTCCACTGTTGCTAACTTATATGTGACGAGTCATGGAATCCACGGACACGTCAGCCGAAACGAATCCGAGAATTCTCGGATTCATTTTGGCCGACATGTGTCCGTGGATTCCATGACTCGTCACATATACCTTCTTAGAAATAAAAGGTTGAATCTCAAACCCTTAAGGGTTCTTTAGCCGTCCCTCCAGATGTAACCATAAAAGGTAATCCAACAAGTCAGTATTTACATATAATTTGATCTAAAGTGGCTTAAGGATACAACTGAGCAGTTAAAGATTTGGAGCGTTGCTTGAGGGCTCAGCATCGGCAGCTTGGCAATGCTGTGATTTCAACTCACAATCTTCTGAACAGTAGCCTAATGCCATATATATAAGAAATGGTACCACACAGAACCCCTTTAGGAAAAGAAGAGTCATTAAATGTCCAAGAAGCCTGGATGAGGCTTTGAAGAGGGTTTAAAGAGGAAGCGAACCATCCATCCATTATCTACACCACTTTTCCGTCAGTCATGGCAAAAGCTGGAGCCAATCCCAGCTGACTTCAGGCAAGAGGTGGGATATACCCTGTGTTACTGCAGGGCTAACACAGAACCAGACAACCATTCACACTCACTTATACACCTATGGGCAATTTAGAGTAGCCAGTTGGCCTAATCCGCATTTCTTTGGACTGTGGGAGGAAACCGGTGTACTCAGAGGAAAGCCATACAGGAACAAGGGGATAAAATATGAAATGTAAAAAATATAATATGCAATTTAATCAAAAGAACTGTAATTTTGAACCGGTTCGTCACTATGACAATGCACATCAAGTCAGCAGGAAAACACTGGAAGTGACATCATCAGAGAGAAATATCAGGAAATACAGTGGTGCTTGAAAGTTTGTAAACCCTTTAGAATTTTCTAGATTTCTGCATAAATATGACCTAAAACATAATCAGATTTTCACACAAGTCCTAAAAGTAGATAAAGAAAACCCAGTTAAACAAATGAAACAAAAATATTATACTTGGTCATTTATTTATTGAGGAAAATTATCCAATATTGCATATCTGTGAGTGGCAAAAGTATGTGAACCTTTGCTTTCAGTATCTGGTGTGATCTCCTTGTGCAGCAATAACTGCAACTAAACATTTCTGATAACTGTTGATCAGTCCTGCAAACTGGCTTGGAGGAATTTTAGCCCATTCCTCCATACAGAACAGCTTAAATTCTGGGATGTTGGTGGGTTTCGTCACATGAACTGCTCGCTTCAGGTCCTTCCATAACATTTCGATTGGATTAAGGTCAGGACTTTGACTTGGCTATTCCAAAACATTAACTTTATTCTTCTTTAACCATTCTTTGGTAGAACGACTTGTGTGCTTAGGGTCGTTGTCTTGCTGCATGACCCACCTTCTCTTGAGATTCAGTTCATGGACGGATGTCCTGACATTTTCCTTTAGAATTCACTGGTATAATTCAGAATTCCTTGTTCCATCAATGATGGCAAGCCGTTCTGGTCCAGATGCAACAAAACAGGCCCAAACCATAATACTACCACCACCATGTTTCACAGATGGGATAAGGTTCTTATGCTGGAATGCAGTGTTTTCCTTTCTCCAAACATAAGGCTTCTCATTTAAACCAAAAAGTTCTATTTTGGTCTCAATCGTCCACAAAACATTTTTCTAATAGCCTCCTGGCTTGTCCATGTGATCTTTAACAAACTGCAGATGAGCAGCAATGTTGTTTTTAGAAAGCAGTGGCTTTCTCCTTGCAACCCCGCCATGCACACCATTGTTGTTCAGTGTTCTCCTGATGGTGGACTCATGAACATTAACATTAGCCAATGTCAGAGAGGCCTTCAGTTGCTTAGAAATTACCCTGGGGTACTTTGTGACCTCGCCGACTATTACACGCCTTGCTCTTGGAGTGATCTTTGTTGGTCGACCACTCCTGGGGAGGGTAACAATGGTCTTGAATTTCCTCCATTTGTACACAATCTGTCTGACTGTGGTTTGGTGGAGTCCAAATTCTTTAGAGATGGTTTTGTAACCTTTTCCAGCCTGATGAGCATCAACAACACTTTTTCTGAGGTCCTCAGAAATCTCCTTTGTTCGTGCCATGATACACTTCCACAAACATGTGTTGTGAAGATCAGACTTTGATAGATCCCTGTTCTTTAAATAAAACAGGTTGCGCACTCGCAACTGATTGTCATCCCATTGATTGAAAACACCTGACTCTAATTTCACCTTCAAATTAACTGCTAATCCTAGAGGTTCACATACTTTTGCCACTCACAGATATGTAATATTGGATAATTTTCCTCAATAAATAGATGACCAAGTATAATATTTTTGTCTCATTTGTTTAACTGGGTTCTCTTTATCTACTTTTAGGTCTTGTGTGAAAATCTGATGATGTTTTAGGTCATATTTATACAGAAATATAGAAAATTCTAAAGGGCTAACACTCTTTCAAGCACCACTGTATGTCACTCAGATCCCCAATATAGTTCATATGAAAAATATGAGTTTTTCAACACAAGAGGATAAACTTCATATCTTCAAGCCAACATGCGATTTTCTTTTTGTTATATGGACACATTCACAAACAAAAAGTACCCAAATTTATCAAAACAATTCATCAGTTTCCTCACAAGTGAGGATATTGGAAAATATGTTATTCAATGTCCCAATGTAGTTCGTATGAAAAATACGAGTGGAGTATTTCCCAGTAAAACACTCTGTCTGTATATATATATATATATATATATATATATATATATATATATATATATATATATAGACAATCATCTCATCTCATTATCTCTCGCCGCTTTATCCTGTTCTACAGGGTCGCAGGCAAGCTGGAGCCTATCCCAGCTGACTACGGGCGAAAGGCGGGGTACACCCTGGACAAGTCGCCAGGTCATCACAGGGCTGACACATAGACATAGACAGCCATTCACACTCACGGTCAATTTAGAGTCACCAGTTAACCTAGCCTGCATGTCTTTGGACTGTGGGGGAAACCAGAGCACCCGGAGGAAACCCACGCGGACACGGGGAGAACATGCAAACTCCGCACAGAAAGGCCCTCACTGGCCACGGGGCTCGAACCCGGACCTTCTTGCTGTGAGGCGACAGCGCTAACCACTACACCACCGTGCCGCCCCATCTATCTATCTATCTATCTATCTATCTATCTATCTATCTATCTATCTATCTATCTATCTATAAATAAAATAAGCTGTTCTCATCTCTCTCATATATATATATGAGAACAGTTTATTTTAAATTTAGAACGTTTATTTTTAACATTTAATATTTTAAAATATGTGCATTGCTGTTAATATCTAATCTTCCAATAGGCTAATGTTTGTCTCTTACAAGAGCACCTGTGAGACGTTCCTGATAAGACACATTATCTCATGATCACTGAGTGCCATCTGGTGGACATTTGTATATAACAGAAAACAAACTCAACTGGCCTGTTGCATTTAAGGTGGACCAGATCTTTTCAAAGCTGTTGAGAAATACATGGACGTCTGTTAGGAGGTCGATTTGCTTTCACACACGCACACAAACAACCCGTATAAATTACGATTACATAACTCCTAGAAACACTTTCCTCCATCTGATCAACAAACGACAGGCAGCTTTCTTGATTTAAGCTTTGGAGTACACGTACAGAACGTCGTCGTGATTGTGTTGAGATGCTTGGTATGGGAGCTACAGGTTAATAAAGTTCTTTCATATAGGCCAAGTTGGAACAGATGGAAGAGAAGAGTGAGGTGTGATCACCTGGAAGGTTTAAAGCATGCTGTGTTCCTACACTGAACAGATCGCATTTCCACACCTTTGGTTGCTATCTACCGTACATTTATATTCTCTCAGTTGAAGATATGTTCTTCTTGTCTGTCCCAGTGTTTTCACCATTCAATGACACATGGATCCAGACCGACCCCATTTATTTATCCCGCTTAATTGAATGAGTTCTATTATCCTGTCCGAAACAAAGTGTTTCCGAAAGACATGAAGATGAAACAGTTTATCTGAGCTTAATTGTTTTTAAAGTTGCTGAAGTGAAGTGGGAAGAAGGGCTTTCAGCTGCTTCAGCACGCAGGAGGAGGAGGAACCAAAGAAAGAGGGGCCCATTAGCACAGTTCAGCAAAACGAGTCCACCTTAACAGCTTGGTAGCAGGGCCTCTCTCTCTCTCTCTCCCTCTCTCCCTGAACTGCAGACCCTCTCTCCTGTTCCAGCCGGCCAGTCTGCACGTAGTAAGGAAACTGAGAAAGAACTGGCTCAGCTGCCTGTCGTCACTGTCCTGCCAATCTCTATTTGACTTAATCCCTGTTTTACTGTCCTATACAAAGAATGTGGAGTGTTATGAAAGAGGCCTATATTATAAGTGATAGCTTGGTGTACTTATTAAAAAATAAAGTTATATAGTAGCTATAAAATATATACATATGGAATAAATGGTCGGATTCCATTGGCTGAATGCGCAGAAATATAAAATAAAATAAAAAGGTGGTGGTGGGGTCGGGTGAGGGGGTGGAGAGTGTTCTAGGCCAGCATCGTCCTACTCTACTGTGATTAATTATTGTGGCTGAGCGCCAGGCCTCTGCTGCGTTTGGTTGCGCACACGATTTCGTAGCCGCCAGATCAAAAGGGCTCCAGGAAAGGGGTGGTCCAGATGGGGGCATATATATCCAACCGGTCTCTGCTCGAGTCTAAGAGAAAAGGAGAGGCAGGGAAAGAAAGTGTCCCAGACCAGACAGCTGATCACACCCGGGAGAAAAGTCTCTTTGCTCTCAAAGTCTATGCATAGGAGTTGACTCATCCGGGCGTAAAATCTGCTCTATTTATTTTTACATTGGTACTCATTTAAAGTTTGCACTGGATTTTTTTTTATTATTATTAATATTATTGTTTCAGATCTTAGCTTTTTGAATCTCAATAGGTTAGAATAAATTTCTGTGAATTTCAGTTTACGTGATCCACGCACCTGGACTTGGTCAGTTTTTTTTGCAGATAATAATAATAATAATAATAAATCTCTGAAGCTAGACCTATTTCTTGAAGGATTATGATGTTTTTCGTGCGCGTTGCGCTGAGTTTGATTGCTGCTCTGTGCGTAAACGCGGCGCAGAGCGCATGGGAGGAAACGACGCTCATCCCAGTTAAGCTCAACTCCTACAAGAGCGAAAAGGAGTCGCCTCGAAGCCCAGAGGCCCAGGAGAAAGAATCGGAGAAGCTTTTCTATCGCTTGGACATCTTTGGGAAACAGATGGTGTTGGAGTTGGAGCCGGATCACACTTTCCTGGCGCCTGGGTTTGTGTTGCATGTGGTGGGGAAGCCGGAGCGCCAGCAGGGGTTTGACAGCTCGGAGGAGACGCGCTGCTTTTACACAGGATCTGTGAATGGAGACAAGAGCTCTGCTGCTGCTCTGAACGTCTGCCATGGACTGAGAGGTGGCTTCAGTTACGGTGGTGAAGACTATTTCATCCAGCCCGTCAATGCCACCGATGAAAGCAGCGTTTCAAGCAGGGACCTGCACATCATTCGCAGGAGAAATCGGCGCCTCCATGGTGAGATCGGTGGCTCCAAGTGCGGTGTCCGAGAGGACGAGGAGAAAGTCCCTGAGCACCACGAGACGCGATCAGATCGGCCTAAAGAGCTCGCATCAACTCCAAATGAGTCCCAAGGTAGGTTTAATAACATAGCTTCCAATATGATTCCTTTTAACATTTAATAGGCGTGTGAATAAATATCTTAATGAATTCGATCAAACTTAGGTTTTGACTGGCACATGAGCATTAAAATACTGTGCAAGTAGTTAGGGGAACCAAACCCTGCTATAAGTGAGCTTAGGGTTAACTAGAAGAGGGCGAGAAAGGGGGAGGGTGGGTCGAGCTTATGATTGCGTAGGAGGGAGTGGAAGAGGGCGGAGCTACCGAAACGTGGAAACTCGCCCCCTGAGAGTGCGTGTTGCAGGTCAGCGCACGCTCATATGTTCCCCAGAACTGTGGATGGTGTACATTTCTCTTAAAGACGTCACTGGAACTTATTACGTAGGTTTAGATGAAGGTGAACCATAATACCAGGCACCATGCAGTCTGCTTTGTCTTGTTTCATAGACAGATTCTCCAATTTGCTATACAAGTATACCCTACTATTTATCTTTTCCAAATAGAAGACTCTGGAAAAAACTAACAATTGTCATTTATCAGTCAAACAAGTACTTGTCTTTTTAACGACAAATATCCATATCCTGTCCTTGTTTCAGCACACCATCGAGCCCGTCGTTTTGTGTCCACCCCGCGATATATGGAAATCATGATTGTGGCAGATCAGTCAATGGCGGAGTTCCATGGAACTGGATTGAAGCCTTACCTGCTAACCATAATGGCAGTAGCGTCTCGCCTTTACCGCCACCCAACTATTCATAACTCTATTACACTATCTGTGGTAAAACTTATGGTGATATATGACGAAGAACAGGGACCAGACGTCTCTCCGAATGCTGCTCTCACCTTGAGGAACTTCTGCCAGTGGCAAAAACAGCACAACCCTCCCAGTGATCGTCACCCAGAACATTATGACACCGCCATCCTGTTCACTCGACAAGTAAGTGTACAATCGACAAAATGAATAAATACAGTATAATTACTGAAATTAGATGTTGAAATGGCTTGGGTTTTTATATATATAATTTCTCGTTCTCTCTTCCTTAGGATCTATGTGGTGCTCACTCTTGTGACACATTAGGAATGGCTGATGTTGGTACAGTGTGTGATCCAGAACGAAGTTGTTCCATCATTGAGGATGACGGACTTCAGGCAGCTTTCACTGTTGCACATGAGCTGGGTAAGATATCTTCATCTGCCTATGAACCACTGACAACAGAAAAGTACAAAATTACACTATAAAACATTCAAAATTTTATATAGCTGATTTCACTGTCCTGTAGGTCATGTATTCAACATGCCCCATGATGATGCGAAGCAGTGTGCTAACATCAATGGTGACACCTGGAGCTCCCACATGATGGCGTCTACTCTTTCCAACCTGGACCAGTTGCAGCCCTGGTCTCCATGCAGTGCACTGATGATCACAACTTTCCTGGATAATGGCCATGGTCAGTGTCTGCTCGACAAGCCACAGAAGCCTCAGCAATTACCCCAAGCCCTGCCAGGTTCAGTGTACAGTGCTGACTATCAGTGCCGTCTCACATTTGGTGAGGAGTCACAGCATTGCCCTGACCTGAGCACCACCTGTGCAGCTCTCTGGTGCACAGTCACTACTACAAATGGTCTTCTGGTGTGCCAAACCAAGAACTTTCCATGGGCTGATGGAACTCCATGTGGGTATGACAGCTACTGTATGGCAGGCCAGTGTTTGAGCAGTAGTGAAGCAGCAAGTTATCAGGTAAGCACCATTTGGTGTGTTGTTTGCATTAGAAACAAGATGACAGTTAGATGTCTAACAGTTTCTGCCTCTGGTTTTCACAGACCCCGGTCAATGGTGGATGGGGAACTTGGGGACCATGGGGTGAGTGCTCACGTACCTGTGGTGGTGGTGTGCAGTACTCTTTTAGGGAATGTGACAACCCTATGCCCAAGAACGGAGGCAAATACTGTGAGGGTAAAAGAGTTCAGTACAGATCCTGCAATACAGAAGACTGCCCTGACAACAATGGTAAGTGTCGTAATTCAAGAATGTGGCATGACTTATCATGGTTTGTGCATTTGGTCTGGAGCTTATACTACTTTTTGATCCTCTGTCCAGGTTTAACTTTCCGTGAAGAGCAGTGTCTGGCCCACAACGAGATTTCCTCCCATGTGACATTTGGCTCAGGTGAAGGTGTTGAATGGGTACCAAAATATGCTGGCGTATCACCCAAAGACCGCTGTAAGCTGGTTTGCAGAGCAAAGGGAACAGGCTACTTCTTTATCCTCAAGCCAAAAGTATGTACGAATGCTTAATAGATAATGCTACTATGCAGTTATTAGATATATAAAAATAATTCAGGATTGTAACATAATGTCAGAAACAAGACATCATACCTGACTTTCTACTGCCCCCAGGTGGAAGATGGAACTCCCTGCACCCCCGACTCCACTTCTGTTTGTGTTCAAGGTCAGTGCGTTAAGGCTGGATGTGACCGTGTGATTGGCTCAAATAAAAAATTTGATAAATGTGGTATTTGTGGAGGGAACGGATCCACCTGCAAGAAAGTGTCTGGATCCTTGGAGTATGCAAGGTAAGCAAACACTTATTTATAAATAAGTTTCCTTGTTTACTTACCAAACCTTAAGCTCTGAAGATGACCTGTATGTTTTCTGCTTTCAGACCTGGCTATCAGGATGTTGTGACAATCCCTGCAGGTGCCACCCACCTTGATGTCAAGCAGCGATCCGCTGGTGCCCGTCGACATGACAATAGCTACCTGGCTGTTCGCCGGCAAGATGGCACCTTCCTAATAAATGGTGACTACAAGCTTACAACTTTGGAGACTGACATCTTTCTTAAAGGGGCACTTCTGCGCTACAGCGGTTCCTCAGCCTCTCTTGAGCGCCTCCGCAGTTTTGCTCCTCTTCCAGAGCCACTGACAGTCCAGGTACTGTCTGTAGGCGACTCTCCTCGGCCCCGTGTCAAGTACAGCTACTTTGCTCCGCGTCCAGCTTCCACAAACCGACGTCCCATCAATGCCATCAGAGAAGCAGGAGGTGCAGAGTGGACACTACGTGAATGGGGTCCCTGCTCACAAACCTGTGGTGAAGGTACACAGAAGCGGGACGTCCTCTGTCTAGATGCCCGGGGTCGACCATCACAAGATTGTCCTGAAGAGCTGCGTCCTTCTTCCTCTCGTCCCTGTACCACACATGCCTGCCCATCCTGGGTAGTGGGTGAGTGGTCAGCCTGTTCAAAGACCTGTGGCCGAGGCTTCCGGAAACGTCCGCTGCACTGTGTGGGTCACGACGGTCATGTTTTGCCCCATGACAGTTGCCATGCAAAAGATCGGCCACGACCCTTGCTGGACATATGCATCCAGAGTGCTTGTTAAGACTGGTTAGGACTAGAGACAATCTCTGACTGTAAATTCTGCTACTCATTGTATGAAGCAGATCAATGCAAGTTTGGGATCCAATGGGCCCTCCATGACGGTGACTGCAATTAACCTTGAACCAGCGCTATATCTCCCACTGCTCCAGTACTGGTTGCAGGACACAAAGCTGGCACACTGTGTACCTGTCTGAAAAGCTGGGATAGAGGAACAGTATAAAAAACTATAAGGACACCTCAGCTGCTTTAGGTGCTAATGACATGCATATAGGTCATTGAGTGTGAGTGTGTTTTTAGAGTGAATGGCTGTCTGAAAAACTCTAGCATATGTCTTTGTACTGTCTGTCTGAGCTGGACTGGACAGATAGTTGCTATATGAGAGTATTTGTAGAATAAAAAAAGGTAATTTGATGTGAACATATTGGAATCTATTAGTATTTGGCTGGGACAGAAAGATGCAGTAAATGAGACCATACTGAACCCTTGTTGAATCCCATTCAACATCTCAGACTACCAAGACACACAAGCTGCTATAATACACAGCAGGTTTCATGTATGTATTTATAACTATAGCGACACAGTTAGTACACAGGTTGCTGTATTTGCAAGTTTTCAAAGCATACCCCATTATTAACTAACAAGGATAGAATGGAGAAATGCCAAAGAACATGGTTTCTGTATCTGTGTGTGTGTGTGTGTGAGTGAGTGAGTGAGTGAGTGAGTGAGTGAGTGAGTGAGTGAGTGAGTGAGTGAGTGAGTGAGTGAGTGAGTGAGAAGGCATATATGGAGGGTGAGGGACTTCTCTCCTGCTACTACTTCATAAGTAAGTCTCTCGTGCCTTCCAAGAAGGTGTCATCTTTTTGTACAGAATATCGAAACATTATTTATTTTTGTACAGCCTGTGAAATATAATCTTGTGGCTTTTTTATTATTATTGTTGTATTTTTATTTGTTGTTATTATTATTGAAATAACAGAAGGATGTAGATTATATTGGAGTATTTATACAGTATTATATATATGGCCTTAGGTTTATGAATAAAGTATCACATTGATATGTGAACCGAAATCATTTGTGTGCTTGTTATTATGGGCTTAAAGGGTTTTGGAAGGGAATCATAGGGACAGATTTTGTTTTACAAATCTCCAAAGGCTTGAGAATATACGTCATTTTGTCATACATGGTACAACAAATATGACTGACACATTTCCATTAATTTGGCTGATGCTTTGATCCAAAATAATAATATCAGGAAACAACTTTTTTTCTGGACGTTCCTCGATATTGAGGTAGCTATAAACAGACAAAAATGATGTGTCATTCCTTAATAAATACAACATTGTTATCATTGGCAAAACGGCTGTGGTATAACAGCATATCAATTCAATTCAATTTACTTGTATAATGCTTTTAACAATAGACATTTTCAAAAAGCAGCTTTACAGAAAAATATAAATTCAGGATATAAATTTTAAACATATGAATTTGTATATTTATCCCTAATGAGCAAGCCTAAGGCAATGGTGGACCAGAGGAACCAGACGCAAAAGGCAACCCATCCTCATCTAGGTGATAACAGATAGCGTGATTATAAATAACTCACTTCTATAACTACAGTGGTGCTTGAAAGCTTGTGAACCCTTTAGAATTGTCTATATTTCTGCATAAATATGACCTAAAACATCATCAGATTTTCACACAAGTCCTAAAAGCAAATAAAGAGAACCCAGTTAAATAAATGAGACAAAATTATTCTACTTGGTCATTTATTTATTGAGGAAAATGATCCAATATTACATATCTGTGAGTGGCAAACGTATGTGAGCCTTTGCTTTCAGTATCTGGTGTGACCCCCTTGTGCAGCAATAACTGCAACTAAATGTTTCTGGTAACTGTTCATCAGTCCTGCACACTGGCTTGGAGGAATTTTAGCCCATTCCTCTGTACAGAACAGCTTCAACTCTGGGATGTTGGTGGGTTTCCTCACATGAACTGCTCGCTTCAGGTCCTTCCACAACATTTCAATTGGATTAAGGTCAGGACTTTGACTTGGCTATTCCAAAACATTAACTTTATTCTTCTTTAACCATTCTTTGGTAGAACGACTTGTGTGCTTAGGGTCGTTGTCTTGCTGCATGACCCACCTTCTCTTGAGATTCAGTTCATGGACAGATGTCCTGATATCTTCCTTTAGAATTCACTGGTATAATTCAGAATTCATTGTTCCATCAATGATGGCAAGCCGTCCTGGCCCAGATGCAGCAAAACAGGCCCAAACCATGATACTACCACCACCATGTTTCACAGATGGGATAAGGTTCTTATGCTGGAATGCAGTGTTTTCCTTTCTCCAAACATAACCAAAAAGTTCTATTTTGGTCTCATCCATCCACAAAACATTTTTCCAATAGCCTTCTGGCTTGTCCACGTGATCTTTAGCAAACTGCAGACAAGTAGCAATATTCTTTTTGGAGAGCAGTGGCTTTCTCCTTGCAACCCTGCCATGCACACTATTGTTGTTCAGTGTTCTGCTGATGGTGGGCTTAGCCAATGTGAGAGAGGCCTTCAGTTGCTTAGAAGTTACCCTGGGGTCCTTTGTGACCTCGCCGACTATTACACGCCTTGCTCTTGGAGTGATCTTTGTTGGTCGACCACCCCTGGGGAGGGTAACAATGGTCTTGAATTTCCTGCATTTGTACACAATCTGTCTGACTGTGGATTGGTGGAATCCAAATTCTTTAGAGATGCTTTTATAACCTTTTCCAGCCTGATGAGCATCAACAACACTTTTTCTGAGGTCCTCAGAAATCTCCTTTGTTCGTGCCATGATACACTTCCACAAACATGTGTTGTGAAGATCAGACTTTGATAGATCCCTGTTCTTTAAATAAAACAGGGTGCCCACTCACACCTGATTGTCATCCCATTGATTGAAAACACCTGATTCTAATTTCACCTTCAAATTAACTGCTAATCCTAGAGGTTCACATACTTTTGCCACTCACTGATATATAATATTGGATCATTTTCCTCAATAAATAAATGACCAAGTATAATATATTTGTCTCATTTGTTTAACTGGGTTCTCTTTATCTACTTTTAGGACTTGTGTGAGAATCTGATGATGTTTTAGGTCATATTTATGCAGAAATATAGAAAATTCTAAAGGGTTCACAAACTTTCAAGCACTACTGTATATCCTACATGGTCAAAACGTGCAATTGTGTAACCAGGAAACTAATTATATTTTTGACATGAAGTCTATTTTATTGAAGATATCAACTGTTGACTGATCGAGACAGAAATCATGGTTTTATTCTAATACTCTTATTCTAACATGTAATTTTTTCTATCATACCAGCTAGTTCATAATAATAATTAGATTTTTTTAATGGTGTTTAATAAAGAAAAGTGTATAATTGATGATATGAAGCTTTCTTTATGGAAATGTTTGTTTAACATTTATGGAAGGAGCTTCACATGTCAGCAACATTCAGTACATTTTCCTCCACAGTAGTCTTTAGGAGAGAGAACTTTGTTTTCTTGGTTCTCAACAAATAATAATAATAATAATTATTATTATTATTATTATTATTATTATTATTATTATTATTATTATTAACTTCAAAGCCTGTGACTGATAGACTGTTTAAATACTAGTAAATTGCATAGCATAAGAGGAATAAAACATGCTATCATAGAAAAATAGTACTTAATAAAGCTTTGCATTGACTCTATCATCGATTATTCATCTACAGGTTGTCTGAAAAGTCAAGAACCAATAGGAATATGTGGAGTAAAATCCATATAACATGATACAGTGGTCGAGAAAATGTGTAGAGTGTAAGGATGAAAATGTAGAGCATGTGTTGTAAACAATACCTACAAAATTTGTTGTTGTTTTTCATACCATGCTGTGTAAACTCCAGAGACTGACCATCCATTATCAATAACCACTTATCTTGTGCAGGGTCACAGGCAAGCTGGAGCCTATCCCAGCTAATTATGGGTGAGAGGCGGGGTACACCCTGGACAAGTTGCCAGATCATCACAGGATTGATACATAGAGACAAACAACCATTCACACTCACACATACAGTCAATTTAGAGCTACCAGTTAACCTAACCTAAGCCTCAGTTGGCCACTGGGCTCAAACCCAGAACCTTCTTGCTGTGAGGTGACAGTGCTAACCACTACACCACCATACTGCCTTACTCCAGAGACTGTTGTATGTGAAAATCCCAGGAGATCAGCAGTTTCTGAAATACTCAAACCAGTTCATCTGTTATCAACACCCATGCTACAGTCAAAGTTATTGAGATCACATTTCTTCACCATTCAGATGTTTGATGAAGACGAACTGAAGTTCTTGACCTGTATCTGCTTGGATTTTATGCATTGTACTCTTATATGATTGGCTGATTGGATAATTCTATGAGTGAGAAAATTTACAGTCGTTCACTGGTTCACTAAAGTGGCCAGAGAGGGTATAAGAGAAGAATGATCCACATGGTCAGACTCTCAATGTACATTGTGCTGTGGTCTGAGTTTACCTGAGTCAAGTACAGTGCATACAATACTCCTCATTAACCACACCCTGATAATCACTATAAAACACATACAGTACTGTATATTACATCGTCTTCATCCATCTCCCCACACACACTCACACACTTCTATGTGGGGTCAATGTGAATAGGTTGAGTCAATAGGATTAAGGGCCTTGCCCAAAGGCCCAACCCTCCGATCAATAACCCAGAGCCATAACCCATTGAGCCACCACTGCCCGGTACTGTATGTTACATACAGTACCAGTCAAAAGTTTGGACACCCCTTCTCATTCATAGTTATTTCTGTATTGTGATTATTTTCTACAATGTAGAATAATACTGAAGACATGAAAACTATAAAATAATATATGGAATAGATATGGAATTATGTTGTAAAGAAAAAAGTATTCTTAATAAATGTTCCATATTTTAGATTCTTCCAAGTATCCAGAGTTTACCTTGATGATGCTTTGCACACTATTGGCATTATCTTAACCAGCTTCATGAGCTACTCACCTGGAATGCTTTTCAATTAACAGGTGTGCCTCGCCAAAAGGTAATTAGTGCAATTTCTTGCCTTATTAATGCGTTTGAGATCAAACAGTCAATAGTAAATAAAAAATACAATAAATAGCCATATTCCACAACTGTAGTAATCCATATTATGTCAAGAACTGCTCAACTAAGTAAAGAGAAATGACATCCATCATTACTTTACTTTAAGACATGAAGTGGCTTTTAATTAATAAAAATAAAGAAAAACATTGAACTAGAAGGTGTGTCCAAACTTTTGACTGGTACTATATATTGAAAAAAAAATTGTGAGTGAGGAGCTGCTGAAATAAAAAAATAATGGAAGTGTAACTTAAAGTGTTAGTTTGTTGTTCAGTAATTCACTAATATGGATGTAGTTTAACACTTGGATCTCTACAGTAGCCAGAGATTGTCTGGGACATTTTAAAATTACTTTTCAACCACTGCCATGTTGCCCACCATATCAGAATCAGAATCAGTTTTATTGGCCAACTACACTTACATACACAAGGAACTTGACTTCGGTAGGTGTTAACTCTCTATACACTTAACAGCAGACATTTAGTAGACAAATAATAATATAGACAGAGATGTTCCCACATCTCTGCAAAGGACATCTGAAACCCATTAGAGCAACCAATGGGTGCTTGGTCACCTTATAGCCCAATTACAGAGTCTGACTGGATCACCAGCTCCTTAGGCTACGTTTACATTACGTCGAATCAGCGGATCATCAGATTAACGTTCTTAAAACGATTCGCGTTGACACTAAAACCGTTAGCCGTGCACACAGCAACACCAATACGCGGATACGCTCGGCTCCGCAGGCATCCTGCGCTCCAAATCACTCCGCCCTGAACAGCGAGTGCCCTCTGGAGGGTGCGCACTCCGGCCCTGCGCAGCTCACAGAGCGCGCGAGTGAAGTGAACAAGCCACGATTCGGGACTGAGCAGTATTGGGCAGTATTTGCATCAGTATTTGCAGTATTTTCATACTTTTATACTCTTTAATGAAAGGTGATACAAGGCGGAAGTCTGCGCCGTTTTTCAGCAGTCGCGTCACATGACCAACGCCAGCGAATCAGGAAGGTGGATGTCACAGTGACGTTGTCCAATGAGACGCCAGCTAGAGCTCAGCACAGCGTATTCGCGTATTCTCAATGTTTACACAGCACCGGAGCTGATACGATCTAGATTGAATACGTGGACGCTGGCGGATTCCCGTTTCCCCGCTTTTTCAGGGGGGTTAATGTAAACGGACAGTGCGTCCGCGAAGAAAACGAGACAGATACGGTCTAGTGTAAACGTAGCCTTAGTGGTCTCAGGCCCTGTCCACACGGCAACAGATTCAGGTGAATCCGATACAATTGTTTATCGTTTCGGCCTGGCGTCCACACGGCACCGGCGTTTTGGGTGCCCCAAAATGCAATCTTTTGAGAACGGGTTCCAGAGCGGAAAGACCTGGCAACGTTGCCGTTGCGAAGTCGTCTGGATGAGTAGAACGGATTTGTTTACGATGATGTCACAACCACATGACTGTCAGTGCTTCACGCCGGGTAGAAGTGTAACGAACTCGATGCGAGTTGTCAACAAATCCTATAACTTGGTTCATGAAACGCGCTTACAAAATATTTTCACTGTGAATATTTATTGTGTAATGGTGCAAAGTGAGAGAGAGAGAGCGAGAGAGAGAGAGAATAGCTCTTAGGGCAGAGTCAATCCCACCAGCAAAAATAGGGAAAAAAAGGAGCGATCTCACCTCTTCAGATGTTGGTTTAAGTCCGACAATACATTCCTCAAAAAGGGCGTAGAAGAACAAATTAATCCATCAACATGTAGCATTCAATTTATTCCGGACCATTAAAGACGCCGCCTTCCGCGTAGAATCATACATCATCCTTGCCGCCATATTGGATGGGTTAAAGCGGAGAATAAAGATGCCTCATTCATGTGCTGCGTTTAACTGTACCAACAGGTTTGCCGTCCAAACGAGATCACATGGGATTACCTTTCACACGTGAGACTGGAAAAATACTTTTCATTGTATTTGGTCATTATAATGTAATTTTACGAACAGATTTTTCTGACTTTGTGGCTAATATGAAGTCTCGCGCATAATAGTTTATGCACATGCGTCCTTACTTTTTCTATTGTTCTGGTGTCTCCGAAGGGACCATCTTACAGCGCCCCTAGAGGTGTGGCATGTGTATTGCATCGTTTTCAGCAAGCGTTGCGTTGCCATATGGACCTGATATTTTACTGATTGTTGCCCATGTGGACGCGATATTTTTTTAAATAACATCTCGTTGCCGTTGTCGTGTGGATGTAGCCTCAGACTTCATCCATTTCACAATGATGGTGCTCACTGTGTTCCTGAGAATATTAATCTCTTTAGAAATGGTTTTATACCCATGCTGAGATCTATGTTTTGATACATTTTAATCACAAAGATGTATGGGCTTTCTGACTTTCTAGAGAGGTCAGTGGACTTTTTGGTCTGACACACTGTGAATTGTGGGAACTTTCTTACATAATCATGTCCAATCAAATGAATATACCCAGTCAGTTCCTAGAGACATCTCAGGGTAATCAAAGTAAACAGGATATGCCTGAGCTCAGTTTGGAGTGCTTTAGCCAAGAGTCTGAAGAATTTAATCAAATATTTCAGTTTTGGGATTTGTAATAAAAATTTGCAAAAAGAATTTAAAACATGCTTTTGCTTTGTCATTGTGGATTACTGTGTGTAAATTAATGGCCAATTTTTTTTTCAATTATATCTAGAATACAGGGCGGCACGGTGGCGTAGTGGTTAGCGCTGTCGCCTCACAGCAAGAAGGTCCGGATTCGAGCCCTGTGGCCAGCAAGGGCCTTTCTGTGCAGAGTTTGCATGTTCTCCCGTGTCCGCGTGGGTTTCCTCCGGGTGCTCCGGTTTCCCCCACAGTCCAAACACATGCAGGTTAGGTTAACTGGTGATTTTAAATTGACCGTAGGTGTGAATGTGAGTGTGAATGATTGTCTGTGTCTATGTGTCAGCCCTGTGATGACCTGGTGACTTGTCCAGGGTGTACTCCACCTTTTGCCTATTACCCCTTTTCCAACAAATCAGTTCCAGGGCTGGTTCGGGGCCAGTGCTGGTACTGGTTCACAACTCGTTCAACTTGTGAGCCAGCTGAGAACCAGTTTGCTTTTCCATAGCTCAGGGTGCTAAGGGGAGCCACGTCATTACGTCGCTGTATACGTCAGTTACGTCGCTGTATACGTCAGTTATGTCACTGTATACGTCAGTTACGTCACTGCGTTTGCATAAACCTTGGCGTGAACATCGAAGCAACAACAACACGGAGAAGCAGCAGCAACAATAATAATGGATGACTTCGCGTTTGTACAGCTGCTGCTTCTTGTTGCTTAAAAATGGCGACCTTTACACTCTTGCTATTGTTGTTGGTCTTAACAACTCCCCCCCCCCAACATAAGCGGTTCTTTCCTCTGGCCCAGCAAAGAGTTGGTGCTAGCCTGGAACCGGTTTTTCTGGCCCTAGAGCCAGTTCTTTGTCAGTGGAAACAGAAAACCCGGTTCCAAACTAAGCACTGGCCCCGAACCAGCCCTGGAACTGCTTTGGTGGTAAAGGGGCATGTAGTCAGCTGGGATAGGCTCCAGCTTGCCTGCGACCCTGTAGAACAGGATAAAGCGGCTAGAGATAATGAGATGAGATGAGATGAGATCTATAATACAATAAGGTGTTAAAAAATGAAGGGGTCTGAATGCTTTTTGAACCCACTGTGTACATTTCATATCACGAGTTATAAACCCCACAAAAAAAAGCAGTACATAGCATACAGATTGTAAACAATATGAGGACATCATGTATAGACTCATGCAAAACATACTTTCTGTCTGTCTGTCTGTCATCCTCATTACTGAGGGTCAACGATCTGGGAAGCCATCAACTAGCACATCAGAGGGACTCAAACCTTCATCTGGTGGCAGGTACACATACACACCTCTGGTAGTAGCCAGTTAAACTAATCTGCATGTCTTTGGACTGTGGGAGGAAACCAGAGCACCCAAAGGAAACCCACACAGGCATGAAGAGAACATGCAAACTCCACACAGAAGGGCCCCAGTCAGCCACTGTCCTTGAACCCAGAACCTTTTTGCTGTGAGGTGACAGTGCTAACCACTGCACCACCATGCCACCCAAAATATATCTTATTTAATATATAATATACTGTGGAAAAGAAAATGGAAACTGGCAATTAACAACAGTGAAGCTTGTTACTAGAATAATTTATTTGTTATTAACAAATGAATACATTTAATATTTTAACCAACAAACGTGACACATTTTATGTTGCATTAATTGGAAAATACTCTTAAATATGAAGTATCACATCTTATTAAATATGAAATATCTCTATCCTGTTTTGTATTTGACACATTATTTGGCACATTGTATCCACAAGGGGGCAATACCACACATATGAATGTAGTGAATTGGTTGTAGTCTGAACTTTCTTTTCCACAGCTGGTGTGATGTTCCCAGACACCCAATGAGTGAACTTGCACTGTTGATGTGGCTGGAAAAAAAAAATGAGACACAGTGGCTGCAATCAAGATCTGACTGAGATTGGTCATTTTCATTGGTTGGGATTAGTATGGAGAGAAGGGTGATGCAAATGTGATATGAAAGTAACAGAGCAGTACTGATGTCCAAGAGTGAAAAAGTAAATACCTGTTTACTGTGGGCTCTTTTCATTAACAAAGAGATAATAGATTTGACATAGCTAATAAAATCAGTAATGAGTTAATATACATAACAGGTGTTCTATATTCGATCTGCATAATAAAATGGCAAGTGTAGGGAATTTGGGACAACATAGTTCAGGCTAAGACTTAAAAATCTGAAGAATAATCTGGGGTGGGTGGAGAGAGAGAGAGAGAGAGAGAGAGAGAGAGAGAGAGTGCTTCATGGAGTATTGTGAGGAAAAAATAGAGGTTGATGTAAATTTTTTTTTAAATCCTGTCTTATGCTACTTCTTCAAAAAATAAAATTATAAAATGTTACTGCCTACTTTTCAGTGGTGGTTTTCTACTGTAATTTTTACTTATTTTGCATGTCTTGTTCAACCATGTGCCCAGTATAACCAGGATTGACTCCAGATCTAGGATAAAGTGGTTACTAAAGATGAATGAATGAATTGGGATTTTTTTCTTTCAAATCTTGTTACTGAAATTTGTTGAACCGATGCCATAAGCATGCTACAAATCAATAACTTTTAAACGTGTCATTAAGGATGAAAGTAAAAGACCTAAAGCAATGGAAATACGTCCTAAATTCCCAAACTTCCAAATATGTTATCATAAATTATTTTTAGTCCATTGTGACAAAAAAAGGGGTAAGCCATGCTTTTATTATTATTATTATTATCATCCCATTCTCATTATCTCTAGCCGCTTTATCCTGTTCTACAGGGTCGCAGGCAAGCTGGAGCCTATCCCAGCTGACTACGGGCGAAAGGCGGGGTACACCCTGGACAAGTCGCCAGGTCATCACAGGGCTGACACATAGACACAGACAACCATTCACACTCACATTCACACCTACGGTCAATTTAGAGTCACCAGTTAACCTAACCTGCATGTCTTTGGACTGTGGGGGAAACCGGAGCACCCGGAGGAAACCCACACGGACACGGGGAGAACATGCAAACTCCGCACAGAAAGGCCCTCGCCGGCCCCGGGGCTCGAACCCAGGACCTTCTTGCTGTGAGGCGACAGCGCTAACCACTACACCAACGTGCCACCCATTATTATTTTTTAAAGATATTTTTTTGGGCTTTTTGCACCTTTATTGGATAGGACAGTGTAGAGACAGGAAATGAGCGGGAGAGAGACGGGAAGGGATCGGGAAATGACCTCGGGCCGGAATCGAACCCGGGTCGCCCGCATTCATGGTATGGCGCCTTAACCACCTGAGCCACGACGCCCCCGCCACCCATTATTATTATTATTATATAAACATATAGTTTTTGCCAAAAGTTTACATACACCTAGATTAAATACATTTAAATAAAGCTCCACATATTTCATGTTACTATTCATTTCCTGTGTTAAGTCAGTTCAGGCTTGTTTATTTATTTATATCCATTATTTCCTTTATTTCCATTAGAAGTAATTTCAGATGAATATTTAAGAGATGTGTTCATTTCACCTTTTATTTACGATATCAGATTTTCAGTGGGTCAAAGGTTACATACACTTTCTTAGTTTTTTCTGGCATTGCATTTTAATTGCTTGAACTTGAAACAAATGCTTGAGGTAGCCTTCCACAAGATTTCTCACAATACTTCTTCTTTGCACAGCAGTCTTTCAGGCCTTAACAATATGGACTCTCTTAAAGTAGGATCCACATTCAATACTTTGAACCTTTCAGACCAACATTTGTTCATCCCTGAGTTAATTTGAGTCTCCTTCCTGAATGATGCAGTGTCTGTATGATCCCAAAATCTTTATATTTGCATAATTGTTTGTACAATTGCTTGTGGTGTCAGATTGCTTGTACAAGGTGGAATGGGACTTGTGGAAGTCTACAATTGTTTTCCTGAGGTTTTCCTTCGCTGAATTGCTTGGATTTTCCCATGGTATCAAGGGCAAAAATGTACTGTCTCTAAATATAGGCCTTTTTACAGCCACTGGGGCACTCCAATTTACTCCGAATTATGAAAATTAGTAAATCAGAAGCTTGTGCAAGTCACTACACGAATTTCTGGAAAAAAAATTGAACTGTTTAAAGAGACAAAAAGTAGGTAAAATTGTGACCCACTGGAATTCTGATATAGTAAATTAAAGTTGAAATAAATCTGTCTCATCAATTGTTTTCAAATGACCCCTGATATCAACAAAGTAGATGCTGCAATTGACTTGGCAAAAGAAATGCATAGCATGAAATGTGTGGAGTTGTGGAAAACTGAGAGTGAATATTTTTAGCTGAGGTATACAATATATAAACTTGTGGTGTTTTATTTATATATATATATATATATATATATATATATATATATATAGAGAGAGAGAGAGAGAGAGAGAGAGAGAGTGTATATATATATATATATATATATATATATATATATATATATATATATATATATATATATTTATTATTATTATTAAAAGAAGCAAGAAGGCTTAGACAAAGTGGAAATTAAAAAAACTCTCTAGTTTAATTCATCCTAAGTAGTAGAAGCTTGTAAATCACGTGTTTCTTTTCTCTGCTGTTCAATAACTGACTACATAGAAAATATTCAAACATTTTATTGGGTTTGTGAGACCAGTTGAGACAAAATTGTATCCAGTTGAAAAAAATAGAAGACAACACCAGTTACATGCTACTGGCTTCAAGTGGGTAGAACTGGTGAAGCACTGCCCATAGCTCTGTTGGTTTAATTGGTTCTAAATGGTTTCAACTCACAAAGCATTAGAAGTTCAAAACCTAGTTGGATCCAGCTGAAACCAGTACAGACCATTTGAGACCATTTTTTTCCAATAGAACGTGTGTGTGTTTATATATATATATATATATATATATATATATATATATATATATATATATATACACACACAACTCCGATTCCAAAAACATTGGGACAAAGTACAAATTGTAAATAAAAACAGAATGCAATAATTTACAAATCTCAAAAACTGATATTGTATTCGCAGTAGAACATAAACAACATATCAAATGTCGAAAGTGAGACATTTTGAAATTTCATGCCAAATATTGGCTCATTTGAAATTTCATGACAGCAACACATTTCAAAAAAGTTGGGACAGGGGCAATAAGAGGCTGGAAAAGTTAAAGGTACAAAAATGGAACAGCTGGAGGACCAAATTGCAACTCATTAGGTCAATTGGCAATAGGTCATTAACATGACTGGGTATAAAAAGAGCATCTTGGAGTGGCAGCGGCTCTCAGAAGTAAAGATGGGAAGAGGATCACCAATCCCCCTAATTCTGCACCGACAAATAGTGGACCAATATCAGAAAGGAGTTTGACAGTGTAAAATTGCAAAGAGTTTGAACATATCATCATCTACAGTGCATAATATCATCAAAAGATTCAGAGAATCTGGAAGAATCTCTGTGCGTAAGGGTCAAGGCCGGAAAACCATACTGGGTGCCCATGATCTTCGGGCCCTTAGACGGCACTGCATCACATACAGGCATGCTTCTGTATTGGAAATCACAAAATGGGCTCAGGAATATTTCCAGAGAACATTATCTGTGAACACAATTCACCGTGCCATCCGCCGTTGCCAGCTAAAACTCTATAGTTCAAAGAAGAAGCCGTATCTAAACATGATCCAGAAGCGCAGACATCTTCTCTGGGCCAAGGCTAATTTAAAATGGACTGTGGCAAAGTGGAAAACTGTTCTGTGGTCAGACGAATCAAAATTTGAAGTTCTTTATGGAAATCAGGGACGCCGTGTCATTCGAACTAAAGAGGAGAAGGACAACCCAAGTTGTTATCAGTGCTCAGTTCAGAAGCCTGCATCTCTGATGGTATGGGGTTGCATTAGTGTATGTGGCATGGGCAGCTTACACATCTGGAAAGACACCATCGATGCTGAAAGGTATATCCAGGTTCTAGAGCAACATATGCTCCCATCCAGACGACGTCTCTTTCAGGGAAGACCTTGCATTTTCCAACATGACAATGCCAAACCACATACTGCATCAATTACAGCATCATGGCTGCATAGAAGAAGGGTCCGGGTACTGAACTGGCCAGTCTGCAGTCCAGATCTTTCACCCATAGAAAACATTTGGCGCATCATAAAACGGAAGATACGACAAAAAAGACCGAAGACAGTTAAGCAACTAGAATCCTACATTAGACAAGAATGGGTTAACATTCCTATCCCTAAACTTGAGCAACGTGTCTCCTCAGTCCCCAGACATTTACAGACTGTTGTAAAGAGAAAAGGGGATGTCTCACAGTGGTAAACATGGCCTTGTTCCAACTTTTTTGAGATGTGTTGTTGTCGTGAAATTTAAAATCACGTAATTTTTCTCTTTAAATGATACATTTTCTCAGTTTAAACATTTGATATGTCATCTATGTTCTATTCTGAATAAAATATGAAATTTTGAAATTTCCACATCATTGCATTCCGTTTTTATTTACAATTTGTACTTTGTCCCAACTTTTTTGGAATCGGGGTTGTACAGTGGTGCTTGAAAGTTTGTGAACCCTTTAGAATTTTCTATATTTCTGCATAAATATGACCTAAAACATCATCAGATTTTCACACAAGTCCTAAAAATAGATCAAGAGAACCCAGTTAAACAAATGAGACAAAAATATTATACTTGGTCATTTATTTATTGAGGAAAATGATCCAATATTACATATCTGTGAGTGGCAAAAGTATGTGAGCCTCTAGGATTAGCAGTTAATTTGAAGGTGAAATTAGAGTCAGGTGTTTTCAAATCAATGGGATGACAATCAGGTGTGAGTGGGCACCCTGTTTTATTGAAAGAACAGGGATTTATCAAAGTCTGATCTTCACAACACATGTTTGTGGAAGTGTATCATGGAACGAACAAAGGAGATTTCTGAGGACCTCAGAAAAAGTGTTGTTGATGCTCATCAGGCTGGAAAAGGTTACAAAACCATCTCTTAAGAGTTTGGACTCCACCAATCCACAGTCAGACAGATTGTGTACAAATGGAGGAAATTCAAGACCATTGTTACCCTCCCCAGGAGTGGTCAACCAACAAAGATCACTCCAAGAGCAAGGCGTGTAATAGTCGGCGAGGTCACAAAGGACCCCAGGGTAACTTCTAAGCAACTGAAGGCCTCTCTCATATTGGCTAATGTTAATGTTCATGAGTCCACCATCAGGAGAACACTGAACAACAATGGTGTGCATTGCAGGGTTGCAAGGAGAAAGCCACTGCTCTCCAAAAAGAACATTGCTGCTTGTCTGCAGTTTACTAAAGATCACGTGGACAAGCCAGAAGGCTATTGGAAAAATGTTTTGTGGATGGATGAGACCAAAATAGAACTTTTTGGTTTAAATGAGAAGCGTTATTTTTGGAGAAAGGAAAACACTGCATTCCAGCATAAGAACCTTATCCCATCTGTGAAACATGGTGGTGGTAGTATCATGGTTTGGGCCTGTTTTGATGCATCTGGGCCAGGACGGCTTGCCATCATTGATGGAACAATGAATTCTGAATTATACCAGTGAATTCTAAAGGAAAATGTCAGGACATCTGTCCATGAACTGAATCTCAAGAGAAGGTGGGTCATGCAGCAAGACAACGACCCTAAGCACACAAGTCGTTCTACCAAAGAATGGTTAAAGAAGAATAAAGTTAATGTTTTGGAATGGCCAAGTCAAAGTCCTGACCTTAATCCAATCGAAATGTTGTGGAAGGACCTGAAGCGAGCAGTTCATGTGAGGAAACCCAACAGCATCCCAGAGTTGAAGTTGTTCTGTACGGAGGAATGGGCTAAAATTCCTCCAAGCCGGTGTGCAGGACTGATCAACAGTTACTGGAAACATTTAGTTTCAGTTATTGCTGCACAAGGGGGTCACACCAGATACTGAAAGCAAAGGTTCACATACTTTTGCCATTCAAAGATATGTAATATTGGATCATTTTCCTCAATAAATAAATGGCCAAGTATAATATTTTTGTCTCATTTGTTTAACTGGGTTCTCTTTATCTACTTTTAGGACTTGTGTGAAAATCTGATGTTGTTTTAGGTCATATTTATGCAGAAATATATAAAATTCTACAGGGTTCACAAACTTTCAAGCACCACTGTATATCTATCCATCCATTATCTGTAGCCGCTTATCCTGGCTACATTGCAGGCCAGGGCCGCGTTAACCCTTGCCGAGGCCCTGGGCAGACACACCCCCGAGGCCCCACCCCTGCCTGTTGTCAACTGCGCTCAGCAAATTCACCCCCTCAGACGTGCCTGTCTAACTAGACAAAGAAACTTAAATAATGACAGTGGCACAATTAGAAATACTATTGAACGATAAAACTTTATATCCATCAACACCTATTTAATCGAGAAAAGCAATGGTGAAATAGGCAATTGCATGGTGAAAAAATCCATCAGACATCACGGTTAACAAGTCTGGTTAACTAACGTTTAGCCTCAAGCAGCCTTTGAATGAGTGAGTCAATGAACAACATGTCAAGAACATAACCTAGGCCTACAACAGTTTCTTTAGTATTCAGAACAAGAACATTCATTTGGTATATAACCGTTCGTTTTCATTTTGGAATCCAGGCGACTTTTAACTTGTGAAAACAAAGAGCGATAACAAAGAAAGAAAAATATCTTGCTTCTCAGAAATAAATCTCAAAATGTTAGGTTATGTGAAACATTTCATCCTTTTACAAACATAATGTCCCAAACAGCAGTGGCACACAGCTTTGCGCATTCAGTTTGACAGCCATGGGTCAACTTACAAGGGCACTTTCCTACTTTTCTGGAAAGCGAAGTCATTAATTAAATCATTGAACTCAAGCTGGCGTAGCATGTGAAGACATGGTGGACAGTGATCATATGGACAATGACGGGTGATTTATGCGACGGGATAAGGTGGGCTTCCTTACGGGTGGTGAAATGCATCAAAAATGTTATCAATATGATCAAAACTTCTGAAAATATCGTTTCATATTTTCCGATCTCGCTACCTCCAAGGCCCCCTAGTGGCCGAGGTTCAAAAGTTTGGACACACCTAGTTCAATAGTTTTTCATTATTTTTATTAATTAAAACTCACTTCATGACTTAAAGTAATGATGGATGTCATTTCTACATTAAGAAGGCAAGATATTCCACTAATTAACTTTTGACGAGGCGCACCTGTTAATTGAGAAGCATTTCAGATGACTACCTCATGAAGCTAGTTAAGATAATGCAAATAGTGTGCAAAGCATCATCAAGGTGCCATTACTGGCACCCCTGGAAATTATAGTGAACACAAGGTAACTGAAGAATGTTTCCCATTTAAATTGTACATTTCAAGCTGTAATCTATGACTTCCTGATTAACTGGGATACAAATATGAGGTGACGCAGAGGCCAAATTCCCTTAGTCATCCATCAACATGGGAAGGATAAAGCCAGTATTTCACTGGGCTGCGACAGCCTGCCACTAGTTGGAGACACAACAATTGCAATAAAATATGCGAATTAGCGACAATTTTCACTTGGAATCACACTGAATTGATATTCGCGTATTTTACCGCAATTGTTATGTCTCCAACTAGTCGCAGGCTGTCGCAGCCTGACTTTCCCTCGGCAGGCAGGGAAGTAGAAGAAGCCTCAGGGAAACTGACTTGAGAAGGGTTCGTGACGGCTTTGTGACACCAGCAACGCATTTGTGGCTATTTTGAGAGAAATTTTGTCACACAAATTTTTCAAACATGTTCAAAATTTCAGCGACAAAGGAGCAACACTTTGCGACTCATGCGAGGAAATTGAGAAGCCCTGCAAATGTTTCAAGACACTTTTGAAACTCTCTCGCGAATGACGTTAACAATTCATCACAAGCTGTCGCAGCCCAGTGAGATACTACCCTAAGAGAACACACAAACCAAATGAAGGAGAAGTGTGTTGACCTTCATAAGTCAGGAAATGGTGATTTTTAAAAAAAGCTTCTCCCCTGAAACTGTCCATTTCTACTGTTAGAGTAATAATAAAAACATGGTCACCAACTGGAACTGTGACAAATTTGCCTGGAAGAGGACCCAAGTTTATTTTGCTCCCACATACAGTGAGGAGGAGGGTAAGAGAGGCAAAAAATTCCCAAGGATCACTGTTGGTAAATTACAAGAAAAAGTAAAATCTTGGGGTTTCCAAGCTTCCAAAATCACCATCAGACTCAACCTCCATGCCAACAGATTATTTGGAAGGTCTGCCACAAAAAAGCCTTATCTGTTAGTAAACCACAAACATAAGTGCCTGAAGTTTGCGAAATGCTACTACAACTTTGACTGGAACCGTGTTCTGTGGTCTGATGGAACAAAAATGGAGCTTTTTGGCAAGAAACACTCAAGGTGGGTTTGGCTTAAAAAGACGGATGGCTATAATGAAAAGAACCCGAGCCCAACTGTAAAATATGGTGGAAGATCTGTGATGTTTTGAAGCTGTTTTTCCTCCAAAGACTCTGGAAACCTTGTTCAGGTACACGGCATCATGGATTCCATGAAATACCAGGACATTTTAAATCAAAATCTGGCTGCCTCTGCCAGGAAACTAAAACTGAGTTATCACTGGATCTTCCAGCAGGACAATGAACCGAAGCATATGTCCATATCAAACACAAAAATGGTTATCTGAGCACAGAATCAAGCTTCTGTCAGGGCTATCTCAGTCCCCTGATCTGAACTCCAGTGAAAACCTGTGGGGTGAGCTGAAGAGGAGAGAGCACAAGAGAGGGCCGAGGACCCTGGATGATCTAGAGAGATTGTGTAACGAGGAATGGTCTCAGATGGCCTGCTCTGTATCTCCAACCTTAAAAAATGTTATACTGTAGGAGAAGACTCGAAAAGTCAAAAGTCCTTCCCACACCATCGATCTCCGTTTCTGTAGCCCTCTGCCTCTCACCTATTACATAGCTAGGGTTACAGTGGGGGGGCTAGTCCTCTGGTAACCGTGAGAGTTTGACTCCCCACTTGCATCTGTATTGCAGCATGTATTGCCAGATGGCAGTAGGCACCATTTTTACGATGGTCTTTAGTATGACCCGACCACAAGTAGAACTCACAATCTCCTGATCGCGAGGCAGACACGCCAACCACTAGGCCAACTCACGGTATAGGAGAAGACTCAATGCTGTTTTATTGGCAAATTGAGGTTGTCCAAAGTATTAAATGAAGGGATGCCAATAATAGTGGCACATATGTTTTTTGTTGAAAATAATTTCTTGATGAGCAGTTGTGTGCATAGCATCATGTTATACAGTTCTGAATGTTGGGCACTCTGAAGAGATGACCAAAAACGGCTTGAGTGTAATGAAAGAGACATGCTTTTATGGATGTGCAATGTCAAAAGAGGAATACAAATAAGCACGTATTCTCTTCTGCAGATGCTAAACCTCCGTCGCCTTGACACTGTCCTCAGATGCAATCGTCTCCATTGGTTTGGACACGTCCAACGCAGTAATTCTTGGATCAACAGATGTACTACCCAGGAAGTTGAGGGATTGAACAACTGTGGCCGACCTCGAAAAAGCTGGAAAGAATCTGTCCGTGCTGATTTGAAGCTAGCAACTCAAGACTGTGCTGAAAGGAGAGCTCTGCTGAAGACTGCTCGTCATACACACGTCTGACGTGTCAACTGACAGCGAGTGAGTGTTTTTCTCTGAAAATCTCATCTCATCTCATTATCTTTAGCCGCTTTGTCCTGTTCTACAGGGTCGCAGGCAAGCTGGAGCCTATCCCAGCTGACTACGGGCGAAAGGCGGGGTACACCCTGGACAAGTCACCAGGTCATCACAGGGCTGACATAGACACAGACAACCATTCACACTCACGTTCACACCTACGGTCAATTTAGAGTCACCAGTTAACCTAACCTGCATGTCTTTGGACTGTGGGGGAAACCGGAGCACCCGGAGGAAACCCATGCGGACACGGGGAGAACATGCAAACTCCACACAGAAAGGCCCTCGCCGGCCACTGGGCTCGAACCCGGACCTTCTTGCTGTGAGGCGACAGCACTAACCACCACACCACCATGCCGCCCTTCTCTGAAAATCTCATCTCATTATCTCTAGCCGCTTTATCCTGTTCTACAGGGTCGCAGGCAAGCTGGAGCCTATCCCAGCTACGGGCGAAAGGCGGGGTACACCCTGGGCAAGTCACCAGGTCATCACAGGGCTGACACATAGACACAGACAACCATTCACACCTACAGTCAATTTAGAGTCACCAGTTAACCTAACCTGCATGTCTTTGGACTGTGGGGGAAACCGGGGCACCCGGAGGAAACCCACGCGGACACGGGGAGAACATGCAAACTCCACACAGAAAGGCCCTCGCCGGCCACGGGGCTCGAACCTGACTACGGGCGAAAGGCGGGGTACACCCTGGACAAGTCACCAGGTCATCACAGGGCTGACATAGACACAGACAACCATTCACACTCACGTTCACACCTACAGTCAATTTAGAGTCACCAGTTAACCTAACCTGCATGTCTTTGGACTGTGGGGGAAACCGGGGCACCCGGAGGAAACCCACATGGACACGGGGAGAACATGCAAACTCCACACAGAAAGGCCCTCGCCGGCCACGGGGCTCGAACCTGGACCTTCTTGCTGTGAGGCGACAGCGCTAACCACTACACCACCGTGCCACCCTTCTCTGAAAATATTTATTTCAATTAAATGTTGTATTTTTCCCAATCCTTTTTACTAATCTTTATAATTATTGTGGAGGGCACTGTATGTGTATACAGTACCAGTCAAAAGTTTGTACACCCCTACTCATTTATAGTTTGTTTGGTTTTTTGACTATTTTGATGACTGAAGACAACAAAATTATGAAATAACATATGGAACATATATGGAATTATGTGGTAAAGAAACTCATCTCATCTCATTATCTCTAGCCGCTTTATCCTGTTCTACAGGGTCGCAGGTAAGCTGGAGCCTATCCCAGCTGACTACGGGCAAAAGGCGGGGTACACCCTGGACAAGTCGCCAGGTCATCACAGGGCTGACACATAGACAACCATTCACACCTACAGTCAATATAGAGTCACCAGTTAACCTAACCTGCATGTCTTTGGACTGTGGGGGAAACCGGAGCACCCAGAGGAAACCCACGCGGACACAGTGAGAACATGCAAACTCCACACAGAAAGGCCCTCGCCGGCCACGGGGCTCGAACCCGGACCTTCTTGCTGCGAGGCGACAGCGCTAACCACTACACCACCGTGCCTCCCTTCTCTGAAAATATTTATTTCAATTAAATGTTGTATTTTTCCCAATCCTTTTTACTAATCTTTATAATTATTGTGGAGGGCACTGTATGTGTATACAGTACCATTCAAAAGTTTGTACACCCCTACTCATTTATAGTTTGTTTGGTTTTTTGACTATTTTGATGACTGAAGACAACAACATTATGAAATAACATATGGAACATATATGGAAGTATGTGGTAAAGAAACTTTTAAAATAAAAATCTCATGCTGTATGTAGCCCAGACATCTGAGAAACAAGACATAATAGTGACTTGACCATCTGTGCTGTAAACATTGCTTGAATGGATCATGTTCCTGGAATGATCGTGAGGTTATTCATTGTTCCCTCGATGGGTCTAATTGAGCATCTATTTGTGTCTTCTTTGATGGTGGAGATGCGAGTCGTGACTCTAGAGGCGCCCACTGTGTTTTGTCGGGAATCTGCCTCGCCCTCTCACTGACTCAGAGGCGCATCCTGCCTCTGACTTTATTTCTCTCCACGAGTAAAATATAATCTCAGCCACAGGGGGAGGGGACGAAACTGAGAGCCAAGGGAGGGGAAAAAAGAAAGGAGGCAAAAAAAAAAAGAGAGGAAGAAGTCAAGGGACACTTTTAGTGGAGCAGGAACACGTGGGCCTCGATTTAAAACCCTTCTTCGGGATTCGATTTTCATTTATTCCTCATTACAGTAACCATCAAGTTTACGACCGTGCTGTCTCTTTCTTTCTTTCTTTTTTTCTTTCTTTCTTTCTGTACACTTTAGGTTATATTTATCCAGGATATGGATATGTTTAGTAGGTAAACACACATTCTTCTTGCTCTCTTATGTGCGGTGTTGGGAAAACTGTGCTCTAATTCCCCATCCGATTGGGGAAAAGCTATAAAAAGAGAGAGAGAGAGAGAAGAAAAGTCCCAGGATGACGAGCTCACACACAGGATGGAAACTCTTCAGGGAGTCGCTGATTGTGTGCCTTTTTGCCGGTAAGCCTCATTTCATTCAGAGATTAATTCTACACTGTGGTTAAATACAGGATACAAGCACCAGCAGTCAGGGAGATCTTATTTAAGACTAATGTCTTATTAGGCAACAAAATTAGAACCACAATCTGATACATGTTTTTGTAAGATTTCTACATTATACAGTTCTCTCTCTCTGTGCAAAAGTATTAGGAAGCATATTTTTTTAATGCAAACTTTATTATGCATTTATATATATATATATATATATATATATATATATATATATATATATATATATATATATATATTTACTTCTGCATTAGGGGAGACTTGGCACAGTTTGTATTCCCATAAATTAATTTCAACCAATCAGGTTTTAGATGGGGCGGCACAGTGATGTGAGGGCCTTTCTGTGCGGAGTTTGCATGTTCTCCCCGTGTCCATGTGGGTTTCCTCCGGGTGCTCTGGTTTCCCCCACAGTCCAAAGACATGCAGGTTAGGTTAACTGGTGACTCTAAATTGACCGTAGGTGTGAATGTGAGTGTGAATGGTTGTCTGTGTCTATCAGTGCGTTTACATGCACATCCAAATCGAGCAAAGGGTCCCAGCAGGGGTGCCAGAGAAATCCAATCCTACATGCACAAGTGAAATCGGGCTATTGTGCACCCGAGCCACACGTGGCGCTACACGCCCCATCGTGTTGGTACACTTCCGGTTGTCGTCATGAAGAAGAGCTATGGACCCTTTTCACGTGACGTCACGACAAACGCGGCCGCCATTTTGGACGTGTACTACCAGTAGTTTACCACAGCCAGCATTGAGGAACGGCAGCAAAGAAAGTTTTTACTTTCAGCAAGACTTCCATCATGCCACTATATTGTTGTGCACCTGGATGTAGTAACCATCAACAAACAAGGCAAGGGTTATCATTTTATCGGATCCCGGTAGATGCTGACCGACGGAGAAGATGGATAGCGGCATACCAACGCTTGTGTAGTGACCACTTTGTTGGAGGTAAGACGAATAAAATTAGCCAGAAAAGGCATTACATTGCTGTTAACATTCTGTGGCGGCGAGTGTGTAACCAAATAGGCTAAAATAACCCATTGTAACCTCTTTGTTCTTCTGTAGTAGCTATTAGCTAACGACATTAGCTAGCGTTGTGTTCCTTTGCTGTTGGTAGACTGTAGGACAGATCAGAGGCAGTGTCCTACAAACAGCGCTTAATTTGAGGGGGAGCAAGCCGGAGCGCGCTCCGGAACCTCGGGCGTTGGCTCCGGCAGCTATTTACACTGGATCCGGTGATCCGACACCTCTTTTGACTATGTAACAAAAAAAAAAAATAATAATAATAATAATTAAATAAAAAAATGCAAGTTTATTTAGTGTTAATGTCTGATTTTGATATCTGTCTTGTTGGTGATTTCTCTCATGAAACGACATCCACAAAATATCTGCAAATGAACTTAATTTGCAGTGTTATTACAAAACATGCCCAGAAGCGCCCCCCCTCTCCTCTCCTCTCCTCTCCTCTTTTTTCCGCTCCGGAGCCGCTCATCCTCTGCGCTCCGGGACCTCCCACTTTACAAATTAAGCACTGCCTACAAATAAGTGTTCAAAACAATAGGAACATGTATTTGTCTCTTAAATCCAGGCCGTTCCCTGTAATCTGTAACAACGGTTGGAGAAAGTAATGGCAACTAGTGAGTGCACAAACCGTAGAAGGTAAACTGTACACAGCGCCAGGGCAGTGTGATGGTATGTCTACTTTTAGATTGTGTTAGCTTATCAATGAACACACTCGTCACTCGATGAGTTTCACGTCTTTACGACGGATACTTAAATGTGTGTTAGGTATTATTGTTGCAGTCTAAGCAGTCATTGTAGCAGCTAGATGAGCGAGAACCGAAAGGGTCTGTGCCATAAACCGTTATTTCTGTATGGCGTTGCTAATGTGTCGTTACTGTTAGTTCTCCCTCTGCTCGCCCTGTAAATGCCCTACGTCGCTGGATAGCGAAGGTGTTTTCTGCATCTCGCTCCTTTTTCTTGTATGTTCTCCGTTTGTCGCCTTCCTCGCATTCAAACCAATTCAAGCCGAAGTCCGCTACATGTCCAAAATGGTGGTCGCGTTTACGAAGGTCACGTGACTGAAAAGGGTCTATAGTGTTGCCAGATACTGCTGACGTATTCCAGCCCAAAACATGTTTAAATCCGCCAAAATGCACTTAAAACCCCCCAATCTGGCAACACTGGCAGTTCTGTGTTCAAGCTGTTAGGCTTGCTCTAACAGACTGTATGGCTACAAACTGTCCTGCGCAGACCACTGTTTTGTAAGACAACTTATTTTGCACAATAATATTTTTCTAAAGTCCATTTTTTGCTTACAAAAAAATATTTTTTTTTTGCTTACAATTTAACTTATGTCTTAATAAACACACAAAAAGTTCAATTGTTTTGTTTTTATTGACATTCTTCAGATGTTGGACATATATATATATATATATATATATATATATATATATATATATATATATATATACACACACACACACAAATACAATGACTTGTTTATGTACACAATTCACAGCTATGCAACAGCTGTACAGATGTATTTGGTGATACAGTAAGTGAGCTAAATTTTAGCAGTGCAAACAATGCCACAAAAAGAAAAGATTCATGCCGTTGTCATGGTTCGTTGTCATGCCGACCGAGGCTGTTGTTTTTCCCGCTTTTGGTCTCGTCACTTCCGGAAGGGGCAGCGCTGAAGTAAGCGGCTCGACTCCGTAGCTCGATAGGGTATACGTGCACTAAGTAGCTCGGCTACAATTGCATAATCTAGGTCGTGTAGCTTGATTGCGAGAAATCAAGTTCGGTTCAATTTCAGCCTAGCTAAGGTGTTTACATGCCATTTAGAGCTTCGATTTCAGTCGAGCAACGGCAGAAATTCGATTTTCTCCATGTGCATGTAAATGCACTGTATGTGTCAGCCCTGTGATGACCTGGCGACTTGTCCAGGGTGTACCCCACCTTTCGCCCGTAGTCAGCTGGGATAGGCTCCAGCTTGCCTGCGACTCTGTAGAACAGGATAAAGCGGCTAGAGATAATGAGATGAGATGAGGTTTTAGATGACATCAGATGTTAGATGCTGCACCTCAGAGACCCCTTTTCCACCAAATCAGTTCCAGGGCTGGTTCGGGGCCAGTGCTGGTGCTGGTTCACAACTCGTTCAACTTGCGAGCCAGCTGAGAACCAGTTTGCTTTTCCATAGCTCATGGTGCTAAGGGGAGCCACGTCATTACGTCACTGTATACATCAGTTACGTCGCTGTATACGTCAGTTACGTCGCTGCATTTGCATAAACCTTGGCGCGAATATCGAAGCAACAACAACACGGAGAAGAAGAAGAAGCAGCAGCAGCAACAACAACAATAATGGATGACTTCGCGTTTGTACAGCTGCTGCTTCTCAGCGCTTAAAAATGGCGACCTTTCGTGGTCTTGCGATTGTTGTCGGTCTTAACAACTCCCCCCCCCCCCCCCCCCCCCCCCCCCCCCGCAGACGTAAACGGTTCGTTCCTCTGGCCCAGCAAAGAGTTGGTGCTAGCCTGGAACCGGTTTTTCTGGCCCCTGAGCCAGTTCTTTGTCAGTGGAAACAGAAAACCCGGTTCCAAACTAAGCACTGGCCCTGAACCAGCCCTGGAACTGCTTTGGTGGAAAAGGGGCAAGAGTAACCTACTTCCTTTGGAGCTATGAAGCTGGACACTGCAATAAGGTTTCTGCAGTTCAATATTTTAATCAACCAAAACTTGTATTTTCTACTTCGCCTCCACCTCCATTCTATGGTGTCATGTACACTGGTGAATTTGGGATTTGTTAGGAATTAAAGTGCATATCACGGGTAAATTCAGGAGCAAGATCAATGTAATTCTCCTATTTTGTATTAAACTTTGGTCAAATATCTGTCACATTCTGCATTCTCTGCAATTTTTTTTTTACCTTGTGCAATACCAGAAAAATTCAGTTGAAATCAAGCCATTTGAGGCGAATTGGTCCACCTCTGAAAAAACTTGGCATTTGGATTTCCTGGGAAACATTGATTTTCATGACGTCGCGTGCGGGACGGCTCCCTCTGAATCCTACGTCAGCGCTGGTTTGTTTATGAGAAAACGACCTGGTGGTTTTCTGCAAATTTCTTCAACGTTATCGCGTAATTATTAAAATGGTTAACAGATGTATCGTAGGAGGGTGTAGCAACACCAATCTTGATGGGATTAGTACTCATCGTTTCCCAAAAGACCGGACAATGAGAGAGAAATGGGAGCGCTTGGTCTACACAGGCTGTGCACTGAAACCGTGCAAAGCTCGCGCAGCCTGCTGGCGCTTCCGCAGGTAACATCACGAATCTGGCTCCAGACTCCCTTGGGATTTTTCCAGATGTGTTTTGTTATCTTATTTTTTTCTGCTGTAGACAGATGGCCTTGTGTAAAATTACTCTTCTGGATGAGTGTGTAAGGGGACATACTTTCATATAAAAAAAACCCTAAATTGGTCCAGAATATGCACTTTAAAGTATGTCGCCAAGAGTTGCTATATATAGTATTATTATACAGGGGGCTGCAAAAGTAGGTATACAGTAACGAAAAACAAAACATTCACACAAAACAGTAGTATTAAATGAAACCTAGCACCACTATTATAATACTGGAATAATCCTTGTATACCTACTTTTGCAGCCCCTGGTATGGACATGAGTGTTTTACTGGGAAATACACCACTTGTATTTTTCATACAAACTACTTCCGGGACATCGAGAAAAGGAACCGTGACAAATTCCTCAGTATGTCACTCATGAGGAAATCGATGAATAGTTTTGATAAATTTGGGTACTTTTTGTTTGTGTATGTGTCTATATAATAAAAAGAAAATCACACGTTGGTTTGAAGATTTCATCTCATTATCTCTAGCCACTTCCTACAGGGTCGCAGGCGAGCTGGAGCCTATCCCAGCTGACTGCGGGGGAAAGGCGGGGTACACCCTGTACAAGTCGCCAGGTCATCACAGGGCTGACACATATGCCGCTTTTCCACTACAAACGCGGCTGAGTTGGGCTGAGCCGTGCCGTGCTGAGTCGAGCTGAGCGGGGCTGTTGGAGTTGCATTTCGACTACAACCGCGCTGAACCATGCTGGCTGGAAGTGGGTGGACACATTGGGTGGAGTTAGCGAAAGTGGGTGGACGTCACATGATGTCATTAACCCTTTGGTGACTGACCCCTTGAAAATGGTTCCTCCAGGAACCATGACATTTCAGTTGTCAAGACAACGGAAAAACTAAAATACAAATACAAGAGCATTTTGTTTTGTGCACAAGAGCATTGTGACGTATCTTTCTGTTTTTGTATTTTAGTTTTTACGTTGTCTTGACAACTGAAACGTCATCGTTCCTGGAGGAACCATTTTCAAGGGGTCAGTCACCAAAGGGTTAAGCAGCGCAACGACAGTGACATCAGTGAGCTTTTAAGTGGTAGTCTCACAACCCGGATAGTAAACAATAAACATGGAGTCGTTAGTGTTGCTGGTCTTGGTTCTGTGGCTTGTTGTCACCGAAAACGCCAACAGATACTGGCAAGAGCGTATAGATGAGGCGAGGCGCATAAGGCTTCAGAAATTCTCGTAATTCGTAATTATTCTTCTTCCGGGTTTACGGTGTTTACAGATCCCAGCGTGCTCGCGGGGCGTGTGTGGCATGTGAGGACACTCCTCCTCACCAATCAGTGCACAGGGGAGTGTCTGCTCACACCCCCAGCCTCACTCAGCTCGGTTTGGCTCGCTTCAGCCCCACTCCAAAACGGTGCGAGTTTTGGGTGCTAAGCAGGGCTGAAGCGAGCTGAGTCGTGCTGTTCTGAGATAGTCGAAACGCAAGCCGTGTCGGGCTGAAGTGAGCTGAAAAAGGGTAGTGGAAAAGGGCCAATAGACACAGACAACCATTCACACTCATATTCACACCTATGGTCAATTTAGAGCCACCAGTTAACCTAACCTGCATGTCTTTGAACTGTGGGGGAAACCGGAGCACCCGGAGGAAACCCACGGGGAGAACATGCAAACTCCGCACAGAAAGGCCCTCGCCGGCCCCGGGGCTCGAACCCGGACCTTCTTGCTGTGAGGCGACAGCGCTAACCACTACACCACCGTGCCGCCCCACAAGTTTTGATAAAAATTAAACATGTTGGATTAAGCCAGGTATTTTATTTTTGTTCCATGTCTCCTCATTATGTCCCTAGTCTCCCGACATAATGTCCCATGTCTCCCCTCAATGCCTCATGCCTCCCCGCAAAAAATAATGATAGAAAAAGTGAAGCCTGAAGGCTAGTATATGTGACAAGCTGAGAAAGTTATGGTGCAATATGAATGTGACGCTACCTGCAAAGAATTTTGCACAATCTACAAAAGCTGAAAACTTGTCCCAAGTCTCCTTGCTCTCCCCTATCGAGTCAGTACAAAGACATTTCAGATTTCTAAAGATTTTCACTAGATTTCCTAGTTTCCTAGTTTTATGGCATAAAATTAAATGTTACAGAAATGTTTGTATGTTAGTAAAGAGAGCAGTATATTGCATAAGACATTTTCTGGAGTAAAAACATAATGACGGCTGCTGGGTTGTTCAGCTTATTTCCTTATAAAACTGCAAGCATTGTACCTGAGACGACTATTCTTTTTTTAAAGCAAAGAGTCATCACACCAAATATTGACTTTGTTTCATTTATTACTGTTTTTTCCTCTTTGTAGTATTTTTTTAATGTAGAAACATTTGATTTTATTATATTTAAAGGCATCTTTGCCCTACAGCATTTCTTTGCATGTGCCTAAGATTTTTGCACAATACTATATCTATCTATCTATCTATCTATCTATCTATCTATCTATCTATCTATCTATCTATCTATCTATCTATCTATCTATCTATCTATCTATCTATCTATCTATCTCATATATGAGATAGATAGAGATTGAGAGAGTTTGCTCATTGTTCGTTATCCAGCCTACTGAGAAGTATAACTTCACTTCTGGTGCTGTAATCCTAAACTTGAAACCCTGATTGAGATTGCAAACTCGTTCATTGTTAATAGCTCAATGAAGCATCCATTAGTAAGTTGGTAATGCCAGCACATTGCTAAACCCCTATTCACATTACACCATCAGAGGGGTGGGGGTTACTCTGGGTGGTAACATTTTTAAAAAGTGCCTGAAGCTCTATAAGCCCTTTTTTCCTGATCCTGTTGGCCGACAGGACCCAGAGGAATGAGCAAGACCTCCTGGGGACCACACACAGTGGTACACATATACACACACACACACACACACACATCAACCTGAAGGGTGGGTGGGGTGGGTGTCCACATGTAAACTGGCGCCATCTACCCAAGGCTCGGTATAGGGCTTACAATTCTTTTTTTCTTTTTAAGGCTTCATTATGCCTGTGGCATCACTTCTGATTTAACAGGGTTTAGACACGTCAGCAAACATGCTTGTTTATATGGGTGGACACACACAAACATAAGAGAAATTTGCAAGCACACCTAATTTGTCTGTATATCAGTAAAGTCGTAAAAAGGTGCAAATGCTATTCCATCCCTAACATTCCCCATTGTAAGCTTTACATTTCATACAATTTGGGAAACACTCCAAACGTGTGGCTGATACGTTAGCAAAGTATTAGACGTTAATTTGGCAAAATCCTAGAGATCTCCAGAAAAGCTCCATGAGATAGTGTTGTCGTTGTTGTTGTTGTTGTTTTTTCTATCCTTAATTTAACATTGCTGATCCAGCTAATTATGAGGCTTCACTCAAAATCTTAGAGCCAAGTGTGTTAAAACCTCGCAGGGTGGCAGATCTCCATGTAAATGTTTGGAAATGCCAAGCCAAGCCTAACTGAGCTATTAACTCACTGAAATGAATGCAAACCATATGGGTGCTCATCATTGCACCAGTTTTATCACTGGTCTTACTGTGCATTTAGCAAAAGACCTTGTAAGTGTTTAATATAGCAACTTTCCAGCACATTTAATGCCCTTAACTGGATTACACCAAAAGACATTGTCATAAACAAGTGCAAATGAAAAGCCTAGTCATCTGCTTCAAGAAAAAGGAAAAAAGAAGGCTCCCATCAGCAAAATGGTATTTGCAGCAGTGAACGTGTCTGAGTACAAAAAAAAGGAGCGATTAAAGCAAGGCATGCCATGGCTGCAGGACCAGACTAGTTAGTGCACAGCATATGCAAGCTCAGCAAGAGACAGGAGGGTGGATAAGTATAGCAAGGTTGTGTTTAGAACATTGCTGGCTCCTTCTGTGCGACTCCGAACTGAAGCTGAACATCTGTAACAAGCAAGAAAACTCTTGCTTCTTGTAACGTAAATCAGTACATTTTGTAAATACAGTGCCTCGACATATTTAACACAATCTGTACAACTGTTGTCCAGTGCTAAATGATTTCACAATTCGCTTAACTTGGAGTAAAATGCAAATCGACTTGGTGATTGGATTTAACAATTTAAGAAATCAGCTTCATGCTACAGTATTTTGCTTTTTATTTCAATAACTTTGTAGTAACTTTTACTTCAAGTAAAGCCTGTTGTCTTTACTTAATGTGACTGCAGCGTTTATTACTTTAATAAATCTTTAAACTTTGTTACAAAATGTTGCTTCATTGACAGAAATTTCACTCATGACCAAGTGGGAATATTTATGATCTCAAAATAATAATAAAAAAAATTTATTGTACCCGTAATGCTGAGTTTATTTCAGTGGATTAAAGGATTTCCTTTTGGTTGCCAAGGTTATGGTTATTTGTAGACATGCTGGTATTTATCTTTGTGTTTGTATGCAATTATAGGCCACGGAGAGGCTCAGTGCAGTGGCTGCGTTGACTACTGCTGCGATGGAGTGCCTCCTTTCTGCTGCTCATACTACGCCTATGTGGGGGACGTACTCTCGTAAGTATACAGTGAAATAAATGCGCGTAACCACAGACACCCGTCTCCTTTGCCATTTTTATTCTGTCCTGCTATTACCATTGGGTTGAACTACAGCTTTTACAAGCAACTGTTTTTTGTCAAAGGTGGCAACGTGGTGTAGTTGTTAGCACTGTTGCCTCACAGCAATAAGGTTCTGGGTTCGAGCCCAGTGGCCGATGGGAGCCTTTCTGTATGGTGTTTCCATATTCTCCCCATGTCTGTGTGGGTTTCCTCAGGGTGCACCAATTTCCCCTACAGTCCAAAGACATACAGGTTAGGCTAATTGGTGGCTCTAAATTGACTGTAGGTGTGAATGTGAGTGTGAATGGTTGTTTGTCTCGATGTGTCAGCCCTGTGATGACCTGGCGACTTGTCCAGGGTGTACCTCACCTCTCGCCCATAGTCAGCTGGGATAGGCTCCAGCTTGCCCGCGACCCTACACAGGATAAGCAGTTACAGATAATGGATGGATAGATGGATGTTTTTTGTCTCATCTCATTATCTCTAGCCACTTTATCCTGTTCTACAGGGTCGTAGGCAAGCTGGAGCCCATCCCAGCTGACTACAGGCGAAAGGCGGGATACACCCTGGACAAGTCGCCAGGTCATCACAGGGCTGACACATAGACACAGACAACCATTCACACTCACATTCACACCTACGGTCAATTTAGAGTCACCAGTTAACCTAACCTGCATGTCTTTGGACTGTGGGGGAAACCGGAGCACCCAGAGGAAACCCACGCGGACACGGGGAGAACATGCAAACTCCACACAGAAAGGCCCTCGCCAGCCATGGGGCTCGAACCCGGACCTTCTTGCTGTGAGGCGACAGCGCTAACCACTACACCACCGTGCCGCCCACTGGATGTTTTTTGTCATGTTCTTAAATCTGAAACCTTGCTGATGTCAAGTGCTCTGAAACAACTCAAATTCCTGATGAGCCCTTTAGTACAACAAACTGTCTACAGGAATTTCTCTTCTGCTCTGTAGCCAAGTCTGTCCATAGTGCTTCAGAAGACTTTGAAAAATATCCTTCACTTTTTTTTATCGCAGGGAGAGCCATTAAAGGTTCTATGTAGAAACATAGAGCTAATGTTTTCATATTAGAAAGGATAACAACTAGGACACCCTTAGGAAGCCAGGAACCATTAATTATCCTTGAAAGGGTTGTGTTTTCTCTAATAACTACAGTGCAGTGTCCTTAACAGTATTTGTGAGTATGTATGGTCAATGAATTGATTAGAGTCAGAAAGACAAATCATACACTGAAAGTTCATTTACAAACCCTGTGGACCTCTGGACACTTAATTTCAGGTAAGGGAGTGTACAATATATGGGCAGAACTTCTCTCTGCAACACTTAAACATGTTTAGTCAGGTGTGATAAGCATGTTTTTTTTTTTCCATCTTATCCTCCCTTGATCTGTTTCTGTGCGTTTTTTTAACGTGCACCATCTTTCCTGTTACCGAATAGTGTTGACTTGGCTTCTTGCACATAATAACGAAGAATCCATCCCTTTCAAGAAGCAAATAGATTTCAACAACTTGGGTGGCCATGGTTGACATTACAAAAACTCTGATTGACTTGGGGATAGAAAGACCCAGATGAAAATCATTGATGTTTCATGACATATTTCAGGTTATGAGACAATATTGCACTAACTGAAAGTGGCAATACATACAGTTTAGCCCAGAATTGTTGGCACCCTTGATAAAGCTGCTTTCACACTGGGCGTTTTGTTGTTGTTGTTTTTTCCTCCCCTCAACCACTGGCACATGTACTGTAATCCTAAGGAAAGCACCTCAAGGCGAGTCGAAGGCGAGACACTTTGCCAAATGAAGTTTGGCAGGGGACATAGAATTGGGTTCCATCCGTCCGGTCACGTTTTCATTTCCGAGCCATATCTTTAAAACTACTGAAGAGAGCATCATGAAACTTTGTATACATATCAAGCAACATGTGAACTGGTGTCTTTTGCTATTTTGGATTTTTTGGTTTAAAAAAAAAAGAATTTTTTTTTTATTTTTACATACAAAATAGATTTTGACTTGGTTTCTAAGAGCAATGTTAGTTTCCGGAGCATATATCCAAAACTATTCATGATACAGATTTGAAACTTGGTATACATGTTAACAAGGTGATGTAGATGTGCCTTTTCATACTAAGAGATTTGAGAAATTTAATTTTTTCATGTTTCCATGGAAACAGTTTCAGACTTAGTCTCTCAGGTTACACTGTAAAAAAAGAATAGTTGAGAATACTTGAAATTTCAAGGCAACCGTCTGCATTAAGAATTTTATGTTTTGCCAACGATGTGCCCATGATAATCCAAACTATGATAACACTTATCTTTATGAAGAATTCCTAATTAAGTCAATTTTCAATTCCTCATTCTGCCAACATAGAGTTCTCTTTTTGCTGAACAGTGGCATTCACAGTAGTACAAAAAGGCAATTGAGGTTATCACAATTTTTTTTTTGGGGGGGGGGGCTTTTTTCACCTTTATTTGGATAGGACAACGTAGAGACAGGAAATGAGTGGGAGAGAGAGAGACGGGGAGGGATTGGGAAATGACCTTGGGTCGGAATCGAACCCGGGTCCCCGGATTTATGGTATGGCGCCTTATCCACCTGAGCCACGATGCCCCTGAGGTTATCACAATTTATCATTAAACTGTACATGCCTTTTTTCATTGTTCTACACAATTACAAAACTTCAATAAACTTCACACTTTATTTCAATATTGAAGCTTTGTAATTGTGTAGAACAATGATAAATTGTGATAACCTCAGGGGCGTTGTTGCTCAGGTGGATAAGGCGCCATACCATAAATCCGGGGACCCAGGTTTGATTCTGACCCGTGGTCATTTCCCGATTCCTCCCCGTCTCCCACTCGTTTCCTGTCTCTATACTGTCCTATCCAAATAAAGGTGAAAAAAGCGCCCCCCCCCCCCAAAAAAAAAAAAAATTTGTGATAACCTTAATTGCCTTTTGGTACTACTGTGAATGCCACTGTTCAGCAAAAAGAGAAATCTATGTTGGCAGAATGAGGAATTTAAAATTGACTTAATTAAGAATTCTTAATAAAGATAACAGTGTTATCATAGTTTGGATTATCATGGGCACATCGTTGGCAAAACATAAAATTCTTAATGCAGACAGTTGCCTTGAAATTTCAAGTATTCTCAACTATTCTTTTTTTACAGTGTAGTCTTAGGGGTAGGTTTTGTTTCCGGAGCAGAACTTAAAAAGAAGACGAAACCTTTATTTGTCACATGCACACTTCAAGCACAGTGAGATTCATCCTCTGCATTTAACCCATCTGAAGCAGTGAACACACATACACACACCCATAGCAGTGGGCAGCCATACTACAGCGCCCGGGAAGCAGTCAGGGGTTAAGTACCTTGCACAAGAGCACTTCAGCCCAAGGCTGCCCCATGTTAACCTAACTGCATGTCTTTGGACTGTGGGGGAAACCGGAGCACCCGGAGGAAACCCACGCAGACACGGGGCGAACATGCAAACTCTACATAGAAAGGCCCCTGCCAGCCGCCGGGCTCGAACCCAGAACCTTCTTGCTGTGAGGCGACAGTGCTAACTACTACACCACCGTGCCACCCACTGAGTGGTATGGTCTTGAATGTTGGTATATGTGTTGATTAAGTAATGTATATGTGCCTTTTGATACTAAGAAATGTGAGAAATTTACATTTTTAGCTCACCTGGACCAAAGGTCCAGTGGGCTTATGCCATGGATTGCTGAGGTCAGTGTAAAGAGGTAGGGTTGGTGTCCTGCAGCAGAATGTGAAAAATGTGACAAATGATATATTGAAACTTGGCATATAGTTGGTATGTAGGGCGGGGGATATAGATGACTCTGTTGTCTTGTTATTTCCTGATTGTGTGTGTGTGGGGGGAACGAAGAAGGAAAGTGCTGGGTTGAAAAAAAAAGGCATGTTAGTGTGTAAATAATGTGCTGAATGAGACATTCAGTCAAAGGTATTTCAAGGTCAGTAGTTTAATGTTGCAGTGTAACCAGACATAACAAATTTCTTAATTTTGAGACATTCATTAATCTTCAACGTCATGGACAGGTTGCACTTTAACTTTGGCAAATGTACATTTTATCCAAGCCTTGTTTAAATCTTAATTTCCTGTCTCCCAAGCCAAAGCTCAAGCAAGCTGCCTCCTTTAGACTAAGGGTGTTTTCACACTTGTCCATTTTTTTTTTAACAGCAAAACAAAATGGAAAAACTCTTTTCAGTTCAGCTAGTATTGGATAACACAATAACCTAGCTTGTTATCTAGACTAGATGTCTTACTATCAGTAAAAACATTCCATTAAAGTAAAGATTGCTCTGACCATGAGGAAGTTGTTGCCTTTGACGGCACTTTGTGCTTTTCAAATAAGTTCAACTGTTGTGACTTGAAGTGCTTCTCTACTGCATTAAAAGAGATGTCAATACTCTTTAAAGGAACAGTCCACCGTACTTCCATAATGAAATATGCTCTTATCTGAATTGAGACAAGCTGCTCCGTACCTCTCCGAGCTTTGTGCGACCTCCCAGTCAGTCAGACGCAGTCAGACGCGCTGTCACTCCTGTTAGCAATGTAGCTAGGCTCAGCGTGGCCAATGGTATTTTTTGGGGCTGTAGTTAGATGCGACCAAACTCTTCCGCGTTTTTCCTGTTTACATAGGTTTATATGACCAGTGATATGAAACAAGTTCAGTTACACAAATTGAAACGTAGCGATTTTCTATGCTATGGAAAGTCCGCACTATAATGACAGGCGTACTAACACCTTCTGCGCGCTTCGGCAGCGCATTGATATCTGAGCTCCGTATCAATGCGCTGCCGAGGCACGCAGAAGGTGTTAGTACGCCTGTCATTATAGTGCAGACTTTCCATAGCATAGAAAATCACTACATTTCAATTTGTGTAACTGAACTTGTTTCATATCACTGGTCATATAAACCTATGTAAACAGGAAAAACGCGGAAGAGTTTGGTCGCATCTAACTACAGCCCCAAAAATACCATTGGCCACACTGAGCCTAGCTACATTGCTAACAGGAGTGACAGCGCGTCTGACTGCGTCTGACTGACTGGGAGGTCGCGCAAAGCTTGGAGAGGTACGGAGCAGCTCGTCTCAATTCAGATAAGAGCATATTTCATTATGGAAGTACGGTGGACTGTTCCTTTAAAGGTGTCTGCTTGCCATAGAATTACATATGGTTAAGAAATTATACAGTAATTACATGATGATTGAGAAAAAAGAAATGCAAAGGCAGCATAAATGTATTTATAAAATAATAATTCTTGTTATTCACAATAAGTGTAACTGCTTGTTTTGTTTGCCTGTACAAGCTAGGAATCAATTCTAACATTTTCTTGGTTACTGCATGCTCATGGTGTGAGACATTTTATTAAATATCAGCACAAAGTTTTTGTGGTTAATTTGCTTAATCTCACACTGAATATATGAAAGAAATGTAATCATTAATTGAAGCAAATGTTTTTTTTTTAATTCATCAAAAATGTATTTTTAAGTCAAGTCAGTTTATTTGTGTAGTGTTTTTAAAACTAGACCTTGTCGCAAAACAGCTTTACAGAAAAATAAGGTTTATACAGTAGGTTTAAAATCCTTATCAATAATGAGCAAGCCTGAGGCGATGGTGGCAAGGAAAAACTCCGAGACATCATGAGGAGGAAACCTTGAGAGGAATCCGACTCAAAAGTAAACCCATCCTCATCTGGTTGATAAGTGTGATTTATAAATAACTCCCTTCTATACATATGTCCTGTATGGTCACAAAGTACAATTGTGTAACCAGGAAATTCATAATAGTTTTAACATGAAGTCTATTTTGTTGAACTTATCAACTGTTCATTGACGGAGACTTGAGTGCAAAACTGTTCATAACAACTGCAGTCTTAGTTATCATGGTGATAATAGTCCTAAACCATTGTACCAAAACTAAGTGTCCAGAGTCATCTTCTAAGTGTATCTTTAGACTGTCCATCTGGGGCCGTCCTCCACAGGAGCAAAGTGATGAGAACCTCAGCCAGAAATAGGGCATCAGGATGGATCAGGGAGGTCTGAAGAGTAAGAGAGGCCAGTATCAATGGTATCTCAGGATTGATGTGTAACAAGAGAGTGAGGGAGAGAAACACAGATTGTTAGGTATGCCTGTTGTCACCTAATGTTTAAGAACAGTATACATTGTGCGCTGAGTGCAAGAAGGGACCCCAGCAAGACTAACTATGACAGCATAATGAAAAGGGAGAGCCAGAAAATATAAAGACATGACAGTGCCCTCGGGCATAAAGCGGCCAGCCACTCCACGGTCAACCAACAACCAAAACCACATTGCATTTTTTAGGTACCCTTGCAGTTAGTACTTTGTGCAACCTCTTGACAACACCCTTGATTAGAAGACAGAGAAAATAAATCTGAGATTAGTCATAAGTACACAATCTCTCCAGATTTGGACATATGCTTTGTATCATTATTCTGCAGGAAGATCAAACAATGAGTCAGTTGTAACTTCTTCAGAGGCAGACAGATTTCCCTTTGAAATTTCCTGGAGTCCATGAATATTTCCGATAGCCATCATTCCTGCGTTTCAGGTCTGCAACACATCCCCAAAAAGTTGAGATGGGGTGATTTAGAGTTAGTAATGAGGTCAAACAATTAAATAATGGTGTGATTTGAAACGCGTGATGTCAACAGGTGATTATAATCATGATTTGGTCTTTGAGGAGCAAAGATGGCCCGAGGATCTCCAGTTTGTCAACAAATGTGTAAGAAAATTTATTAAAATGTTTAAAAACTATGTTCCTCAAAGAAAGATAGAAAGAGATTCAGATATTTCACCCTCTATGCTAAATATAATTACACAAGGAATCTGGAGGAATTTTGGTGCATAAAGGGCAAGGGCACAAGCCTAAGCTGAACACCCGTGATCTCCGGCCCTTCAGACGGCACTGCGTCAAGAACCGTCGTTCATCTGTAGCTGATATAACCACATGGGCTCAGGATTAATTTGGCAAACCTTTATCAAGCACTAAAATACAGAATTATATCCACAAATGTCAGTTACAACTTTACTGTACAAAAAGGAAGCCTTATGTTAACTGTCAAAACTGATTTTTTGAAAAAATCACTGCAAGTAGCTGGCGATTTAGCATTTATAGGTGGCAAAAATCACCGGCTGCTGGCAGTTATTGCCTGGGCTGCTATGTCTGGGATTTAGATATCTTATGCATGTAAGCTTGGCCAAGTGCATTTGACAGACTGCATTACACTTTATGTAAGAGTCTGAATTATCATTCACCTTACTTCCTTTCTTTTCTTCCCATTTCTGTAATCTTTTCCCACGTGAGATGTTCTGCCGTGAAGTGGTCTTTGTAAACCTCCTTGTACCTGCCACAATTAGATTTGGCCACAGTATGACCAGTGCTGATGAAATGCAGCCATTTCTCATCTCATCTCATTATCTCTAGCCGCTTTATCCTATTCTACAGGGTCGCAGGCAAGCTGGAGCCTATCCCAGCTGACTACGGGCGAAAGGCGGGGTACACCCTGGACAAGTCGCCAGGTCATCACAGGGCTGACACACAGACAACCATTCACATTCACACCTACAGTCAATTTAGAGTCACCAGCTAACCTAACCTGCATGTCTTTGGACTGTGGGGGAAAACTGGAGCACCCGGAGGAAACCCACGTGGACACGGGGAGAACATGCAAACTCCGCACAGAAAGGCCCTCGCCGGCCACGGGGCTCAAACCCGGACTTTCTTGCTGTGAGGCGACAGCACTAACCACTACACCACAGTGCCGCCCCGCAGCCATTTCTCTGCTTATAATATCCACTTGTAAAAGTAATATCCTTTTATAGGATTGGGGATGGCAAAAAAAAAAAAAAAAAAACAGTTTCCCTTTGCAATGATCAGGCTTGTTTTTACGCCCAGATGTTTGACACTTGGGCATCTTTAATATTGTTTACAACAATTTAGAAGTGATGTATCCACTAGCTCTCTGCCTCGGTAAGTCATGTGGTGAGTAAGTTACGTCACAATCTCAGATTCTCTTGCATAATTTGTACTCGGAGTGTGATGTTTGAACCTCGGACAGGGTAAGATGGCAGCACCCAGGGAGGTTTTATTTTAAAAGATAAACAATCCATACACGGTATACAGGTACAAATATGAACAAATGAATAATCGAACATGTCTTGTATGGATATTATCTGTCCGTATAAAGGAGTTTTATTTTTTGGGTTTTGTTTGGCTTTAATCTTCATTTGAACACTGTCAGTGACTCAGCTGTTCAGACAGCTAAGGGAAGTTCATTCTACCACCTGGATGTCAGGAGAGAGAGAGAATAGTTTTGATGCACGTCTTCCTTGCTACTTGAAGAGACCTGCTAAGACCAATTAGCACAGTTGTGAACAGATTCATTTGACATTTATGTGAATTTGATGAGATGTCTTCAAAAATAAATAAGCAAAACCACAATTAATTGGTGTAGAAACTGGGAAAGGGAAATATCTCATGCTTTTCAAGCTATTTAACAAATACTTTGAAGCTCAAAATGAAAATGTAAGAAGTATGGGGGGGGGTTTCCCCTTGTAAATGTACTTGAGTGTGAGTATTCAGTTTCAGTAATATTTGAGTAAAGTGCAAATCTTCCAAAACGGTACAGTCCAGTAATGAAGTACAGTTACTGTACTTCCGTATTCTCCACCCCTGACCAGAGCTATTGCATATACATCACCATGACACATTTTTCTGCAATTTCTTTACTCTTTTTAATTAAATTACATAAATACATAAGTCCATAATTAACAAAGCATTTACTGTAAGTCTGTATGTCCCATGATGTAATCTGATCTAATAAAGATATTCTAATTACTTTGAGTTTACATGTTTGGTTATTTTGCGGTAGTGACATGCCTCTTCTCCTTTGTAAACAATTCTAGGGGCACAGCTATTTCAGGGATCGTGTTTGGAGTAGTCTTTCTGATGGGAGCTGTGGCAGCCATTTTTTTGTGCCTTTGCATGTGCGTGAAGAATGGCCGTGGAGCAAGAGTGGGCGTTTTCGACACGTCATACATCAACACAGTGACTCGGGGGCATCCAGGTAGCAGAACATCACACTTCATCACACTCCTTACAGAACTGAATTACTTATTCCACAAGGGAACGCTGCTGTTAAAGATGAACTGATAGTGTTAAAATGGATTTTTTTTCTAAATGGCTACACCCCTGGATCTGGCATTTATGTTGTCGTATTAATTTTTTGCTGTCTTTCACACACAGGGCCACCACCTCCCTACAGCACTGACTATGAGATGTATCCCCCAGATCTTCAACCTCCTCCATATACCCCAGTGCCTCCCAGAACAGCAAACTACTCCCCACCTCCGCCTTACCCTGGTTACAATCAAAAATAAACTTTCCTCATGGTCACACTTGAGAAGTGGGTTGGAAAATACTATTTATGATCTACAGAGCTACAGTGGACAGAATGACAATGTTACAAATTTTTAAAAGTTGGCTCGGGTACATTGGGAGAAAGAAAAATAACTGAACGTGGACGTCGTGTTGTGCGCGTTCTGTGCAGACTAATGACCTGCTGCCTTTGTTAATACAATTTATATAATGGGGGATGTGGATCATTCCCAGTGTTTGTATCCATTGACTTTTTTTTTAATGGTTTGTTTGTACATTTGAATAAATATGCAGGTGGTCTGTGGACACTTGGGTTATTCTTTGACACGGAAGCAATGTCATGGGTAAAGCCATGTCTGGGATTGTGACTTGATCTAGTTTATGATGATCCATCTTGTTCATTTGCAGGACTTTGTGCTTTCATCTGTGAATAGAAACTAGACAATATTGATGTCAATGGGGATAAGCCTATAAATTCCATACAGTACAAGGACTGCAGGGAAGTGTTTGCTTGCTGTTTAAGGCTTTAGGCTACTGATTAGAAGAGTGAACAAGATCCTTAACCCACAGCTGCTCAGTTGTATCTTGTCCCGAATGTAAGTTGCTTTGGAGAAAAACATCAACCAAATTAGCAAAATGTAAAGAATTGATTGGGTGTGCTTATAAAGAGAATAGACCTTTTGATACACTCATTGACTCATATAAATATACACTAGCTTCAGAAATATTGGCATCCATGGTAAGAAAAATGTTTTCGTTGTTTATCTTACACTGACCATACTATGAGAGAAATATAATTTTCATGTGAGGTAAAATTATTTAAAGGAAAAGAATAAACATTCTTTAAAATGGTAAGAATAGAATGTATTTTCCATGTATGTACATATGTTTAAACTCAAACGTTTCATTCAATACGCCTTTCTGGATGGACCGTTATGTTTGTGGGGTTAACAACATCAAGTCAAGCCAATTTATTTGTATAGTGCTGTTAACAATAGACATTGTCGCAAAGCAGCTTTACAGACAAATAAAGATTTTTAAACATATGAACTAATAAACTTATACCTAAAGAGCAAGCTTGAGGCAATGGTGGCGAGGAAAAAACTCATGAACATCATAAGGAAGAAGCCTCGAGAGGAACAAAACTCAAAAGTGAATCCATCCTCATTTGGGTGATAACAGATAGCATGATTATTAATAACTTGCTCCTATAAGTGTGTCCTATATAGTCATAAAGTATAACTGTGTAACCAGAAAATTCATTATGGTTTTAACATGAAATCTATTTTGTTGAGGTTATCAACTGTTCACTGATGGTGACTTGAGTGGAAAACTGTTCATGACAACTGCAGTCCTATAGTTGTGGATTTATGTGACTGTATTTCCAGATATAATGCAGAGATGCCTCGGCACTCTTGGATGAATCATGCCATTGTGACACGAACTTTATTTTATTGTTTTGGGTTGCATTGCAACACCAATATGGCCTGCACTGTGTCCTCCTTAACTCCATCCATCAACTACTGTGATTTTTGCAACCCAACTTTGTGGAAATAGTGAAAGACCAAGATCTGTTTTGTTTAACGAATTGCCTACTAATTTTCCTTGAGCTCTGCACTTCAGTGGCTCTGTTGCATGGTTGCTAGCAATCATGCCCATTGCCTTCTCTACTTTGCTTTCTGATTCAGTAAAAGCACTCACTCCTCTTCTACGAAACTAATCAGCGGAGTCGTCTCTTCCTGCAGCTGCAATGCAGAGAAGCTTGCTTTCTTCCCAGTGGGCTCTGCTGCCATACCTACTACTCGTTTCACTCCTCACTGCAGCCCCACAGGAAGATGATGCACAGCTAGCAGTATTTCCATAGCCTGCAAGGTGTGCTTCATGTGTCTCTAATGGCATTGTCCTGCAGTTACAGCTAAGCTCTGTAAGTTCATGTTGTCAGGTCCCAGACAATTTGGGTATTGACCATGTTCATCATCAAGCTATATCAGGGAAGAACAAACAGATCCCCATTCAACCTGGAAATATACAAAATGCATAGAGTAAGCCACAGTTCTGTGGGTGGAAGCAATTTGTTGATAAGAGAGGTCAGAGGAAAATGAGCTGCCAGGAAGGATATAGAAACTGATATAACCACTGGTGAGCAGAAAAGTATCTCAGCATGCATGAAATGTCAAACTGCAGTGGGTGGGCTACAACAGCAATCAGAATCTGAGGCTATCACATGCATGGACTCACCCAAACTGGACAGTTGAAAATTTAAAAAAATATATCACATGGTCTTTTTCCAGTTTTTCAAGTAATGATGATATGTTGCTTTTGGCAGACTTGGAAAAACATAAAAGCATATAATCCAGTCACTTGAGACACAAATTAATACCAGGTGTAAATGTGGCCTGAAGAACTTCTAATGCATTTGTATTCTTAAGGCCCAAGAATTATCTTCTTTTAAGGTCTAAACACATCAGTATTTTTCTTCCACTTGGACAAAATTGTATTTTTGCCATAGCCGTAGCAATAAAACCACTGAGAGGTGAAGCATGGCAAGCATAAGGATCTGGAGATGCTCAGACCCAGTCATCTATAGTCATCACAATTTGACCATTGCCAAAGTCACTCAGATCCTTACGCTTGCCCATTTTTCCTGCTTCCAACACATCAACTTCAAGAACTGACTGTTATCTTGCTGCCTAATATATTCCACCCCTTGACAGGTGCCACTGTAATAAGATAATCAATGTAATTCACTTTACCGCTCAGTGGTTTAATGTTATGGCTGATCGGTGAATATGCATCACCCTTGAAAGCTAAGACTGGGTCATGACTATATGTTTGCATGACAATTAGATCCAGGGACATATAAATATTAACTGGCCGAATGAAAATCTCTCTCATCTCATTATCTCTAGCCGCTTTATCCTGTTCTACAGGGTCGCAGGCAAGCTGGAGCCTATCCCAGCTGACTACGGGCGAAAGGCGGGGTACACCCTGGACAAGTTGCCAGGTCATCACAGGGCTGACACATAGGCACAGACAACCATTCACACTCACATTCACACCTACGGTCAATTTAGAGTCACCAGTTAACCTAACCTGCATGTCTTTGGACTGTGGGGGAAACTGGAGCACCTGGAGGAAACCCACGCGGACACGGGGAGAACATGCAAACTCCGCACAGAAAGGCCCTTGCCGGCCATGGGGCTCGAACCCGGACCCTCTTGCTGTGAGGCGACAGCGCTAACCACTACACCACCGTGCCGCCCACTAATGAAAATACTTTTTTTTTTTGTCGTGGCCATCCTTTGAAAACATGTGGGGTGACAAAGTATTTTGTATGAATGCCTTTCTATGTTTTCAGCTCATCCAGTACAATCTGTTGTATTCATGGTAAAGAGGGGACACAAAAAATACCAGCAGAGGTGCAAATAATTAACACAAATGATGTGTATTTTTATGAGGATTATTTATTTGATGATTTTACCTAATTGGAATGCTGCCAGTTGCACATTTTTCATTTAAAGATAAATGTAATTACACAACTAATAAACCTTTCATTTATAGCCTTTTTCTCAAGGTAAATATAACATTCTCATTATCTCTCTAGCCGCTTTATCCTTCTACAGGGTCGCAGGCAAGCTGGAGCCTATCCCAGCTGACTACGGGCGAAAGGCGGGGTACACCCTGGACAAGTCGCCAGGTCATCACAGGGCTGACACATAGACACAGACAACCATTCACACTCACAGTCAATTTAGAGTCACCAGTTAACCTAACCTGCATGTCTTTGGGGGAAACCGGAGCACCCGGAGGAAACCCACGCGGACAACATGCAAACTCCGCACAGAAAGGCCCTCGCCGGCCCCGGGGCTCGAACCCAGGACCTTCTTGCTGTGAGGCGACAGCGCTAACCACTACACCACCGTGCCACCACTAAATATAACATTAACACTAACAATCAATATAAGGAAGAATTTGCTGTACTGTGGCTAGAATTATACATCCACTCACACTACATTTAAATGCAAGGACCTGTCAGTAAAGTCTCTCTCTCTCTCTCTCTCTCTCTCTCTCTCTCTCTGAAGTCACAACTTTTTGGAAAATGCCCACCAAGTGTTTTAACTAAGGTTAAAAGTTGAACTTGTACAATTTAGGCAAGGCCCTCTATTCAATCTCAGTCTATGAAAAGCAATTTAAGTGGATTTAGTTCCACAAAGACTTGGATTTACCAGCAAGGAGAATTTCGCCCTGTCATATCAATTGTGTTCTTGCAGAGAAAGCAAAAATCCTCAGAGAATCCACAGAGAAAAACACAATTATTGGATCAGATATTTAGTGCAGTGCTGGTCTGTGATGGATAACCACACAGTGGCAGCAAATACCAGCAAAGACATTTTCACACATTCCAGAGACATGTCTCTACACCGTGTAAAATGCATTTTATGGCATAACATCATTCAATAAAAAAAAAAAAATGCATTTAGTGGTTAGAAAACTGGGTACTAGAAGTTCAAGTAAGCTTCTGTCTGAAGAATGAGAGAGATCTGAGGGAGTTACAGAGCATTATTGAGCTCCATGTAGGTGATTGATTTTGAAAAAGATTGAAGTGAGTGAAATCACCCTCACCTATGAGAACTGAAGGCCAGTAAAACACATCCCCTCCCCTACCCATTATTTTTACTTCTATCTTTATGGGGACACTCGTTGACAAAATGCATTCCCTAGCCCTTTACCCTAACGATCCATCCCATCCATCCCATCTATTACCGCTTATCCTGTGCAGGGTCACAGACAAACTGGAGCCTATCCCAGCTGACTATGGGCGAGAGGTGGGGTACACCCTGGACAAGTCACCAGACACATAGAGACAAACAACTATTCACACTCACATTCACACCTACAAGCCACCAATTAACCTATCCTGCATGTCTTTGGACTGTGGGGGAAACCCATGCAGACACGGGGAGAACATGCAAACTCCACATAGAAAGGCACCCCTCAGCCATTGGGCTCAAACCCAGAACCTTCTTGCTGTGAGGCCATGTCACCCTAACCTTAACTATCACAACTAAATGCCTAGCCCCAAACCCTAGCCTAACTCTAACCCACCCATCCATCCATTATCTGTAGCTGCTTATCCTGTTCTACAGGGTCGCAGGCAAGCTGGAGCCTATCCCAGCTGACTATGGGTGAGAAAAAAAAAAGACAAGTCACCAGGTTATCGCAGAGCTGACACCTAACTCTAACATGAACCCTAAAATGAAGTCCATCCATTATCTGTAGCCGCTTATCCTGTGCAGGGTTGCGGGCAAGCTGGAGTCTATCCCAGCTGACTATGAGCAAGAGGTGGGGTACACCCTGGACAAGTTGCCAGATCATGGCAGGGCTGACACTGAGGCTACGTTTACACTAGACCGTATCTGTCTCGTTTTCTTCGCGGATGCACTGTCAGTTTACATTAACCCCCCTGAAAAAGCGGGGAAACGGGAATCCGCCAGCGTCCACGTATTCAATCTAGATCGTATCAGCTCCGGTGCTGTGTAAACATTGAGAATACGCGAATATGCTGTGCTGAGCTCTAGCTGGCGTCTCATTGGACAACGTCACTGTGACATCCACCTTCCTGATTCGCTGGCGTTGGTCATGTGACGCGACTGCTGAAAAACGGCGCAGACTTCCGCCTTGTATCACCTTTCATTAAAGAGTATAAAAGTATGAAAATACTGCAAATACTGATGCAAATACTGCCCATTGTGTAGTTATGATTGTCTTTAGGCTTGCCATCCTTCCACTTGCAAGTAATAAGTGATATGCGCTGGGATCTCACACACAGCGGCTCAGTCCCGAATCGTGGCTTGTTCACTTCACTCGCGCGCTCTGTGAGCTGCGCAGGGCCGGAGTGCGCACCCTCCAGAGGGCACTCGCTGTTCAGGGCGGAGTGATTTGGAGCGCAGGATGCCTGCGGAGCCGAGCGTATCCGCGTATTGGTGTTGCTGTGTGCACGGCTAACGGTTTTAGTGTAAACGCGAATCGTTTTAAGAACGTTAATCTGATGATCCGCTGATTCGACGTAATGTAAACGTAGCCATAGACACAGACAACCATTCACACTCACACCTACGGTCCATTTAGAGCCAATTAACCTAACCTGCATGTCTTTGGACTGTAGGGGAAACCGGAGCACCCGGAGGAAACCCATACAGACAACATGCAAACTCCACACAGAAAGGCCCCCGTCAGCCACTCGGCTCAAACCCAGAACCTTCTTGCTGTGAGGCGACGGTGCTAACCACTACACCATTGTGCCGCCCTAACCTTAACCATCACAACTAAATGCCTAGACCCAAACTCTAGCCTAACCCTAAAATGAAGTCTTAACCCTCAAACAGTCCTTTGGTGAGGACCAGCTAAAATGTCCTCAATTCCCAAAAATGTTCTCATTCTGGGGCAGCACACAGCAAGAAGGTCCTGGGTTTGAGCCCAGCAGCTGACAGGGGCCTTTCTGTGTGGAGTTTACATGTTGTCTCCGTGGGTTTCTTCTCTGTGGGTGCTCCGGTTTCCTCCACAGTCCAAAGACATGCAGGTTAGGCTAATTGGTGGCTCTAAATTGACCGTGAATGTGAATGTAAGTGTGAATGGTTGTTTGTGTGTCTATGGCCCTGTGATTGGGGGGGGTTAGACCAAAAAAAATTTTTCTACCCCCTCCAAAATACTATCTAAGTATGGAAATACCAATATTTGGCCAACTGAAAAATGCTAACCCCCTTGTACATACCCTCTGAAGTTAATAACCCCTCCAAATAGTCAAAAACTGCCTTTTTCACTAATATAAGCATTCCTTAACAGAAATAACTCTTAAATATAACATCAAAAATCACAGTAATAACATTTATTTCTCACAAAAAGAGTTGTTTAAGGCACTGGAAATGTTTCAGATGCAACAGATAAGGCTAAGTGGCAGAAATTGTGTCTGAAATGTCCATTTTGACAATCAGTAGAGGATTACATAGTTTGCACTGATTTGTCAGTGATTATTTACCTGCAAGAATACAAATAATGACTATTTAATACATTGGGAGATATAATTCAGATATGAATCATTTGTGCATACTGGTTCTTAAAACTAAATTAGTAACCTTAAGTAATGATCCTCTGTGCTTAAAAATAGTTCATATTTGAGGTATTGCTGAAGAGTGTGACATTCATCAATAACTTTAAAACTTGCTGAAAAAGAGCAGAATTACCATATGTTTAATTTACTTGAATGTAAGGTTACTTACCACTAAGCTTATTACCTTAAAATAATGATCATCTGCACTGAAAATGTTGTAGTCGTACCTAGTGGTATACCTGAAGAGGTTCGCATTCATCGATAACTTTAAAACACATTTTTAAAAAAAGCAGCATTCTAATATCAAACAGCACTGTCATGTATTTTGTCATATTGTAAGAATGGAAACTTTCAGAGGGTATGTACAGGGAGGTTAGCAAGGTTCAATTTAATAAAATTTGACATTTTTCCACATAGATGGACCATCTCCATATTTCTAGGGGGGTAAAGCATGGAAAAGTCAAAATTCTTAAAATAACAACCCCCCCCCAACACTGTCGCCTCACAGCAAGAAGGTCCGGGTTCGAGCCCCGTGGCCGGTGAGGGCCTTTCTGTGTGGAGTTTGCATGTTCTCCCCGTGTGCGCGTGGGTTTCCTCCGGGTGCTCCGGTTTCCCCCACAGTCCAAAGACATGCAGGTTAGGTTAACTGGTGACTCTAAATTGAGCGTAGGTGTGAATGTGAGTGTGAATGGTTGTCTGTGTCTATGTGTCAGCCCTGTGATGGCCTGGCGACTTGTCCAGGGTGTACCCCGCCTTTCACCCGTAGTCAGCTGGGATAGGCTCCAGCTTGCCTGCGACCCTGTAGAACAGGATAAAGCGGCTAGAGATAATGAGATGAGAGATGAGATGAACAACCCCTCCCCACTGTGATGACCTGGCAACTTGTCCAGGGTGTATCTCGCCTCTTGCCCATAGTCAGTTGGGATAGGCTCCAACTTGCCTACAGATAATGGATGGATGGATGGATGGATGGTTCTCATTCTGTTGGCTAAAAAAAAAATCTGTTCTGGTCCTTAATATGTAGCGAGTACAAGTACACGCACACACACACACACCGGGGGGGGGCTTCTGCTTGGGAAGGTGTTCCATTCCAGACATTTTGGAGTCTGATTCAGATTCCAATGGTTACGGAATCAAATGACTCTGATTCAAAGAGTCGATTCTGTACAATATAGGCCACTTCGGCTGTGTCTTTTTGATGAACTCAGTGAACTTTTAGGTCCATGTCTGAATAAACTAGTACTAATTGTATCGTGATTTAAACGCTAAATTGATTCACAATTCAATTTTGAGAGCTAGACAGGGCTTAAATGAACTTATTTGGTTAATGGAGACAAAACCTTTTCTTAGCATTTTTTTTTAAATCTCCTGGATAGATTGTCTCAGGCTTATTTAAAGTCAGATTTTTCTTAGCCTAAATCTGACTTGTGTAAATGATGTGTGTGCGAATCGAGTTCACTCATGTAGAATCGACTCATAGTACCGAATGTCAATTCTTCCTGTTTGGAATCAGGGATTCGACACGTTATGGGATCGACTCTCAGTCCTACCCCTCGGTCGGTCAGGTGACTCTGTGTTCAGTCTCGCTATTATACACGCTCCTGTTAAGAGCCCGGAGAAACCTATCCTGCTGTATTGTAAGTAATCGTTAAACCAAGACCGTGAGTGAATATCGTCGGTGAGATCTCCAGGAGGATGTGGGATCATCGGCTTTTCTTGTTGTTGATGGTCGCGAGCTCAGCTCGTGCGGTCGAGGTAAGAAGGCGATAATGAATGTTAGAAATGGGTGCGTCGTGTGTTCCAGTGGATACAGTCATAACAGTCTTAAATACGTTTAGAGTTAATAAATAAAAGTGTATTTAACAGTAGGTTAAACACAGAGTCTTTAAACTGTAAAATCTCCTTGATGTCATGAGTAAACCACTGGGATGTGACTGAAATTTAAAGATTACTGCAAAATAATAATAATAAAAATAATCATGCCTGGAAATGGTTGTGCTGTATGTCTGAGGGTTTTGAGCATATTCTGTGCTGATTTGTTCCTGGCTAACCCGAGCTGACATGGCGTTTTTGGGAATAAAACTGGTTTATTTCTTCTACACTGGGTTTTCCTGCCTAGCATCAAAGTTGGACTTAGTCTTGAGATCTATTAAAGGATTTCAAGATGATATTAATAAAAAAAATACATATCAATATGGGAGTTGACCCTAAACCCTTCGTTTTAGTAGACAATAGGTTTCCAGAAAAGGGAGAAGAGAAAAAAACACACACACACACACACACACACATCAGGCTCCATAAGAAGCGGTGTAGAAACAATGTAGCAACCCAAGACATGTCTCAGTGTTTCCTTTAGAAACCAGGATTACTGCTGGCTTAACAATTGCGCAGTAGTCGCCCTGGTTTCATTTATAAATAGCAATGCTGTTAGTGGGAGGTGGAAAACCGCAGTTTGTTGGCCTGTGAGGGAATTTAAACGCAATACTGAGTCTTCTGCTCGCTGTGTCGCTGAAACAAGGACGTTTGGTGAAGAACATGTCCCCCACACAGCCTACAGTAGACTAGGGTAGTTACTTCTTACATGTAACATACAGGAGCAAAGATGGCGGCGTTTAGCAAACTGCAGTAAGCTGTGCGTTTGAATTCACTGACAGACTCCGAGAAAGAGAACAATAGTACGCCCAAGGTGTAAGGTCTTTCACAAGGCCTAATTCAACACTGTAACAAGCCACAGTCTGCTCCATAGTGGTGTTGGTACTGTAATACACAAGGCCCCAAGACTCAAGAAGCTCTTGCCTCAAATTCAGCCTTAATTGGAAAAAAAAAATATATATATATATATATATATATATATATATATATATATATATATATATACACACACGCACTACCGTTCAAAAGTTTGGGGGTCACCCAGACAATTTTGTGTTTTCCATGAAAAGTCACACTTTTATTTCCCACCATAAGTTGTAAAATGAATAGAAAATATAGTCAAGACATTTTTCTGGCCATTTTGAGCATTTAATCGACCCCACAAATGTGATGCTCCAGAAACTCAGGCCCTGTCCACACGGCAATGGATTCAGGTGAATCTGATAAAGAGCAATTCCAGCGTTATGGACGTGACACTTGAACTCAAAATGGCAACAAATGACCCAGTGCATGTTTTATTGTCTCCCAGTATTTAAACAGGTGTTGCATATTTTAAGGCTGTACCATACTGGAGAAGTGATAGAACAAGAACAATTCCCATAGTACATCTAGGGCATGCCAGAAAATGCTAATAAAAGATGCGTTATGGATGTGACAGAAAAAGTATCACTTTTCTTGGGTGACTGTACATTTTTATCAAACTCTGTGAAATCGTAAACCTAATGTCGAAATGGAGATATCCATTTGATAGAGGGGTCCAAGGTGAATATTAAAAAAATCTTTGTTTAAAATATTTTGTATTTCATGCAGAGTTTCGGAAGGAAAAGTCAGCGTTATGGATGTGATGAAATTCCGTTATGGATGTGACTCGTCTGAAATAGACATGGCATATGTTTAGAAAATCAGCAATTTAACCACCATAACCCTTTGAAAAACTCTCTAAATATCAGCTAAAACTATCAAAGTTCTTAAATAATATTTAGGATGGCTATTGTTTTGCTGTTTTGTGGATTTTAGCATACATTTCTGTGGCTTGTGGGAATAATATAGAATTGTACATGATCAAAGTTGATTTTAGCTTGGGTTTTACATTATAAGAAAGACAGACTGACAGTGACACATTAGGTTGGTTACAAATTGGTTCAACTTATTCACATCTGTAAAATACAGGCCTAGGTGATATCTCTGGGAGTGGTTTTGATGTATTACATGTTGCTTTATTTTTGCATGGTGAGGTTGACATTTACATGGAATTGCCCTAAAATTGTTTATCGTTTCGGCCTGGCGTCCACACGGCACCGGCGTTTTGGGTGCCCCAAAACGAAATCTTTTGAGAACGGGTTCCAGAGTGGAAAGATCTGGCAACGGCGCCGTTGCGAAGTCGTCTGGATGAGTAGAACGGATTTGTTTACGATGACGTCACAACCACATGACTGTCAGTGCTTCACGCCGGGTAGAAGTGTAACGAACTCGATGCGAGTTGTCAACAAATCCTATAACTTGGTTCATGAAACGTGCTTACAAAATATTTTCATTGTGAATATTTATTGTGTAATGGTGCAAAGTGAGAGAGAGAGAGTAGCCCTTAGGGCAGAGTCAATCCCGCCAGCAAAAATAGGGAAAAAAAAAAGGAGCGATCTCACCTCTTCAGATGTTGGTTTAAGTCCTACAATACATTCCTCAAAAAGGGCGTAGAAGAACAAATTAATCCATCAACGTGTAGCATTCAATTTATTCCGGACCATTAAAGACGCCGCCTTCCGCGTAGAATCATACGTCACCCTCGCCGCCATATTGGATGGGTCAAAGCGGAGAATAAAGATGCCTCATTCATGTGCTGCGTTTAACTGTACCAACAGGTTTGCTGTCCAAACCAGATCACATGGGATTACCTTTCACAGGTGAGACTGGAAAAATGCTTTTCATTGTATTTGGTCATTATAACGTAATTTTACGAACAGATTTTTCTGACTGTGGCTAATATGAAGTCTCGTGCATAATAGTTTATGCGCATGCGTCCTTACTTCTATTATTCTGGTGTCTCCAATGGGACCGTCTTACAGCGCACCTAGAGGTGTGGAATGTGTATTGCATCGTTTTCAGCAAGCGTTGCGTTGCCATATGGACCTGATATTTTACTGATCCGTTGCCCATGTGGACGCTATATATTTTTTAAAAATCTCGTTGCCGTTGTCGTGTGGATGTAGCCTCAATCTGCTCAAAGGAAGGTCAGTTTTATAGCTTCTCTAAAGAGCTAAACTGTTTTCAGCTGTGCTAACATGATTGTACAAGGGTTTTCTAATCATCCATTAGCCTTCTGAGGCAATGAGCAAACACATTGTACCATTAGAACACTGGAGTGATAGTTGCTGGAAATGAGCCTCTATACACCTATGGAGATATTGCACCAAAAACCAGACATTTAATTATGCTGTGTTCACACTTATACCGGTACGAAAGTGGTATAACTGTATCGATACAAAGTATACCGGTACAGTTTAGTGCATCTGTCCACACTAGCGAGAAATGTTTGTGGTTTTCTTTCACGGTAGTTGAAATGCGCGTGCGCGAAATGTTTCCGTGGTTACCGAGTAACTTCCTTCCGAGAATACGGCGGATGAAACAACGTGTGTGCTTTTTGTCGTCAATGTACAGTCTATTTCTGGTGGTCATTTATTCAGTCAAATTGTATAAAACGCGCGAGGCAGTTGAGAATGAGACAAACGAATCTCCGTTCTTCACTATTTTATTCAGCGAAGACATCGATTGAGGGGTGTGACTTTGCGCATTATATTTGTATCGATAGAGAACCGCTTCATCTGTCCACACTACGCGAAGCGCTACAGTACCGATACTGTACCAGTACAAAACCCATACATTTGTGGGTTTCGTACCGATAGTTATACCGCTACAGTACCGGTATGGACCCTTTTCATGTGACGTGACGACAAACGCGGCCGCCATTTTGGACGTGTACTACCAGTAGTTTACCACAGCCAGCATTGAGGAACGGCAGCAAAGAAAGTGTTTATTTTCAGCAAGACTTCCATCATGCCACTATATTGTTGTGCACCTGGATGTAGTAACCATCAACAAACAAGGCAAGGGTTATCATTTTATCGGATCCCGGTAGATGCTGACCGACGGAGAAGATGGATAACGGCACACCAACGCTTGTGTAGTGACCACTTTGTTGGAGGTAAGACGAATAAAATTAGCCAGAAAAGGCATTACGTTGCTGTTAACATTCTGTGGCGGCGAGTGTGTAACCAAATAGGCTAAAATAACCCATTGTAACCTCTTTGTTCTTCTGTAGTAGCTATTAGCTAACGACATTAGCTAGCGTTGTGTTCCTTTGCTGTTGGTAGACTGTAGGACAGATCAGAGGCAGTGTCCTACAAACAGCGCTTAATTTGAGGGGGAGCAAGCCGGAGCGCGCTCCGGAACCTCGGGCGTTGGCTCCGGCAGCTATTTACACTGGATCTGGTGATCCGACACCTCTTTTGACTATGTAACAAAAAAAAATAAATTAATTAATTAAAAAAATGCAAGTTTATTTAGTGTTAATGTCTGATTTTGATATCTGTCTTGTTGGTGATTTCTCTCATGAAACGACATCCACAAAATATCTGCAGGTGAACTTAATTTGCAGTCTTATTACAAAACATGCCCAGAAGCGCAGCGCCGCGCCCCCCTCCCCCCCTCTTTTTTCCGCACCGGAGCGGCTCATCCTCTGCGCTCCGGGACCTCCCACTTTACAAATTAAGCACTGCCTACAAATAAGTGTTCAAAATAAGAGGAACATGTATTTGTCTCTTCAATCCAGGCCGTTCCCTGTAATCTGTAACAACGGTTGGAGAAAGTAATGGCAAATAGTGAGTGCACAAACCATAGAAGGGAAACTGTACACAGCGCCAGGACAGTGTGATGGTATGTCTACTTTTAGATTGTGTTAGCTTATCAATGAATTCACTTGAGTTTCACGTCTTTACGACGGATACTTAAATGTGTGTTAGGTATTATTGTTGCAGTCTAAGCAGTCATTGTAGCAGCTAGATGAGCGAGAACCGAAAGGGTCTGTGCCATAAACCGTTATTTCTGTACGGCGTTGCTAATGTGTCGTTACTGTTATTTCTCCCTCTGCTCGCCCTGTAAATGCCCTACGTCGCTGGATAGCGAAGGTGTTTTCTGCATCTCGCTCCTTTTTCTTGTATGTTCTCCGTTTGTCGCCTTCCTCACATTCAAACCAATTCGAGCCGAAGTCCGCTACATGTCCAAAATGGTGGTCGCGTTTACGAAGGTCACGTGACTGAAAAGGGTCTATAGTTGCTAGTGTGGACAGGTGTTGCGGTATGAAAGTAGTTTCGTATTGGTACAAAATCCCAATGTGGACAGGGTATTAGTAGAATTTAGCTAGAATAGTCATTTACCACATTAGCAATGTATAGAGTGTATTTCTGATTAGTTTAAAGTGATCTTCATTGAAAAGAACAGTGCTTTTCTTTCAAAAATAAGGACATTTCAAAGTGACCCCAAACCTTTGAACGATAGTGTGTATATTTGACTGACTTGGCTGTATCGTTCACTCCCTACACCGTCAACATTTCCAAACACTATCGGAGCGATGAAACAACAAGCTTCTCATGGAGGTTTTTTGTTCCTTCAATGTTACACATGCCCCTTTTCCACCAAAGCTGGTTCGGGGCCAGTGCTTAGTTTGGAACCGGGTTTTCTGTTTCCACTGACAAAGAACTGGCTCTGGGGCCAGAAAAAACGGTTCCAGGCTAGCACCAGCTCTTTGCTGGGCAAGAGGAAAGAACCACTTACATCAGCGGGGGGCAGAGTTGTTAAGACCGACAACAATAGCAAGACTGCAAAAGGTCGCTATTTTTAAGCGACGAGAAGCAGCAGCTGTACAAACGCGAAGTCATCCATTATTGTTGTTGTTGCTTCGATGTTCGCGCCAAGGTTTATGCAAACGCAGCGACGTAACTGATGTATACAGCGACATAACTGACGTATACAGCGACGTAATGATGTGGCTCCCCTTAGCACCCCAAGCTATGGAAAAGCAAACTGGTTCTCAGCTGGCTCGAAAGTTGAACGAGTTGTGCACCAGCACTGGCCCCAAACCAGCCCTGGAACTGATTTGGTGGAAAAGGGGTATTAATGGACCAGAGCAAACACTCGGAGTACAATCAGCAAATTTGCAGCTTTTTGGAAACGTACGTTTCCGTGACCTTGAAAATACAGTTTGTTTTTTTTTCGCAGTCCAGTTTCCATCAAATTGTGCACTCTGACTGATTGGCTCATAAGTGGTCCGGAATCCTACGATCCGGACCCCGGTTACAGACCTTTAGCGACTTGTTTGTTCACAACAAACATGGTAGCAATTTTTTTTGTCAACGTTTATTTTCGCATTTCTCAGTATAATAGCATTAATTTTACAGCATGGATAGCCAAAGCGAGTTTTACTACCCTGATGAAGACGAAGTAAAAGAAAGCTGAGAAACTGTTGCTAACGCCGAGCAAATCCAGCAGTTTATTGAGGAGCAAAGGGCAGAAAATGCAACAAAAAAGACGACCTACGACCTCGGTGTCTTTTTGGGAAGTTCTGTCGAAACCTAAATGAAGGTTGAAATGTGGAAGATATACCTGGCAAAGAACTAAACGTGTTGCTGTGCAACCTTTTCATGTCCGCAACAAAGAAAAATGGCGATGGGTGCGAGCTGTCCTCGCTCACGTCTTTCCAGAGAAGTATCCAGCGCTATCTGAATCAGTCCGGCTCGAAACTAAATATCTTCACGGACCCTGAGTTCAACAAGTCAAGAGAAGTCCTTGTGGCCCGTAAACGACAGTTGGTCGAGGTTTTGACGAGCTTGTTGCAGGTTTGTTCTAAATATGGTTTCCTTTTCGGGTGCTCTCGTTCTCTGTTAGAATTTGGTAAATAAATGTTATTTACCAGCTTAAGGTCGGTCCGTATCGTGAAATACCATGACCTCGGCCTTGAAAATACTGACCTCGGCCCAGAGGCCTCAATCGGTATTTTCAAGACCTCGGTCACGGTATTTCATGATACGGACCTCCTAGCTGGTAAATAATGTTATACATCATACTTGCCTACCCTCTGAGAATGAAAAGTGGTAGATCAGATTGTGTGAAGCCTCCCTGGAAAATTCTGGGGAGAGGAAAAAAAAAACCCACAATTTAAATTGTCCTGCATTCGGACAAGTTGTCCGAACTTTAGTAAAAACGGGTTTTTGTAAGGGAGAGAAGGCTGGAAGTAGGCAGTGTGTGAGCACTGAACTAGCTCTTAGAGGGGCAACACCTGGATATGAATCTGAAGCGTCAGTAAAACCACCTTCTCTCCCTCGTCCAAGTTTGTGCCTGCTTGCATCTTTATAAAAGGGGAAATTCGGATGTAATGTAATTCTCCTGCATTCGGAGTACCATGTTTGAAGAAAATTGATCAAGAAATCAGACTGACATACTTCTCAAAATCCATGCTTCTCGCCTCGACATTTGTTTGATGCTTGGAGGATCCAACGACCAAGTCGCTTTGAACTTGTCATAGCAAATCTTTGTCTTTGGAGTTTATCATTCGTGATCACCAGAGCATGTTTGGTTTTTACAAATACTGGCGTGATTTGTTATATGTGACCTCATTGCTGATTGGCGAGAGCCATATCTAGAACCAATGGAATGGTGCGATAGAGCAATACAACTTAGATTCAACATTATCACGCCGTTCCATTGGCTATCGGTTTCCTTTAATATGACTATAGCCAAAGTGAGATCAGAAGAGTGAATCCAAGAGTGTTTGCTGATTTATTTTGTAATGTGGTATTTTTTTTTTTTAAACTAAATTCACCTGTCAAAATCAGTAGACTACCACGTGAATTTGTAAATTTGGCAATGAGCATCATAGCATTTCTCTTGATCAGGCAAAAAATCTACTGGTTTTGTGCTTGTAATCAAGCATCAGGATTATCCCAGGATTAGACTACACAATATTTTTGTCTTTCACGATCATGGTCACCATAGTGCCATGAATTCTTACTGCGTCTTGGTCAGGAGACTAGCAACACAAGTTTGACCAAGTATTGTTCGAGTCCTTCCCTGTTGTTAGGGAGGAGGGTCAAGAAATTGTCAATCGTGGCTATCAAGGAACACGTCATAGGTGAGGGAATATTTAAAAAAAAAAAAAAATCTGATGTGCTAGATGTTGTCAGGGTGTCACGGGGTATCACAGATGCCACACCACTGTAGTGTGATGTAATCAAATAACACAAATAACATTCCCAATGTCTATATTTGGGCCTGATGTTGGAAATTTGTTGGCCATGACAAAATCATATCAAAATTGGGCTGAATTTGTGTAACCTGATCCTGGCATTTGGTGTCAGCCCATGGGTAATGGGGCAATTTAGAAGTGTAAGGGCTATAGGCAATGTTGGTCTAATTCATCCCTAGTGCTGAAAGTTGGGTAATATCCCAATATCATCAGGCTGTTAAAAGCACTAAGCCGGAGTCATTCTCAATAATGAATAAAGTGAGAGTTGTGTTGAAGGTCAGCTTGCTAGATTAAGGGTCTTGATTGATCTCCCCCATAAAATCATTCCTAGAACAACCATAGCTTTCTTCCTAGGTGTACATTTCTTGTCACAGTTCATTATAATCGTTTTTTCATTATATGGGGATAATTATGAAATGTTTAATAATAGGAATGATATTCGGACTGCATGTCTTTATATTTTTTTTTTGTTAGTATGTTAAGTATGGTTATAGAAATCCAGAAAAAAAAAATACTGTCCTAATATTTAAGCTATAGAATTACTGGCTTTAATTCACTACTTTTAGTCTTGCTGTCATTGAAAACAATTTCTTGCCATAGAAAACCTTGTATACCATCAATTGAATATATATTTTTTTTCGTGCCAACTATTAGAATGCCTCATAACAATGGTCATTTCTGTATTTGCTTTTGATAACAAATTGTGGCTTTGTTCTGTCTGATCTGTCTCTCTTCATGCGTTTTCTTTTCAATTACCCTTGTGGTGGACTGCTGTTCATCCGCTTTATTCAGTGCCGTAGCTCTGAAAAGGTCACGTTACCTTCAGTGGAATGGAAAGCATTCAGAGCTGGTCACTGAAAAAGCTCAGTGTTGAATAGGCAGCTTTGTTTGGCTACAACACGACTTGTCAGCAGGTGAGGAATGTTGTGTCTAGAGGGAAGAGCAGAGCCATGGCCTCCTGCATAATAGCCATGACCAGCTGGCCAGGATTCATCCGGTCTGCATTAAAGCACCAATAATCGTTTTATGTATTGTTATTCAATGAATAAATTTATCCTCTACACCTTTTCTTCCCTCTGCCCCACATTTGGGAGGAAACCATCCAGGTAGTTTTTGTGCTTTCCCAAGATATTGGCTTTATTGTGGACCTCAACTTGAAGTTTTCACACACATCACATTATCTCTAGCCGCTTTATCCTTCTACAGGGTCGCAGGCAAGCTGGAGCCTATCCCAGCTGACTACGGGCGAAAGGCGGGGTACACCCTGGACAAGTCGCCAGGTCATCACAGGGCTGACACATAGACACAGACAACCATTCACACTCTCATTCACACCTACGGTCAATTTAGTCACCAGTTAACCTAACCTGCATGTCTTTGGACTGTGGGGGAAACCGGAGCACCCGGAGGAAACCCACGCGGACACGGGGAGAACATGCAAACTCCGCACAGAAAGGCCCTCGCCGGCCCCGGGGCTCGAACCCAGGACCTTCTTACTGTGAGGCGACAGCGCTAACCACTACACCACCGTGCCGCCCCCAACTTGAAGTTTTGAAATCAGATATTTATCAATTCTCTTCACTACATTTGAAGTTTTTGTTCATGACATTGGTTTTTTTTTTTCCCCTTCATTGAACATTTGATAGCTAACTAGCTAGTTGTTCGTCAACCCATTGTTTAAAAGCTAACCTCATATAAAGATTCAAGTTGTGTCTATATGCTGGTAACTTATTAAGCACATGTAAATAGAGCATATTACACGGTTCTGTGAAGATATGAAGTTTCTCTTTGAGTGGTGAACGTATTCACGAGTGAGCAAAGCGAACGAGTGAGATTTTTCAGCACAAGAAGATGAACTTCATATCTTTGCGTCACCGTGTAACGTTCTTTATATTAATATATACACAAGTTAATCAAAATTTTAATTTTGAACCGGTTCACCATGTTGACAATGCACATCTAGTCAGTGGGAAAACACTGGGAGTGATGTCATCGGAGTGAAATATCGGGAAATATTCTGTCCATGTTCACTGGATACAAGCAATCGTGTGCTCTGATTGGCTACTCTACTACTAGGCTATCAGCTCATATAGACCCTTCCCACTGACGTAGCCGGAAGTAAACAAACCCTGCGCCATATTGGAAGACCAACAAACTCGTGATTAGTGGGAAATAACGGCAGCACGCGGAATTTAAACCCACGAGGCACTTGATTCATCATAAACCTACAATGGTAAACTTTTGTGTTGTGTTAGGGTGTTCCAACAAAGCTGATGGGAAAGGTGAAAAGAAGTCTTTCTACAGAATACCAGCTGTGATTGAGACACAAGCAAACCAAGGAGCTTTCTGCCAGGAGACAGAGAATAAGTGCATTACTGAGTGTCTGTGAGCAAAGGAGAGCCTGAACGTTGCAACTTCCCTATTGGCTGTTTATTGGTTGTTTGTAAAAATGTATAAATTGTTGCCCTTCTTCGCGGACTCGAGAGACGAGACCTGACGAGTTAGTTCGTTGGTAGCAGAACAAAATGTCTGGACACAAATCGGGTTTTCAGAAAAGGAAAGAAAATAAACGCAGGGTCTAAAATACAAAAAAGGAGGCAGAAAAAGCAAAACGAGTTAAGGTAGGACAAATGGTTACTTTTCTGAGGCAGCCCGCCATGGCTGCCTGCAGGCTTATTTATTATAGCCTATTTAGTTAAAATAGTTGATATAAAACGTTTATAGTTATGTGATGGTTGTCCTCAGTGTTCGAACTATGCCGATATTTTCGGGGGGTCCCTTTTTTCCATTGGGGGGTGCTTGCGCTTGTCTCGGAGCGCGGATCTCCAAACACATGAGAAGCCTATCTTACGCACATATCACGCGGACTCCACACCTCCACACGCATCGCGTCTGAAGTCATAACTCATCAGGGGAAATCGTGTCCGCATTGGCATGTTCAAAAAACAACCTCGCGTCAACAATGATACCACACGCAAGAACAAAAAAAACAGTCAGGCTACTCAACAACCAACCTGGCAGCAGCAGTCGTTGTCATATCGGTTTATTTTATCTTTGATGTAAATACAACACTTCGGATATGCAAATGCTTCCCGTTACACACGATTGCTATGTCAATAAACATCATTTTGCCAATATTTTAGAGACCCCCCAACATTTCCCAAATCATGTTTTCAAGGGATCTCATGTCTGTTTCAGGGGATCTCGGATCCCCCGAGTACCCCCGTAGTTCGAACACTGGTTGTCCTGATTTAGACTGGTGTAGTTTTTTTTTTGGGGGGGGGGTTGCACGATGTTGCACCCGGGTCCAGATTAGGGCAGAACCGGCCCTGGCTACATTTCAGGTGTAGTTTGTTTTATGTATGTATGTACTTGCGTAGATGTGTACTTGGTCTTCCAATATGGCGACTACCGAAATCTCGCGGCGCGGTGACGTCATGCGGGAACCCTCTATACCGTGAGTAGAGAGAAACAAAATGGCGGAGCATGTTGCGGAAGCAACCGAGGACGAAATAAAAACTCTACTCGAACCCCCCACACACACGCGCACTGAAAAAATGTAATAAAAGTATTTGATGGTAAGAATGCATCTTTTTAATTTTATTTTTCAAGAATGTTCATTTATTTATTTTTTCCAAAAATTGCTACTGTCATTTCACTGGTTTGTTTACGTTCTAAGCGGAAATTTTGTCGGACATTTTGTACAAATTTATCAAATTTGCTAAAAATAAAAATGCTCTGTTTCTCAAAATCCAGTGAATGTGGATAGAATAACAGTTATTTCACTCAGTTTTGTCGTACATGGCTTATAGCCGACTCGGCGCTACATGCCACGTCGGTTATTGTCTCATGTACGACTTGATTTCATGGAATAACTGAAATGTCACTCAGATCCACAATGTATTTCATATGAAAAATGCAATTTTTTTCAACACACAGACTTCATATCTTCAAGCCAACGTGTGGAATTATTATTTTTTAATTATATAGACACGTTCGCAAACAAAGTACCTAAATTTATCAAAATAATTCCTAAATTTCCTCATGAGTGACGCATGTATAGAGATTTGTCACAGTTTTGGTTCTCCATTTCCCGGCTGTAGCTCATATGAAACGTGAGTGGTGTATTTCCCAATAAAACACTTGTATCCATGTGATATATATTTGTACGTTTTGTGATTTAACATTTTATCAGTACACGCCTAGTCTGTATCTGGCTGCAGGTGTAGCTTTATTTAGATGCCCTGGAGACAAACCCAGGAGCCTCCAGCTGGCTGTTTCACTGGGTAGATGATGAGATCCAGGGCTAAAGCAGATCCTCCAGTGGTCCTGCTGCCTTGGCAACAGAGCGCTGCAATCAAGTGTGTTGACATATGTGTGACAGATGTTTCTTCTGGGAGTAGATGACCTTTGGCCTTCACAGTCAGCTGTGAACTGGAAGTGTGATTAGTGCAGAGCTCAAAAGCCCCCAGGTGGCCTTATTCCTCATGGAAGCTACAGATGGGGTAACTTTGGCACCATGACCTGACTGCAGGTAGCAGCATTACAGGTTGAGTGTTACACCTCCGTTGGATATCAGAACTCGTATTATAATATTGCTTTTGAGATTTTTTAAAAAAAATATATAAATAGTGCATGTGGACTATCTGATATGAATGCAATCAGTTTTATGCCTTTATTCCTATATTACTTCACAACATAACCCGTGGAGACTTTAATGGATGCTGTGGAAAAAAGGTGACACTTCCTTGGGGTCTGATCATATGTTTATGGTAATAACATATCTGTAAGTCTAGGCTGGCTTTCCAAATATATGAACAGGATAACTATAGATATAAAAAAAAAAAAAAACCTGCGTATTTACACTGTTATGATTCTGTGTCTTAAATAGTCTTGTTTGTGTTTGGGCCCCTCCCTTCTCCTCTGCATTGTCTGGTTGTTGTAGCACCCAGGACATCCCTTGGTGACCACCTCTATAATTATTGCTCCCTCGGGTAGAAGCGATGGAGCTGTGTAGTTTTTTTTTTTTTTTTTTTTGTGCGCGCGCACGTGCGCTACATCAACCACAAGTGTAGTTGAATCCTGTTTGGTAATGCATCACCTTGGGATTCTAGATTGATGGTGTGTAATGAAATATGCACAGACACTAGTCAGCCATAACATTTAAAAGCACAGATGAGTGAAGTGAGTAGTGTTGGTTGACTTGTTACAATGGCACCTGCGCATGGGTGGGATATATTGGGCAGCAAGTGAACAACCAGTTCTTGAAGTTGATGTGTTGGAAGCAGGAAAAATGGGCAAGTGTAAGGATCCGAGTGACTTTGACAAGGGCCAAGTTGTGATGGCTAGATCACTGGGTCAGAGTGTCTCCAAGACAGCAGGTCTTGTGGGGTGTTCCTAGTATGCAGTGGTTAGTACCTACCAAAAGTTCTCCAAGGAAGGATAACCGGTGACAGGGTCATGGGCACCCAAGGCTCACTGATGCAAGTGGAGAGTGAAGGCTAACCCATCTGGTTCAATCCCCCAGAAGAGCTACTGTAGCACAAACTGCAGTAAAGGTTAATCCTGGCTAAAACAGAAAGGTGTCGGAACACAGTGCATTGAGGCTTGCTGAATATGGGGCTGTGTTGCTGCAGACCAGTCTGAGTGCCCATGCTGACCCTGTCCATCACCAAAAGCACCTACAATGGGCACGTGAGCATCAGAACTGAACCATGGAGTAATGGAAGAAGGTGACCTGGTCTAATGATTCATGTTTTCTTTTACATCATGTGGACACCTGGGTGCATGTGTATCCATTTACCTGGGGAAGAGATGGCGCCAGGATACACTATGGGAAGAAGGCAAGCCGGAGGAGGCAGTGTGATGATCTGGGCAATGTTCTGCTGGAAAACCTTGGCTCTTGGCACTCGTGGATGTTACTTCGACACGTAACACCTGTCTAAACATTGTTGCAGATTACGTACACCCCTTCATGGGAACAGTATTCCGTAATAACAGTGGCCTCTTTCAGCAGGATAGTACTCCCTGCCATACTGCAGAAATAGTTAAAAATGCTTTGAGGAACATGATGAAGAGTTCAAGGTGTTGATTTGGCCTCTAAATTCCCCATATCTCAATCTGATCAAGCATCTGTGAGAGATACTGGACAAACGAGTCCGATCCATGAAGACCCACCTCAAAACTTTCAGAACTTAAAGGATCTGCTGTTAAGATCTTGATGCTAGATACCACAGCACACCTTCAGAGGCCTTGTGGAGTCCATGCTTCAATGGGTCAGAGCTGTTTTTGGTGGCGCAATATTAGGAAGGTGGTTTTGTTATGCCGGAAAACCTTGGCTCCTGGCACTCGTATTAGGTTTGTACCAATAGATCATGTGACATTAAATCGTGATACAAATTTATGACCGTTTTGAATTGATGAAATAAAAATTGAATCATGATTATTATCAGGCTGTGTAATTTAGTATTTCCTCGCTGTAATTGCCTTGTTTGGACAGCAGAAGGCACAATAATGTAAAATAGCAGGAATATGCATAACTTCCCCATAGGCAGAAGTAACGTAGCTCTAATGCTGCAAGAACAACAAAAAAAAACAGATCTAAAATGGGGAAAGAGCTGTTATGCGATCGACTGTATAAATAGCTTTGACAAGAAATTGGAACTTTCTTTTCCAGACTGCTGAAAGCTAAAGAAAAGGGGAGCAAATGGAGGTAGTACAAATGTTTTATATAAGGTTTTATAAAAGGCTTATTTATTAACTTTTTTTCATTTTTAATAAAAGGAATATTTTGGTTAATAGGTGATTTATTTTACTCTGATCTTTAGAAATGTGGGTACATAATTATTGGTTATTAAGTAAATTAATTTTTTTTTTTTTTTAATTTTTAACAAAAGGAATATTCAAGTTGGTAAAGAATAGGAAAATAGATGGGTTTTTTTTGGTTCATTTAACTTTTTTCCAAAAATATTGTGGGAAAATCAAATCGTGAACTGAGTGAATCGTTGCATGCCATGTGTGTTCGCCCCGCTAGACTGGCAGCCTGTCCAGGGTGTACCCCACCTCTTACCCAGTGTCAGCTGGGATTGGCTCCAGCCCACCAGCGGCCCGCAATGAATAAGCGGTACAGGAACTGAACGAAAGAACTTGAGAGGACCAGCTCTGATGGCCTAATTTTAAACCACTTGTGAAAGACTGGAGTCCACTTGCAACCCATGCAAAGCCATTCCGGCTTTTCTTTCCTGTTTTGTGCCGAGGGAAGTTCCTCCGTTTTGTTTTATCCCCGGTGATCCAAAGACAAAAGGGGTTAGTCATTCCCTGCTTTGTGTGTTATGTGCAGGGATTAGCCGAGCACAGGGTGTTCAATCTAATGCTGTGTTTGACTCCAAAGTGGGAAGTCTGAACTCTGAGTTAAAGCTCAATGCTTTCACACTGCAAAGTTTAAGGAAAGTCATTGACCCATTCGTGAAAGTGTGTTTTGGGAGCAACAAGCTAGTCGGCTAATATGAGCTTACTATGTATTTACAGTCCCAAAATGGTGAACTGTGTGGTCAGTGTTGTTAGTTGGTTAAATCTATGGGCTTGTGTGGATTGATATAAAGAAAATGCTACAATGACTTTAAACGAGATATGCAGAACCCTGGCCTCACTTTTTGTTTATAAATGCCTTGAGACCTCAAGAATGGCACAGGAATAGTTTTAACGTTAACAATAAACCTAATATAGTAATTTTTATGATTAAAATGATTCCTATAGGTAGCGGTCTGAGTGAATGACCTTAATATCTGCGATGTCACACCAGGAAGTCTATCGGTCTCATAGCCATTTCCGCTATACTAAAACACGGAGCTGACTGCAATTTTAAGCTAATTTATCACCATGCCATGTAGGTGTGTTGCTGGCAGGTGCAGCAGCATGACAAGTTGGATTTAAGTTGCATTCATGGCCCAAGAATGTTCAAACTGCAAAGATTTGGACACGTTTTGCGAGAAGTTCACGTGCACATTAGGCACCTACGAAGTGGTCTCTCTTCTGCTCTGCACATTTTACTGAAGACTTGTACAAGACCTCTAATCTGTTGAGGAATGTTGGCTATAAGCCTGTATTGAAAGAGAGTGCAGTACCAACAATTAAAGGAAAAGAAAACTACAAGAAAAGGAAAGTAAGTTCAGTTGCACCAGTTCTCCCGGGGTGTGAGCCGAGGGTTGTTGCTAAAACCCGGGACGTGACCTCACTTGGACAGTGACCTCCCCGCAGCTGTTGCTAAAAGCGGTGACATCCCATCCCGGGTTTTAGTAATTGCCTGAGCTGAGCAGTAATGGCGGAGTACTCGGTATGGAGAATGAGTGGACCAGCCATCTGATTTCTCTGTGGGATATGCTTGCCTCAGCAGCAACATCTTGCCCTTGTGTGGAAGAAGCGAATGAACGAACAACTGAAAGTCCGATTGTTTCGAAACAATCGGCCACAAGGTCGGCCTTCAAGAAGCGAGAACACGGATGGATAACCTCTGACTCTCATTTGGATATAAAACAACACATTATCTGCATTTAGATTAATCCATGTAACTTGTATTGTGTTTAAGTTACCGGTATAAGATTATTTAATTTGCTTCAGAATGTGATTGTCTCAGTTCATCTGATTATTTAATGAGCCTTTTACGTTTTATCAGTGAAAATGCATGCATGTACATGTATGTTGCATAAGTTATAGCACCTATCCTGTTTTAATGAGAGTCAACCCACAATCAATGAAGTCAAATCAGTCTTAGTTGAGCAAGTCGGTAACGGGATTTCTTACTTTCACCATAAATTTTTATTTATATGACTTTTTGGTCTATAGCTGTAAAAGGCCTCGGCCTTAACCAGTTACCGCTGTGACGTCACGCACTCGGGGCTGGCTGGCTCAGCGGGGCAGCTCGAATGCCAACTTTGCGGTCAATTTTTAACTCTCAAAAATATATCGTTTGTTTTTTAAATTCCTATTTATGCAGCATACAAGAGTCAAGGATGGGGATACTATCCACTCAAATTAATTTAAAAGTAAAGGTTCTGCGTATCTCTTTCAAAGTGGCAAAATGATATTTTATTTACTGACAGCGGTGTGAGCGGCCATGTTGAACTCAGGGTTGAGGAGACCTCCCCGACTTTTCCAGCAGTAATTCCGAGTTGAGAGTTGGTCACCCTTTGTTTTTTCCTAGCCAGATGTCAGAAATTTTGCGTTAGAAGCTTTATTCAAACGTGGCATTATCCACAGAGGGTAACCAATCAGCAGGCACCCCTGATGGTCAACAGAAGGCCAAGAACAACTGATTTCAAGTGGTGGAATCAGATGTGGCTCCTGCTTGGTGGGAATGAAAGAGTAGAACGAGTATTTGCTACCAGGCTAATTTTAGTAGTTGCCGTCACAATGTTTTTCACAACGCTACAAGAAGTCGAAAATGCTTTCGCTATTTTGTAAGACCTTGGGCAGCATAAAGCATGCTGTGTTTTTCCATAACTGCAAAGTGTATTGTGCCAGCATTCTAGATTCACGTCAAATCAAAGTAAATGAGTATCCTTTCACTCTACTTCTCTGTACGACAACACCAAATAGCTGGACTTATGTTTCACCACAGTGACCGTGGAGGTCAGACAGTGGATACTGTAGCATTTTTTGGGAAATAATCACTGTCGCTGTCAACACTACGCCTCTCCTTGCAGTATTCGGATCCGTCTTCTCTTCTCTGTCCTAGAATTGCTAGAAATAAACGTTGGCTTCTTCAGTGGCTCATCTCATTATCTGTAGCCGCTTTATCCTGTTCTACAGGGTCGCAGGCAAGCTGGAGCCTATCCCAGCTGACTACGGGCGAAAGGCGGGGTACACCCTGGACAAGTCGCCAGGTCATCACAGGGCTGACACATAGACACAGACAACCATTCACACTCACATTCACACCTACGGTCAATTTAGAGTCACCAGTTAACCTAACCTGCATGTCTTTGGACTGTGGGGGAAACCGGAGCACCCGGAGGAAACCCACGCGGACACGGGGAGAACATGCAAACTCCGCACAGAAAGGCCCTCGCCGGCCCCGGGGCTCGAACCCAGGACCTTCTTGCTGTGAGGCGACAGCGCTAACCACTACACCACCGTGCCACCCTTCTTCAGTGTGTGTAATTATTTTTTTTATTTTTATTTTTTTGTGTAATATTTAGTCGTGTGTGTGTGATCATAGTGTAGTAAGCTAAAATAAATGATGTGGGCTGAAATGTACCAGGCACTAGACAACACAACGATAAAACTGCACCTTCCTGGGAGCCACTTTGTTATGACTAGAGTGGCTGGAGCCGATACAATCTGAGCACTTGGCCTAATAAACTTTAATAAACGGAAGGTCAGATTGAAGTATTATCCCAAACACGCTTGATTCTTCAACCCAGTGCAACAAGCCTTTTCCTCCCTGTACAGCGGTATAGTTCTACTCGTGGGTCTGTTTTGTTGCTTTTCTTTCTTTTTATTCTTAACCCATACATGTCAACCAAACCTGTATAACCAACCTCCAAAATCCGTATTTCCCTTATAAAATCCGTATAAGATGCAAATTAAAATAATTTGCCTAAAATTTGAATGATAATTAACAATATGTCCCAGTTACTTTTTATTCAATATTAATAACAATAAACCTTCAGAATGAATACAAAGCTCCAATGTTTGACAGAAACAGTGTTATCAGCGTAGTTACGAAGGAAATACTTCGTTGTTTGGAGACAGGTTTCACCGAGCGGCTATTATGCGCGAGACTTCATATTAGCCACAAAGTCAGGAAAATCTGTTCGTAAAATTGCATTATAATGACCAAATACAATGAAAAGCATTTTTCCAGTCTCACCTGTGAAAGGTAATCCCATGTGATCTCGTTTGGACGGCAAACCTGTTGGTACAGTTAAACGCAGCACATGAATGAGGCATCTTTATTCTCGGGCGAGGATGACGTATGATTCTACGCAGAAGCCGGCGTCTATGACTTCACGGTTGGCGGGATTCTCGCAATGCGGTGTGCGCATGATCAAAAGTGGAATGAAGTCTCGCTACCACAAGATAACGCGCGATTTCATAAGACTCTTTACTGGCTGTCTGTGGTGTACAGTATGTTTGTAAATGTTATGCGTTCTTTTATCATCGTGGGAATTGATTATAGCTCTAAATAAATATTGAAGTTTTTTTTTTAAAGAATCCGTATAACTTTATTTATACGCCCGTATACTACGTTTATTGAATCAAATCCGTATAAAATACGGACATTCCGTATAGGTTGACATGTATGTTAACCTTTTTCACACTTTTTGCACCCACCATTGCAGCAGTTTTATTTATATAGTTTTAACTGCAAAGGTAAACTGTGGTTTGATTTAGTGTTTAATGCAGTGTGGTTTTTTTTTTTTTTGTTTTGTTTTTTTTTCCTTATTCAGTCCTTCTTGAAGGTATATTTGCTTTTATAGAATTTCCAAACCTTTTTGCAGTCTGGTACAGATTTAAGGCTAGCTGGAATACAGCGGCTTTTTAGTCGTAAATAGAGAGAAAATGCTAAACTGCTTTTAGATCCATGCAAATGTGCAAACACTGGAACAGAAATAGTCATCAAACCCTCCCGTCTTCCAAATAGGAGTGTGAGGAGCAGGACAATGGATTGATTGTGCAGCACTAGAACATGACATTTAGTTGGGGGTTGGTGGGGCAACAGGCAGTGTCTGGGGGCAGCTCCCAGCCTTACTGTCTTTGTCATGTCGGTTCACATGGTGTGAGACGGTGAAGAGCAGGGTGGAATGTTGGCAGGTTGGGCAAAAAGGAAGCGAGAGACTGATCACCCTGTAATCACTGCGCTGCACACACACACTAGGGATCCGGTCACAGCAACCGGCAGCGGATATGATTTTGCGCACACACGTACACACAAAGGAGGCTTATCAGAACTCCAAGTGTGTGTTTATTATCTACCTCAAACAGACCTTACCCTCTGTGTCTGTGTTCACCATTCAATTTCTTTCTAGCAGAGAGGTTTGTTACTTGCTCTTTTTAAGAAAAAAAAAAAGTTTTCTTTCCTATGCTCATATAAACCCCCAAGTATATTAAGTCTTCTTTCAGACATATCGCTGTTCATTTTAAAGATTTCTTTCGCCTCCTCACAAATTGCAAACATTTACCCTTTCATCACGTGGAAAGTCGGTCAGTCAGTGCGTTTACATGCACATAGAGAAAATCGAATTTCTGCCGTAGCTCGACTGAAATCGAAGTTCAAAATGCCATGGATACACCTTAAGGCCAATTTATGCTGACAGCCCAGTCCTCGCAGACGGTGTCTGCGTAGCCCCCCCCACCTTCGCAGACGCTCTGCGCACACCTCCCAAAAATTCTGACCACCGCAGAAGCCTCGCAGACAAGAGGGCTCTGATTGGTCCACTCTACATCCGCTGTACACGCACTTCCGCTTCCCTACTTTCCCGGTTTTTGTTTTCACGACCGCCATTTTTAAAAACACGAGTGAAGATGGAGCAGCGCGAAGAGCGGTTGATCGAGGAAGTGAGGAAGTACGTACGTCTATACGACTCCAGTTCTAGTCATTATAAGTAACCGGAGGATAAACACTCCACTAACCACACCCACCAACTACTCCTAGCGATTTCGCGACTTCGCGCCCCCTTGCGTTGTGGCGGTGAATAACATCGCACACGCCTATTACTCCCCGCTCAACGATAAATTACAACTGTCTGCGAAAAGCTGTCTGCGAAAGCCTTGTCGCAAGAGCATGCAGAGGCCTTTAGCTCGGCTGAAATCGAAACGAACTGGATTTCTCGTAATCGAGCTACACGACCTAGATTATGCGATTGTAGCTGAGCTACTTGGTGCATGTAACCCTGTCGAGCTACTTGCTTCCCTTCCGGGAGTGACGAGACCACAAGCGGGAAACACAACAGCCTCGGTCGGCATGACAACAGTAGTAGTAGTAGCGAGCAGCAGAAGAGGTCAGGAGGAACAAGGAGACAAAAAACCAGAAACAATTGAACTTTTTGTGTGTTTATTAAGACACAAGTTAAATTGTAAGCAAAAAATGGACTTTAGAAAAATATACAATTGTGCAAAATAAGTTGTCTTACAAAACAGTGGTCTGCGCAGGACAGTTTGTAGCCAACAGGTGGCAATGACATGTGGTGTGAATGTAAAGTGGAAATCACGCCTTCTTCATGACGACAACCGGAAGTGTACCAACACGATGGGGCGTGTAGCTCCACCTGTGGCTCGGGTGCACAATGTACCTCATGCAATAGCTCGATTTCCTTGTGTGCATGTAGGATTGGATTTCTCTGGCACCCCTGCTGGGACCCTCAGCTCGATTACCGACAGTAGCTCGATTTGGATGTGCATGTAAACGCACTGAGGTGAGGTTTTCTGCACCTCATTCACTTTTAACCTGCTCAGGTAATTCGTTTCCTTAACAGCACCATCACACTGGTTTCTGCAGCTAGCGTTCCTTTATTCTCCCAGTGTCCAATCTACGTCTCTCAGATTAATTCTTCAAAACCACCAGCTTTCACGTTCAGTTAAACATGACCCGAGTCTTTGAAGTTGTAGCGGGGGTTAATTATACACCAAGGCTTTTTGGTATAGAACGGGAATAAAATGTGTGAGCACAGAAGATGGTGGGGAAATTTTGTGAAATGAAGAAGCGTCCCTCTCCCCAGTAATGAGTGATGTGTGAGACAGTGTCTTGCAAAAGTATTCATCCCCCCCCTTGGTGTTTTTGTCCTGTTTTGCATTACAAGCTGGAATTTTAAAATGGATTTTTGGAGGGTTGGCACCATTTGATTTACACAACATGCCTGCCACTTTAAAGGTGAATATTGTTTGTGTCACAATAAAACAATAAGATGAAAAAACAGAAATCTGGAGTGTGCATAAGTATTCACCCCCTTTTGTATGAAACCCCTAAATAAGAGCTGCTCCAACCAATTCACTTCATAACTCACATAATTAGTTGATTTAAGAGCCACCCGTATGCAATCAAAGTGTCACATGATGTCTGTATAAATCAACCTGTTCTGGAAGGACCCTGACTCTGCAACACTACTAAGCAAGCAACATGAAAACCAAGGAGCCTCTAAACAGGTCAGAGACAAAGTTGTGGAGAAGTATAGATCAGGGTTGGGTTATAAAAATATCCCAAACTTTGAATATCCCAGGGAGCACCATTAAATCCATTATAGCAAAATGGAAAGAATATGGCACCACTACAAACTGGACAAGAGAAGGCCACCCACCAAAACTCACAGACTGGGCAAGGAGGGCATTAATCAGAGATGCAACAAAGACACCAACGATAACACTGAAGGAGCTGCAAAGATCCACAGCGGAGATGGGAGTATCTGTCCATAGGACCACTTTAAGCCGTACACTCCACAGAGCGGGGCTTTATGGAAGAGTGGGCAGAAAAAAAGCTATTGCTTAAAGTGCATATCCTAGACCAAACTTGTTTTTTTTATGAAAGTATGTCCCTTTACACACTCATCCAGAAGGGTAATTTTGCACAAGGCCATCTGTCTACAGCAGGAAAAAAAAAAAAAACATCTGGAAAAATCCCAAGGGAGTCTGGAGCCAGATTCGTGACGTCACCTGCGGAAGCGCCAGCAGGCTGCGAGAGCTTGCACGGTTTCAGTGCACAGCCTGTGTAGACCAAGTTTAGCAGCTAGCGATTTTTGCATTGAAATATGGAATTGTCGCCGAAATGCAATGTGGGAAACGATGAGTACTAATCCCATCAAGATTAGTGTTGCTGCACCCTCCTACGATGCATCTGTTAACCATTTTAATAATTACACGATAACGAAGAAATTTGCAGAAAACCACCAGGTCGTTTTCTCATAAACCAGCGCTGACGTAGGATTTAGAGGGAGGCATCCTGCACGCGACGTCACGAAAATCAATGTTTCCTGGGAAATCCAAATGCCAAGTTTTTTCAGAGGCGGACCAATTCGCCTCAAATGGCTTGATTTTAAACTGAATTTTTCTGGTATTGCGCAAGGTAAAAAAATTGCACAAAATGTAAAATGTTACAGATATTTGACCAAAGTTTAATATAATAGGAGAATTACATTGATCTTGCTCCTGAATTTACCCGTGATATGCACTTTTAAGAAAACACGTTTGAAGTTTGCCCAACAGCATGTGGCAGACTCCCCAAACACATGGTAGAAGATTCTGTGGTCAAATAAGACTAAAATTTAACTTTTTGGCCATCATGGGAAACGCCATGTGTGGTGCAAACCCAACACCCTGAGAACACCATCCATACAATGAAGCATGGTGGTGGCAGCATCATGCTGTGGGGATGTTTTTCATCTGCAGGGACAGGAAAGTTGGTCAGGATTGAAGGAAAGATGGATGGCAGTAAATACAGGGCAATTCTGGAGGAAAACTTGTTTGAGACTAGGACAGAGGTTCACCTTCCAACAGGACCATGACCCTGAACATACTGCTAAAGCAGTATTAATACCTATGCACACTCCAGATTTGTTTTTTCATCTTTATTGTTTGTATCGCAATAAAACAATTTGCACCTTGAAAGTGGTAGGCATGTTATGTAAATCAAATGGTGCTAACCCCCCAAAAATCCGTTTTAATTCCAGCTTGTAATGCGACTAAACGGGACAAACACCAAGGGGGATGAATACTTTTGCAAGACACTGTAAAATTATCTGTGGATCAGAGAGCAGCATCAATTGTGTTCAAGGTAAGCAGGAAATATTTTTAATAGGTTTTTTTTTTTTTAAAGTAAAATAAATTCAACAAAAAGTAAAGAATTAGATTTGTTGTATGGCTTATTTGTTGCAAATTGGTGCAAAAAGCCAGCTTGTACTTCCTTCTGAACGAGAAGGCCTTTTGAGTGCCAGAGAGACCCCTTTTCCACCAAATCAGTTCCAGGGCTGGTTCGGGGCCGGTGCTGGTTCACAACTTGTTCAACTTGCGAGCCAGCTGAGAACCAGTTTGCTTTTTCATAGCTCGCAGTGCTAAGGGAAGCCACGTCATTACATCGCTGTATACGTCAGTTACGTCGCTACGTTTGCATAAACTTTGGCGCGAATATCGAAGCAACAACAACACGGAAGAAGCAGCAGCAGCAGCAACAACAATAATAATGGATGACTTCGAGTTTGTACAGCTGCTGCCGCTCGTCGCTTAAAAATGGCGATCTTTTGCGGTCTTATTGTTGTTGGTCTTAACAACTCCGCCCCGCCCCCCCCGCGCTGACGTAAGCGGTTCGTTTTTCTGGCCCCAGAGCCAGTTCTTTGTCAGTGGAAACAGAAAACCCGGTTCCAAACTAAGCACTGGCCCCGAACCAGCCCTGGAACTGCTTTGGTGGAAAAGGGGCATAAAGGCTACAGATGGGTCCGAGTGCAGCTGGAAAAGTTGCACTTTGAAACCGGAGCACCCTACTCAGCCGTCATTAGCCAGGTGTAATTTGTAAACGAACGGCAGGCATAAAGCTGTGGGAGGTCTGATGGTATGTCTCATGTGTGTCTCTCACTAGGTTTACACTTATTTCCCCCCTCCCCCAATATGTGCCTTAACAAGCTAATACAGCTGTATGCTGATTGAGCTAGAGGAAAATACTTTATGTATTTAAAAATAGAGGTTCTACTGGTTTTTTTTTTTTTTTTTTTTTAAATGCTGATGGCAGCCATGTTGATGTGCTGAAGTGGGAGCTGAGAAGACCTTCCTTACTCCTGAGAAGGAATTCGAAGTTGAGGGGGGTGTAGATTACTGGTTAAATAATAATCTATACCCATTTCATGGCATGCCTTCAGATGTTGTTATCCACAGTATACTTGGACGGTAAGGTCGGTATGTGTTGTGGTTAAAACTAGAAACAATTTAACGAAGACGTTGGCTCTCCATATGGTCTTGTTTTTGTACTCTGAACAAGAAAGTTTCAGGCTTATTAATGATTTACCTTAAACCTAATGACATGATTTCAACCCTTTTCTTTTTTTCCCCTCTCTTTTTCCTCCATCATTGTCAAAAGAAGCAAACTTATCCAAACAGTTGAGGCAAAAAACAAATGAAGTATAAGAAACTTGGACTCAACATCGAAAAACAGTTCTTGAAACTCAAATTTATCGTACTGAGAATGGCACTTGTCTGTGAACTCGGCACAAGGCACTCATAAAGGGCCACCTCACCCTTCCCACAATCCAATTCATTGTTTGTTCTGAAAGCCTGTGAGCGCTACCTTGAAGGTGTCTGTGCACCAAAAGCTTCTCACCTTCACTGTTGGTGATCCCTTTGAAACCCAGCTCAACCCCCCCTTATATCTACAGGTCGTACATGGAAGCTTTGAACAAAATGTTTGTTTTTCTTTCCTTCACAGCCACGAATGATGCAGCCAAGCTCAGTTCTAATCCATTTATGACAGAATAACCATCCGTAAACGCAGTGGATCAGTTGAAAGAATTTAAAATGTAGATACTTTTTGACGTTTAAGATTTATGGCCCGGAATGTCGTCGGATTGTTTTTGGAATATTGCTTGCATAGAAAATGGTGACTCACTACTTGGTGCAATGGATTCTTTAAGCAAAGTCTCGCTGTTTTTTTGTTTTGTTTTATTCAGATTAGTGCTGTCAAGCGATTAAAATATTTAATCGCGATTAATGTCGTGACAGTCATAGTTAACTCGCGATTAATCGCAATTTAATCACACATTTTCGTCACATAAAAAAACATCGTAATTCTCTTATCAGCATAAAGTGAATGGGCTTGCTTTGTACCAATGTTTTTTTTTTTTTTTGTTTTGTTTTAATTGCAAAACATAACACGTCTTGACACAGCCACTGCAAAGTGAAACCTAAGCTGAGCACTGGCGCGGGGCTAGCAAGAGAACCATGAGTGAAATGATGTACTGCTTGAGTTAGTCTACAACTCTAATCAGAGAGACAGGTTACACAGTGACGGTAGGCTTGACATGCTTGATTATAATCTAAAGTACACTATTATATTAACTTTAAGTTGTTCGTTGATAAATATTGCATTGAATCTGATCTTTACTGTTTCAGCTCACTTAACACATTTTGTACTTTTACACTTTCTGCCTGTTGATGCGTCGCGCTGTCCAATCAGAGCCGGACAAATTTGCATATTACAGGAAGGATTTCTGGGATAGCATTGAGTTTACAGTTCAGAGGGATCTGGCTTCTTTAGACGCTGTCTTCTTAAAACTGAATAAATATTTAAAAAGAGCCAAATGAGCCAGTCTTTTGAACGGCTCTTTTCAAAGAACGGATCACAAAGATGCGGATCCCATCAAAGAGCCATAAATCCCATCTCTACTAGCGCGCCCTGCCCGCGCTGGTTCTTTGGGGGGGCAGAGGACTCTGGCTGTGCGGGGCGTGGCATTACAGTCTAGCTGCTATCGGTTTTCTAAGCAAAGTCTCTGTTCTAAGTTCCTGGCAGTTTCAAAAGCTTATGAAAAACCTACATCATGTCACAGAGCGTTAATCTCGCGATAAAAAAATTATCGCCGTTAAAATTGAGTCAAGTTAACGCGTTAATAACGCGACATTTTTGACAGCACTAATTCAGATATGTGATTTAAGACCTTTTTATGGACTCCCAAGTACACTTCCTGTATTATGGGGAAAATTTTCTATTTATTTATTTACTCAAGCCGTGCACTTCGTTGCAGTTTATTGGTTCACTCGCATCAATTACTAGTCAAAGGCTACCAACCTTTTAACCTCCCAGCAAGGATAAATGAACAGATGTTTGTACTTTTTCCTCCATTTTTCTGATAGAAGTGTCTGCCAGCATCTATGCTATCTTAAGCCCCTTTCATATCTGGAATCCATTATTGTATGTCAAAACAACGTGGAATAGATAACGACTAGGATATCGTGTATTCCCACTGGATTGTAATTTACAGAATGCTACAGAGTGCAAACCATGCACGACCAGGTATAATTCACGAGGCGGCAAGTCCGTTATTGTGAAAAGCCCAAGCTGAGACGTCAGCTAGTTAACAACATGGCATGAGTCAGGCTGAATCATGAGTTGTCTTCCTGTTTCTGAACATTTGTTCAAGCAAAGTCTACAGTGGGACTACCATCCATTGATTCATACAAGCATTACCCCTTGAACTACACACCCTGCTTCTAGACAGCATGCGCGCACACCCTTTTCGCTTTGGATGCTTATTACTCGATTTATTTAAACCCTGGATTCTGTTAGTTTATCTAACTTTTCCATGCCGATGCTTGCTGTAAATGTTGTGGATACGGATACGATGTTCCCACTGTATCTGCTGTTTGCTTGTTGTTTTGAGTTCGCCGCCGGTTGCTTTACACTGCAGCAGTATGAATAGTGCCGTCACCGACTGCAACGTCGCAACTAGGGATGGCGAAAACTAAAAAAAAAATCTTGACCGACCACCGAGCCTCATTAGCCGGTTAAAGTCGGTTAACCTATGAGTTTAACAGGGATGCAAACGGCGCGCCTTTTGGCGGATGCCGCCTTTTTCACGGCTGAATCGTGCAGATCGGATTTTTTTGGGGGGGGGGGGGGGGTGCGTTGGAGTGTCTGAATAATTTCAACGGCATTTGCTTATTTAGTAATTTTAATACAGAATTTACTCTGATGAAATTATTCAGACACTCCAACGCCCCCCTAAAAAAAAAAATCGAATCTGCACTATTCAGCCGTGAAAAAGTCGGCATCTGTGCCTTTAGTTTGTGTGGAGAGATAGGATCTGCAATAACATGCATTGTTGGCTACAGACCGAAACATACTTTCAGAATGCACTGGCCAAGGCAGGACTAAACTCCATGTGCCTTCTAATAATAATAATTAAAAAAAAAAAAAAAACAGAATAGTAATTTGTAAGCTAAAAAGCCTGTCTACACTTTTCTCTCGCTGAGTGGCAGCTGTTTTCAACTGGGGCGGGAGGGCAGGACATGACTGAATGGGTGTTTCTGATTTGTCAGCTGTCGTTCTTACACCGCATGGCACGCCCCAAGCGTTTACAACACAGAATTCCAGGTTCTCCGCTCCAAAATCAGCAGCTTCAAAACGATTTTTCTTTTTTTAACCGACAACCAAAAAAAAATTAACCAGTTGATGTTGATTCGGTCAACCACCGGTCAAACGGTCATCGGTTAACATCCCTAGTCGCAACTGTCTCAAAATGTAAATCTGACCGTTCCTATTGGAGCCATAATAAAAGACAATGTTAAATCAATGTTACTCGGTCTACAGGGGGAAGATTAACATTTCGACTTGGCCATTTTACTCACATTCCCACACGACATCATTACAGGATAGTAATGGAAAATGTACGCTTTTCACTGTAAGCGGGAATGGGTTAAGAGTACTCGAACAGTGATGAGGCAGGCCTGGGCCTGTAGTCTTTATCTGATTGCCTCAAGAGCTTTGCCCACCAACAACAGCCTGATTGGCTCCACAGTGACACAGACCAGAGGGGAAAAGGAATTAGCAGGAAGGTAAACAGATGGTTGAGACTGAATCTTAGAGACAGGAAACAGTGCCTACCCTTATCTACTCTCGTTCTGTCCAGTTCAGCACTGTTTATTGACCAGCAAAAATGGTGTGGTGCAAGTCAGAACTTAAATATACAAAAACACATTTTCCATGTAGTTTGTGCTTTTAAAATACAGCGAGTTGGAATTGTCATCTTGGTAATAGTTAAAAAAAAAAATAATTCAACACAAACTTCATGTCTTCACACCACCGTGTAATATTCTTTACAGACTCATTCAAAAAAAAAAAAAAAGCAAGTTCGTGAAAAGAATGAATTTTGAACTGGTGCAACATTTGTGAAAACACACGTCCAGTCAGTGGGAAAACGCTGGGAGTGAAATATTGAATTTATTATACATGCAGGACACTTTTTCAATGGAATAAAAACATGTATTTTATTCCCTATACATTAATTTGGTTTTGAAAGCATGCAATATTGTTAGCCTATGTGTATTGTCATTCTACCCAATGCAGAGTGAGCATTGAATATGGTTTACGATATTGCATGGTTGTCAGGGCAACATGACCTCACACGTTGGAGCTGATGCGAATATTCAGTGAGTTTTCTGCTTCGCATGCACACAAGCATTTTTGTTTGCCGGCAGCACCACTGAATGTGTGTATGTAAATAATACCACTCAACGCCAGTCAATATTATTTAACAAATTTTAGAGATGGACACAGTGTCTGCTAGGTTGTGAACCGACTTTCCAACGGATACTACAGGGCTTTCCACAAGCGCCGGCTGCCGGCCATACAGCCGACTACACAATTAAGTCCAGCCGGCTACTTTTAATAACTATTTTTGTAGCCCACAGGCTCTAAATATTAATTTTCGATTTTAATAAAATTAAATGTTTATCTAACGGACTGACAATGTCAAACTGAACCGCACTCATTTAAGTTGTGATTCGCGCTGTTTGTACCGATAATAACCACAAATTCCCCGCCGACTTCGTTGATCAAGGGAGGGTAACTTATCCGTGGCCCTGACATGCGGTGTGCGCGCACGCACTCGGCGGAGGCAGTAGTGTGTCAGGGCCGTCGGAGGGAACAGAAGCAGAGATAACGCTTATTTTGTCTCCGGTAAACCAGTCTTCTCTCGTTCAATTACGTGCTGGCATCAAAAGACACCGTTGGTTGTAAATGAAACCAAGCTGAGTGGCTGGAGTGTATTTTCATACACAAATGGAGAAATGTTCGCTGAGTGTTTAATTGTGTAGCCGCCACTGCAGACCGTTGTCGTTGTTAATTCATAGCATGCTCAGCTGCGTGAATGTGTCATGCACCGAAAATAAGAGATTTACAAGCCAGGACCGCCTCATGATGCAATACGCAAGAAAAGAAACGATTTACTGCCATTTTACTTTGTATTTGAGTAAAGTGAATAAATAAATGGTCTGTGGAAAATACATTTAATCCTGGGAACTGCGTGCACAGGAGTTTATTTTGTGTTTACTCCCCCTGGCTGGCTACTTATTTGTCATGGCTGGCTAGTACGAGCCTTGGTGGAAAGCCCTGATACTAATGACGCTTGAACTCAAATTCCAGCCCTTGCTTACTGCCAGAATGAAGGGGGTTTGTTACAGTTAAAATGTTCACATGCTATTAACATGGCCTCATGAGATTACGTTATGAGACAAGTCAGTCACGGAACATTACACTTTCAGCTTGTTCATAGAACTAAAAAGACTAAAACAGAAGCAGATATGAAAGCTAATGAGGATGGAGTCTGGTTCCTCTCAAGGTTTCTTTGTCGTCTCAGGGAGCGTTTCCTTGCCACCGTCGCGTCAGGCTTGATGGGAATTTAAAAATGTAATATTTAAATGTGAAGACGCTCATAAGGCCAGTCTTATAGTAGAAGTGCTGAGTACAGTTTCTTGTGAGCAGCAGCTCACAGGGTCTTGAAACCATACCATGAAATAAAGTAGGGTGATTATGGTCAGTTTATCACGATAAAATGTTTCATTTCCGTCTATCAATAATTATTGATAATTTTCAGCAACATATTTTTAAAAATTATAAGAAGGAGAAAGGTTGAATTTAAAAGTAGACGGCCTTTCGATTTCATAAAACCGGTGAAATTTAGTTCCCTCTGAAATTTGATCATTGTGGGTTTATTTCTGTAATAAAAAAAAAAAAAACCAGGCCATTCTGTGGCTGGGAAGTTTATTTAATTTGAGGGGATTCCCTCGCAAATAATGTGCATGAAATCGCTCGCTTCGCGCAGTCAAGCAGACCGAGGAAGTCCAGTGTGCGCACGTGCAGGTTTACGTTTCGGTGACGTCATCGTCGTCTTTTGGGTTTTACAGCAGCTGGCATCCACGGTGTTGCATTACTGCCATCTACAGGTTTACCTTGACCGTGCATTGATAGTTACTTCATTCTGTCGCTAAACGAATAGCTGATGTTTATTAGTTTGGTCCTGCGTTTCCTTTCCTTCGCAACATGACGTCTTCTCGCTTTGTTACTGTAGTCGGTCTTTCACGTCTCATTCGCGTCCTCCCTTTTTCTTTCCTGTTTCAAATTTGTATCCCACAATGCCTTGCATGAACGGGGAAAGCCCACCACGTGATGCATGACGTGGTCTCTTGTATTGCGTCATTGTGAAGCAAGAAGTGGTGGAGAATTTCGGACCATGTGGCCCTAAATTAATTTTTTTAATTAAAAAAAAAAAAACGAATAAAATTGGAAGTCTGTGACTCGAATTCAGTAGCTTTCAGTCCACTAAACAAAAATAATTGGGTGTCGGGGGAAAATTATTTTTATGACCTATACTTAAAATCTGAAAGTCAGTCTTCCTTTAACATTTATTTTGAATTTAAGCACCTTTTGATTTTTATCACCAATCATTTTCTCACTGCACACATTCGTGGTACACTCGAACACCTGTTAAATGATTGGCTGTTTGTGTGTCATTCGTAGCACGTTCTCTTATCAGTGGATATGATGGGCTGTTTATGAGCCAGAAAAGGAGCACACTTGGGTATGGTCATGCAACAGAACTTTGCTTTGCTGGTGGTTTGGATTTAATGCACTTTAAGTGAAACTATCAAACCTTCTATTGAGCAGTTTTCTCATTGCTGTTGATGAATTGTCTGTGGTGGGACAAACTGGATCTTTTAGGCCCTGTTTACATTATTTCGAATCGGCGGATCATCAGATTAACGTTTTTAAAACGATTCCCGTACACACACAATTTCTGTGCCCGCAACAAAACCGTTCCCCGTGCACACAGCAACGCCAATACACGGATACGCTAATCACATGACTAATTAGACGGCACGTCACATGATCCTAGTGCATATCGGGCATGCACAAGTCACTCACCACTTGCAAGTGGAAGGATGTCGTTGTAAAAAATGAAGTATGCCAGTCTGTTATCGGCGGTACTGGTACTACAATGACGCCTTTTTTTACACCGTGTATGGCCTTCGTGTTTATGCTAGAAGGATCTAACAGTGTTCAGTACACTCTTCACCTTGCAGAACGGCCGTTTTTTGCGATTACAACAAGACTATTTAGTGCTACGGTAACCAACACACTTCCTGTATTGCTCATTCACTTAATAACTTCCTCAACACACTTCCTGTATTGCTCATTCACATGACCAACGTGGCATGACCAACGCCAGCGAATCAGGAAGGTGGATGTCACAGTGACGTTGTCCAATGACGACGTCAGCTAGAGCTCAGCACTGCGTATCCTTGTTCCTCAATGTTTACACAGCACCGGATCAGATACGTAATGGGTTGAATACGTGGGCCCTGGCGGATTCAAACTGTTCCGCCTGTGGAGTCGTTTTCCGGCGTTTTAATGTGCACGGACTGTGCATCCGCAACGACAACGATACGGATACGGTCTAATGTAAACACCACCTTAGAATAATGCCATCTTGTTCTAGTTTTCTGGGATTATCTTATCTGTAACATAATGTTCTTTTGTAATCTTTGAGCTGAAGAGCCTTAAAGGATATATGCAGAACCTTTTTTAAATAAATTTGAGTGGATAGTATCTCCATCCTTGACTCTTGTATGCTGCATAAATGGGAATTTAAATATAGTTTTGAGAGTTAAAACCGACCACAAACTTGGCGTTCGAGCCGCCCCGCTGAGCCAGCCAGCCCTGAGTGCGTGACGTCACAGCGGTAACCGGTTTTAAGGCCGAGGCTTTTTACAGCTATAGACCAAAGTCATATAAATAAATTATGGTGAAAGTAAGAAATCCCGTTACCGAGTCGCTCAACTAAGACTGATTTGACTTCACTGATTGTGGGCTGACTCTCATTAAAACAGGATAGGTGTTATAACTTATACATGTACATGCATGCATTTTCACTGATAAAACGTAAAAGGCTCATTAAATAATCAGATGAACTGAGACAATCACATTCTGAAGCAAATTAAATTATCTTATACCGGTAACTTAAACACACAATACAAGTTACATGGATTAATCTAAATGCAGGGAAACAAGAAGTGGTGGTGGTGGTGTTTTATATCCAAATTAGAGTCGGAGCTTTACCCGTCTGTGTTCTTGCTTCTTGAAGACCGATCTTCTGGCCAGTTGTTTTGAAACAATATGACTTTCAGTTGTTCGTTCAGTTCTCTGTTCATTTGCTTCTTCCACGCAAGGGCGAGATGGCAGCGATATCCAGTTGAAAAAAATCAGACGGCTGTGGCACTCATTCTCCGTTTTCTCCATACTGAGTACTCCGCCATTACTGCTCGGCTCAGGCAATTACTAAAACCTGGGATGGAACAGAACAACAACTGCGGGGAGGTCACTGCCCAAGCGATACGTCACGTCCCGGGTTTTACCAACAACCTTTGGCTCACGCGCCGGGAAAACTAGTGTAACTGAACTTTTCCTTTTTTAAAATAAATGAATATATATTTTTTAATTTGTTGGTACTACACCTTTCAATACGGGCTTATAGCCAACGCTCTTCAACAGAGCAGAGGTCTTGTACGAGTCTTCAGTAAAATGTGCAGATTAGAGGAGAGACCGCTTCATAGGTGCCCATGAACTTCTCGCAAAACGCCTCCAAATCTTTGCAGTTTGAACATTCTTGGGCCATGAATGCAACGTAAATCCACCTTCTGTCATGTTGCTGGCGGGTGCATGGCATGGCGATAAATTAGCTCAAAATGGAGGCTCGGAGTTGCAGTCAGCTCTGTGTTTTAGTATAGCAGAAATGGCGATGAGACCGATAGACTTCCTGTTGTGACGTTACGGACGTCAAGGTCATTCACTCAGACCGCTACCTATATGAATCACTTTAATCATAAAAATTACTATATTAGATTCATTGTTAACGCTTAAAACTATTCCTGTGCCATTCTTGTGGTCTCAAGGCATTTATAAACGAAAGTGAGGCCATGCTTTAACTATCTGGGGTTGTTTTTAATTTGTGTGCTCCATCACTCATGTAGTCTGCATACCACGGAGCTGGTGTTCGACTGGCCTAGCCTTCGCTTTTAATATGCATTTTTAAATATGCTTGAGAAGAGTCCTCTCCATGTCTGTCTGTATCTATCCATCTGTCTATCTACTCATGCTTTATCAGTAAACTTAAGATTTGAGCAAAATCTGACGATGATGTGTGCCTCGTTTCTGCCTTTTCTCCGGGCTCATAACCAATAATCCACAGGAAAGGGACAGACTAGGTGGAGATTGTTCGGGTTCAATGTCGTTATTTTCATCACCCAGGCCTTTCATGAAATGGTCTCTTCTGAGTTTTGGAGGAGTAGCTACTCTGCTTCTTTTAAATCCTACATGTTAAACACCCATAAATGAGAACTGAATGAATTTTGAAAGGAAAATGTGCAAATAGTTCAGCAGATTTGAGCCAGGCGTTTTCAGAAGAGTGCTGTTTTTAACTCGAATCATTTCACGGTTCACTGCAGATTCAAGTATAGTGTTCTTTTCCTCAAGTGCAGCTCCGCTGTGTGAAGTGCAAGGTATTGACTTGCACTGTTCCAGAATTTTTCCAAGCGTAATTAGTTATAGATTAGCACATAAAGGTTTCTTTGGGTTGAAGCTGTTGACTGACTGGTGCAGGTCTATATCGGGTTCTATCTTGTAGCCCAAGAGCATTAGCTCAAAATTGAGTCCAACCCGGAACAAATTAGTAACGAGCTGAATTTTTCAGAATATGTTCAGAATACCCTTAGGAATAACATACTAAAAGTCCCCGGGAATCCACCTTGTGCTCTCTGAGAAATTCAAGATGGCGTCCAAAATGGCCGCCGATTGGAGATTTTTCAATATCTCAGGGATAAAACATAATATAAATGCAATTAAAATGTTAAATTATATGTTCTCTCATACAAGCAATGCAAATTCACCATTGTCACACTGTTAAAATTAACCAAGATTACAAGGTCATTAATGTGGAAATTACATGGAATTTGATGGTTGACATGATTGACAGATTAGCTTAGTAGGCTGCCTACATACATGAACATAATGTAAGACAACAACTAGACATCGATTTCCTTAATATTTAGTGCATCTTTAAGCTTTGATAAAATATTAAAGGGAAATTAAATTTGAGAACTCTATCTTCTAAAACTACAATGGCAAGCTGTTTCAGTACACTTCAACATTCCGGCGACTTTCATGACAAAAAGGTCTGCCTCAATAAAAGCTCTTGCTTATAAACAATGAGTAGACTTAAACACTTCTCAGTGCCTCAGTTGTAATGCTTGGACCTTTGTTGTACCATCAGTGAAGTAGGGAATTTATTCAAGCTTGTTTAAGGGTGGAAAAAAATTAATCTTTGAGTTTCTAGCGCCAGTCTTTACTACTACACTATAACTTTAAAAACGCACATTGATAAAACTTGCTGAATTCGTGCTGAGTTTATCTCAAGAAGAAAAGAAATATATCACAATGGAAAAATAACTTCGTTCCGCCCGAATAAGTTCCAAATCTGTGCTCAAATCAGAATTTAAGGGAGTTGTACTCAATAACGTACAATATGACTCGGGTAGTCAATGACATGGACAGGCTTTAATTTTCAAACAAATTTTGCATACACTGTACACACACAATCTTGCCTATAAATACCCGGGGGAAATGATGGGAAAATTGTCATTATTGAAGATGCCACGCCTAAGCCAAAATCAATGTGAACAGGCCATCGGGATGTTGCGTGCCGGAAGTACACAGACAGAGGTCGCCCGGCACTTCAGTGTTCATCATTCGACCATTTCCCGTTTGAGTCAGCGTTACAGACAGACAGGGAGCACCAGGGATCGTCCACGCCCTGGTCAGCCTCGAGTCACGACGCCAGTTCAGGATCAGCACATCAGGCTAGCTCACCTCCGTGACAGATTCCTGACACCCTCAGTCACTGCTGCTGAGACCCCTGGACGACACAGACCCAGAATCTCCAGCATGACGGTCCGAACATGGACCAACTGTCACTTTGAATTTTTTTTATTGTGAATTAATTCTTGAGTTTGACAAATGTCCTTTATCGATGTTTCAAGATGTGTGTGCATTACATACAATATCATAAATTTCAAATATATGCATGGATCTAAAGTGATATCGTGTTGAATTCCATTGTGCGTTTTTAAAGTTACTTAGTATAGCAATGCCAGTGTGTTCGGACAAAAAATGACTGAACTCAGCATGACCTTTTAAAAATGACTGAACTCAGCATGACCTTTTAACATGCCATTTTTCATTTTACACCACCAATTTACTTTAATATTAATGAAAATAAGTGCTCCAACCCCTAGTAATTGTGTTTGTTTTGTGAACAGAATAGAATGATACGGAGTGAACGAGTAACCAATGGATCCACACTATACACAAATATACTGTTATAATAATGTGTACATTATTATATAATGTTAATACACAATGTAATTAATACACACGTTGGAATTTACTCTCCTACCCTACAAAACATATATTCTGACCTTTTAATTGCATTAATATTTTGTTTTGGGCCTGAGATATGGGCAGATCTCCATTTGGTGGCCATTTTGGACGCCATCTTGAATTTCTCAGAGAGCACACGGGGGATTTCCCGGGGACTTTTAGTATGTTATTCCTAAAGGTATTCTGAACATATTCTGAAATTTTCAGCTTGTTGCTAATTTGTTCCGGGTATAACCCTATTACTCCTGGGCTATTGGTACTTTTGATTTGAAATCATGGAACTGAGTGGTATGTGGGTGGGAATCCTGCCAACTCGCGTTCATTTCCACCTGTCCATTATATCTTATTCCCCAAAACATCAGCAAATAATACCCTGTTCACATTAGGGATTTTGTACCGATACGAAACTACTTTCGTACCGCAACACCTGTCCACACTAGCAACTATACCGGTACTGTAGCGGTATAACTGTATCGGTAAGAAACCCACAAATGTATGGGCTTCGTACCGGTATAGTATCGGTACTGTAGCACTTCTCTGTAGTGTGGACAGATGAAGCGGCTCTGTATCGATACGAATATAATGCGCAATGAACCATTCCTACTTCTTCCGGCAATACGCACGTGCTTTCCAGCTGTAAATAAAACGTCAAAATGGCTCAAAACGACCGCGGAGCTACATGGAGCAAAGAAAGGAGGGGGAAAGAGGGGGGAAAAGGGAGGGGAAGAGAAGGAAAGGGGGAGACAGTGAGGGGGGAGAAAGGGAGATTCGTTTTCTTTGTTTCTTTCTCAACTGCCTCGCGCGTTTATATACGATTCGACTGAATAAATGACCACCAGAAATACAGACTGTACATTGACAACAAAAAGCACACACATTGTTTCATCCACCATATTCTTGTAAGGAAGTTACTCGGTAACCACGGAAACATTTCGCGCATGCGCATTTCAACTTCGGTGAAAGAAAACCACAAACATTTCTCACTAGTGTGGACAGATGCACTAAACTGTACCGGTATACTTTGTATCGATACAGTTATACCACTTTCGTACCGGTATAAGTGTGAACACAGCATAAGTTATTTAAATCGCAGCGACCCTGAACAGGATAAAGTAGCTATCTGCAACCTTTTTTTGTTGCGTACTGCAGGATCCTCGAGCGTGCGCGCGTGTGAGGGAGAACTCGGAACTGATTTTCAACTCTTGAATGACCTCGAATGACTTTTTAGCTTCCGAATCCTAATAAGTAGCTGTCCGATGGTGGATGTGTGTTTATAAAGTGTATCACATGGTCCTCAAAGGCCACCCTTTTCCTAACATGGACTTCTCATCAAAAGAGCTGCTGTTCTCTTGCCAGCACATTCAGGCTTCTAAAATGATTAAGTAGCACAAAACATTACCTTACTCCCCTCTTCCCATCTTCATCTTCCCTCACATTGTTGTTTCTTCTCCAACACAATGGCGTCTTTGATTAGCATTCTTGCTTTTCACTCTGCTCGCATTCACATCGACAAAGACATTCTCTCACAGGAGTTCCAAACTTCAGCTAAATGGAAATACTAGACTTGAGTGAGGAAGATGTGAGTTTAGGTTTGTAAATTGTGCTTGCACTTTCAAAAACTACCTTTTGATGCTGAACAGTTGTGGGCCTTTTTACAGAACGCCGTGTGGTTTGGTGGGTTTTTTTTGTTCTGTTTTTTTTTTGTCTGAGTCCTGGCCTCTGTAGTCTGTTGGCAGCTTGTACAAAGCTGGAACAGGGATTAATCCTTTTGAAGGCAGGCTTTTCCTTCCTTTCGTAATCACATTAGAGTTGTTTCTAATCCATCCAACTGATATACAGAGACCCATGCAGATCCTGTAGTGCTGGCGGTCTTTGCATTGGAGCACGTTCTTAATGAAATATTAACGATACGTACACACTACACCATGTGGACTTGTATTGTCTCGGTGCCGTGGTTGAGGTGAGGGGCTTGGTCTTGCTTCCAGCTGTCCCTTTACTTGAGGCTTGTTGAAGGTTAGAAATGACTGCGTGTTTACATAAATTGCACAGAATTAAGCAAGGCTTTGCTTTTGGGGGGGGGATTGAACAGCGTGTTAGAAAATGACCTTGTAATCTTTATCATAAAGTAACGCAATGGAAAATGTGCACAAACCTTTCCCAGGTGCACATAGAAATCAACCAAGCATGACAAACACAAAGCTGTTGCATTGTCGCTGTTGGGTGTGTGTGTCGTTCTTTAAGCATTATATCTAGTGCCCATTTTAATCCCATAGAACACCTCAGTAATATTGCTTCCTGCATCCCAATACTGTGTGTCCTGTTTGTTTTTCCCCTCACTGGCTTTTAAAATGCTTTTAACTCTGGAAAAAATTGCTCAGTTATTTTTCCTGTGTATGCACAACAGCGCACGCATATCAACCGATCTGCTCATAATAAATATAAGAAATAATTACACTTAGGGCCTCTGCATGCTCTTGCGACAAGGCTTTCGCAGATAGCTTTTCGCAGACAGTTGTAATTTATCGTTGAGCGGGGAGTAATAGGCGTGCGCGATGTTATTCACCGCCACAACGCAAGGCAGCGCGAAGTCACAAAATCGCTAGGAGTAGTTGGTGGGTGTGGTTAGTGGAGTGTTTATCCTCCGGTTACTTATAATGACTAGAACTGGAGTCGTATAGATGTACATACTTCCTCACTTCCTCGATCAACCGCTCTTCGTGCTGCTCCATCTTCGCTCGTGTTTTTAAAAATGGCAGTCGGGAAAGTAAGGAAGCGGAAGTGCGTGTACAGCGGATGTAGAGTGGACCAATCAGAGCCCTCTTGTCTGTGACGCTGTCTGTGACGCTGTCTGTGAGGCTTCTGCGGTGGTCACAATTTTTGGGAGGTGCGCGCAGAGCGTCTGCGAAGGGGGGGGCTACGCAGACGTCATCTGCGAGGACTGCGTTGTCAGCATAAATTGGCCTTTACTCGAGTTGATCTGCGCCTGGATCAAGTCGAAGTTTATTTATAAAAAAAAAAAAAGGCACTGCTCATCAGCGTCGCAGTTCTCAAGATTGAACCGATTCGCTGTCTTGAATCTGGAATTGAATCGCTGTCCTGAATCATCCGAAGTACATAAAATCCGCATTCCATCTCGCAACAAGTTTTACCTCCAAATAGCCTAAACTATGGCCGACAGATTTTATCCTGAACGCCCACCGTAAAGAGAAACCAATCAAAACCAAAAGAGTGAAAGTGATGATCATGCCGTTACCATGTGAATAGTCTTTTATGAATGTGTAAGTGCACGCTCAGCACTCGACTCCGGTGTGACTGAGGAAGGTGACGAGTTTTCTGTTTTTAGGTAATTTTAAAGCTATAATATTTGGCAGTGGGCACATAGGAAAGTGTAAAGCATAAAGTTTGTCAATATGTTTATCGTGTTTGTATGATGACATCTCGCGAAGATATTTATCTAAATACATGACCTACTCCTTCTAAACCTGCTGAGCTTCACCGGAGAAGCTCTTGACCCCAGAGGGTTAAATAGCCTCAGACTGGGTATTCAAATACACATGCACATGCCAAGTTTAGAACATGAGTCATTGGTGAGCTGTATCTAGTATTTATCGATTCTTTTTTCAGTTTAGATGAGTTCTTCAGAGTGCATTGTATTTCTGCAGCACTCCAGCGCTGTCCTCCATTTGCCAGAGTTAATATCATGAATTATATTATGCTTCGCTTCCTACACTTGGGCTGAATTACATTTCATTCAATCAGCACTAGGTTTCATATAGAAGTGGAACATTGAGAACATTCTCGGGTGGAAACAACCTTCATGAGGGGGGTCTGTGTCAGCTTTCAAGCAAGCCTTGGTGCTGTTTGATTAAGCCGAGAGTACTGGGGTTGTTGGCAGGACTTTATGCATCTCAGGGATTTGGTGATGGCAAGTCGAGTGCCAGAGGGCAAACCTGGATTGCTGCAAACAAAACACAGTGTGTCCTGGATCTAGGCCAGCGAACACAAATGGGGACTGTTTTATGCTCAGAGTGTACTTTGTTCATCCTTTACTGATGATTAAGGAAGGAAGGGAGAACATTCTGACATTGAGTGTGCGATAAGATGGGTGGGTAGAGTACAGGAGCGTGAGTAAACAGCGATGTTCATCTGGCTTGTCCCAGTTTTCCTTCACTGTTATGCAATTTTGCATTATCAGATAGATGGGTGTGCTCTGAGTAATGCAGAACCCTCCCACAGATTTCCTTTCCACTCACTTACGAAGCCAGCCATTGGCATGTGTGGACACGAAGGACAATTCGAAGACCACACACTTGGATACTTTTGATGGCAAATATGGAGAGTCAGATTAAATAAAGTCCATATGTGATGTGTTTAATGGCAACATAACTAACCATGCAAACCTATTCCAAAATAGAAAGATAGCCCAGTATAAACCGTTTCCTGGTTGTTTGGTTTAAAAGTCTAAATGTTGGAAAAAATCTGTTTCCAGATGCCATTAGAAGAAGGACCAGGCTTACTGGCCGAGCCACAAGTTGCCATGTTTTGCGAGAAACTCAATATGCACATGAACATCCAGAGTGGCAAGTGGGAGCCAGACCCTTCAGGAACCAAGAGCTGCGTGAACACCAAGGAGGGTATCCTTCAGTACTGCCAAGAGGTAAGAAAGAGTCAAAGCATACAGACGGATCTTTGAGCGAGAAATAATACATGGATAAAGGAAGCTACAAAGGACTTTAAAAAAAAAAATGCCAACGTGGAAATGGGTGGTGATGAAAAGCTGAAGGAAAGAAAAGGATCTAAAGATGGGTGGGGCTGTGGTTTAGTACTAGGAACACACCTTAGTCAGCTCATAAAGGCTGATTAGTGAAGTATGATGGATTAGAAGAAACATAATACCCAGAACATGCAGCATAAAGGAATAGGATATTTTGTTTGGGCAGGGGGGTGTTATTGTCGAACGCATGAGATGGAGTAATTATTGTAGTAGAGGTGTAATCCTGTCTGTTGTGGTTTTCCTGGCCTCCAAGGTTCTGAAGGTTTGTTGTTCCCTCAGGTCTACCCAGATCTGCAGATCACAAACGTGGTGGAAGCCAATCAGCCGGTCAGCATCCAGAACTGGTGCAAGAAGGGTCGGAAGCAGTGCCGCAGTCATGTGCACGTTGTAGTGCCTTACCGCTGCCTTGGTGTGTACTCGTGTCCGTGTGTATACAGTGCCAGTCAAAAGTTTGGACACTCCCAGTTCAATGGGTTTTATTATTTTTATTAATTAAAACTCCATGTCTTAAAGTAATGATGGAGGTAATTTATCTTTCCTTAGCTGAGTGGTTCTTGACATAATGTGGAATAGGGCTATTTACTGTATGTTATTTACTGTTTGACGGCAAGAAACTTGTCCACTAATCAAATTTTGATGAGGCACACTAGTTAATTGAAAAGCATTCCAGGCGACTGCCTCATGAAGCAGGTTAAGATAATGCCAGTAGTGTGTAAAGCATCAAGGTAAACGGTGTCTACTCATTTTTTTTTTTTTAAGTTTCATATTTTAGATTTTTCAACCACATAATTCCATTTATTTTTTTCGCGGTCCAAATCCTGCGCTCTGATTGGTTGGCGAGCGGGTCCGTATCCTACGGTACGGACCCCGGTTACGGACCTCTGGCGACTCGCTTGTTCACAACAAACATAGCTTTTTTTTTTTTGTCAACATTTATCTTTTTTTTTTTTTTTTTTTTTATAAGATTTATTTAAAAGATTATCAAAAATCTTATAAATTTTCCAGCATTTCTCAGGAGAATAGCATTAATTTTACATCAATGATAGCGATAACGACGGTGTTCACAGCGAAAGCGAGTTTTACTACCCTGAGGAAGAAGAAATAAAAGAAAACCTTTCAGGAGAAAGCTAAAAACCTGTAATTTGCTAACGCTGAGCAAAAACATGGCTGAATCCTGAATGACTCCTATTTGTATAAATGGGGCACTACATAGGTGGCAAAATGTAGTTTTTTTTTTTTTTTCTGCCATGGAAGTACACTTGTATACCGAGGAGGAAGGCATTTGCATTACAGCCGTGAATGAGGATTCAAAATGGCGGCTCGGCTTGGTTTTCCCTTTCGGACGCTCTCGTTTTCTGTTAGAATTTGGTAAAGAAAAAATAAATATATTATTTACCAGCTTAAGTTCGGTCCGTATGGTGAAACACCGTGACCTCGGCCCAGAGGGCCTCGCTCAGTACTTTCAAGACCTCGGTCACGGTATTTCACGATACGGACCTCCCAGCTGGTAAATAACATGTATGTTCCAGATGTTATTTAATAGTTTTGATGTCTTCAGTATTGTTACAATACAGAAAAACCTATGAATGAGTAGGGGTGTCCAAACTTTTGACTGATACTGTAAAATAAAATAAAAATTTCTTTCAGTATTTCTGTATTTTTATTTGTATTAAAGAGGTCAAGTAAGTACCTAAAATGACTGGTTCTAAAGACAAACCTAAAAGGTGATTTCTAAATCTATTCAACAAATCCTAGAAAGAGTGACTTTGTTTTCCATAATTATTTTTCTTGCTTGTATAGTATGTAGTAGATGATAAGCCTTTGGTGTCCTGAAGCAAGGGTTTGTTTCCGTTGTACTGATGGTAAATAGTCATTTCTTGTGCCTGTGAGACATTCACTGGACAGAACGTGTACACATTCTGTCCAGTCCGTACCAGTGGATGTCTCACAGGCACAAGAAATGACTATTTACCGTAGTAAATATTTGCATTTATTGTTAAACCTCTGCTCCAAAGGGGAAGGGTATACTGGTTTACCTCTGTTTGTCTGTATTTCCATCCATCCGAAACACCCTTTTTCTCAGCAACCACGAATCCTAGCCACTTGGTACCAAACTTCAGCTTGGGGTTATATACCATGTATACTGTTTTCAGGTCTGTCCCACATCGACTTCCTGTTTACCGACTGAATGTATTTACGAAACATGTAGCATGGATCTACAAAATTTTCGTAACGCTTTTCTCAGCAACTACAAATCACAACTGCTTGATATTTGGTACCGAGCTTCAGCTTGGGGTTCTATACCGTTTTAAGGTCTGTCGCACATCGACTTCCTGTTTACCAACTGAATGTGTTTATGAAACATATAAGGTGGATTTTGATGCCATTTCAAAATGGCAGTTTACCAGGATGTATTTGTTGAAGTCAGCATTCATAATAAGTGTCCTGTTCCTTCAATCGCTTGCGTTCTGATATAAAGCCTAGGTCACAACCGGACGTACGATTTTTTTTTTTTTTTTTTTGGCCATGCAATTTTTGGCATTTCCCAAATCGCTGCGTGCTGCCTTTTTTTTTTATTTTTTTTATTTTTTATTATTTTTTTTTTTGTTCGTGGAGAAAGACGCACGTTGGCCGTAAGTTTGTCCTGCAACCTGAAAAAAAACGTAAGCGCCCGTAGAGTTTGTTTGACATGACAAAGAACCTCTGCGGCCAGTCTACGGCTCGAAAATCAGCACGTCACACACGCGCCCTCCGTGCGTTTCTTGCATTTTTTGCACGTAGACCGGCCATAGGAGCACGTACGGCCGGTTGTGACCGAGGCATAAGCGAGAGCCAGGGGATACAGAAGTGAGCAGTAGCTCACGGTTGATCTTGTTTGTGTTTTGATGTACAGTGGGCGAGTTTGTGAGTGACGCTTTGTTGGTTCCCGATAAGTGCAAGTTCCTACACCAGGAGCAGATGGACATGTGTGAGAGTCACCTGCACTGGCACACTGTAGCCAAAGAGGTGAGTAACGTCAACTTGCTGTATATACAGACCCTCCACTTCATTTCAGCTATATGCTGTAGAACCGACACATTGAGCTTAGCCCAGCAAGTCTACAGAACAGTCTGGACATCTCCTCCCAGCAGCTTTTAAAACACTTAATGTTGTTATAAAAAGCAGTAGTTGTAATAAATAAATAAATCAGCCCAAGGTAACTTGCTAATAGTATCGGGGTACAGTGATTTGTGTAACAAGTGCCTTTTAAAGACGTAGCAGTTTCTCAGACTCAATCATTTAAAAAAAAAAACCTTGCCATTAAATTGAAAATGTGATGCAAACAAATTGATTAATCAGTCTACATTTATACATTGTAAATAAGCTGCATTTACATGATGTCCATTCATCCAATTTATTCTTCACTCACTCACTTCTTCCAGCTTTTCCCAATTACATGTGTGGGGTTGCTGCCATGTGGACCCTGTTGATCCACATGTCATATTAGTTAGAGCACAGTTTTATGCCGGATGCCCTTCCTGCCGCAACTCTCCCATTTCCAGGCTTGGGAAGCAACCATTCACACCTACGGACAATTTAGAGTAGCCAGTTAATCGAACCGCATGTCTTTGGACTGTGGGGGAAACCCACACAGACACGGGGAGAACATGCAAACTCCACACAGAAAGGTCCCTGTCGGCCGCTGGGCTCGAACCCAGAACCTTCTTGCTGTAAGGCAACAGTGCTAACCACTACACCACCGTGCCACCCCACTATCCATTTTATTCTTATTGTATATAAATTGTAATGTGTACAAAATTTTTTAATTTTTTTCCTAAAATATTCAGAAATTTTGATCATTTCAATTTGTCTCTCAGATTAACTTGAACATTATCCTAGCAGTATTGGCTCGGGCACAATATTCCCAACCCAGAACTGCTTGTATAGAGAGTGAACTATAAACAACTCCCACAAACTGAACCTTCATTAACGCCGAAAACGTAGCTGGTTTTATCATAGCTAGCGTACAGTTTGTCAGATTGTAAAGTCTCTTCCCTATGTTTCTGCTAAATACCTTATGCCGCCATCTCTGTTAGTTTGTAATCCTGTTTCAGCATTCATAGGTTCTGATGATTCTATTCCTGTCTCAAGTAAATGCAAAAAAAGGGCAAGACATGACAAAGCATATTGCAAAGAAAATATTGTCTATGGATGGCTTGTCAAATGTACCATGTGGCAGTCTAGGAAAGCTGTTCAGAATAATATTCTCAGTCATTCATTCTTCTTCAGTAAGAGCTATCTTCTGTTCAAGGTCACCGTGGCGCTGGAGCCTTTCCCGGTAACACTGGACACAATGGGCGCTTTCAGACCAAATGGTTATTGGGACTTGTTGAGAGGAACTACCGACTGGGATGCTTCCTGAGAACTACATACTATTTCTGCTTGCGTTTGCACAACTAGTAGGAACGCTGGAGTGACGTAATCCAGCTTGCTAGTGTGACATTAGTGAAGATTTTTATATTTCGCTTAGATGAGTCAAAATCGTGCTGTATTTCCTCTGTCAAATATAGGCTCAATACAGCCTGGACTTCTGTCAGTCCTTTTTGTCAAAATTTTTTTTTTTTAAATATACAACCCCAATTCCAAAAAAGTTGGGAAAAGTACAAATTGTAAATAAAAACGGAATGCAATAATTTACAAATCTCAAAAACTGATATTGTATTCACAATAGAACATAGACAACATATCAAATGTCAAAAGTGAGACATTTTGAAATTTCATGCCAAATATGGGCTCATTTGAAATTTCATGACAGAAACGCATCTCAAAAAAGTTGGGACAGGGGCAATAAGAGGCTGGAAAAGTTAAAGGTACAAAAAAGGAACAGCTGGAGGACCAAATTGCAACTCATTAGGTCAATTGGCAATAGGTCATTAACATGACTGGGTATAAAAAGAGCATCTTGGAGTGGCAGCGGCTCTCAGAAGTAAAGATGGGAAGAGGATCACCAATCCCCCTAATTCTGCGCCGACAAATAGTGGAGCAATATCAGAAAGGAGTTTGACAGTGTAAAATTGCAAAGAGTTTGAACATATCATCATCTACAGTGCATAATATCATCAAAAGATTCAGAGAATCTGGAAGAATCTCTGTGCGTAAGGGTCAAGGCCAGAAAACCATACTGGGTGCCCGTGATCTTCGGGCCCTTAGACGGCACTGCATCACATACAGGCATGCTTCTGTATTGGAAATCACAAAATGGGCTCAGGAATATTTCCAGAGAACATTATCTGTGAACACAATTCACCGTGCCATCCGCCGTTGCCAGCTAAAACTCTATAGTTCAAAGAAGAAGCCGTATCTAAACATGATCCAGAAGCGCAGACGTCTTCTCTGGGCCAAGGCTCGTTTAAAATGGACTGTGGCAAAGTGGAAAACTGTTCTGTGGTCAGACGAATCGAAATTTAAAGTTCTTTATGGAAATCAGGGACGCCATGTCATTCGGACTAAAGAGGAGAAGGACGACCCAAGTTATCATCAGCGCTCAGTTCAGAAGCCTGCATCTCTGATGGTATGGGGTTGCATTAGTGCGTGTGGCATGGGCAGCTTACACATCTGGAAAGACACCATCAATGCTGAAAGGTATATCCAGGTTCTAGAGCAACATATGCTCCCATCCAGACGACGTCTCTTTCAGGGAAGACCTTGCATTTCCCAACATGACAATGCCAAACCACATACTGCATCAATTACAGCATCATGGCTGCGTAGAAGAAGGGTCCGGGTACTGAACTGGCCAGCCTGCAGTCCAGATCTTTCACCCATAGAAAACATTTGGCGCATCATAAAACGGAAGATACGACAAAAAAGACCTAAGACAGTTGAGCACCTAGAATCCTACATTAGACAAGAATGGGTTAACATTCCTATCCCTAAACTTGAGCAGCTTGTCTCCTCAGTCCCCAGACGTTTACAGACTGTTGTAAAGAGAAAAGGGGATGTCTCACAGTGGTAAACATGGCCTTGTCCCAACTTTTTTGAGATGTGCTGTTGTCATGAAATTTAAAATCACCTAATTTTTCTCTTTAAATGATACATTTTCTCAGTTTAAACATTTGATATGTCATCTATGTTCTATTCTGAATAAAATATGGAATTTTGAAACTTCCACATCATTGCATTCCGTTTTTATTTACAATTTGTATTTTGTCCCAACTTTTTTGGAATTGGGGTTGTATAAACACTGATATTAAAAGCTGTTTACACAGCTAACGTTTTACACAGAGCTTTAAAAAATGGTAGTTGCTGGTGCTGCATGGGCTGGTGTTCGACCAATCAATGTAGGATTACATCTGGACCAGTGCTTTAAGTGGGGGGGGAGTGCCAGTAACCCACATATTCACCTTGTTGGCATACGAGTCAGGCGGTCGGTATCAGCCGATCAAGTAATACATTCTGAATTTCTACAGTAAATAAAAGATAGGAAGACAATGCCGATTTTCACAATCAGTTTATTAAACAAACTACTTCAGTCAAAGAAGGCATCATGTTGTCTCTTGACTGTCGGAGAGCTGTCATCATCCGACTTCATTTCGACTCTTTGTGCCCTTTTATACCCATGCCAACATTACTGTCCTGCTTTTGTTTTTCCCATTTGTTGTTCCCGACTTCTCCGTGAACAAGCGTCATGTAGTTCCGCGAGCGCCACGTAGTGCACCCTCGGTAATGTAGTTTAAATGCCATAATGAATCTCCAAGAGACACTCTGATATGGAGAGGACAGGAAAAGGGAACTGTGAGCTTGTGGGAAGTCCCAGTACGCCAGGAGTTAAACTCTAGAAGTGGCGGTACTGCATACCGGCCCACTTAAAGGAACAGTCCACCGTACTTCAATAATGAAATATGCTCTTATCTGAATTGAGACGAGATGCTCCGTACCTCTCCGAGCTTTGCGTGACCTCCCAGTCAGTCAGACGCGCTGTCGCTCCTGTTAGCAATGTAGCTAGGCTCAGTATGGCCAATGGTATTTTTTGGGGCTGTAGTTAGATGCGACCAAACTCTTCCGCGTTTTTCCTGTTTACATAGGTTTATATGACCAGTGATATGAAACAAGTTCAGTTACACAAATTGAAACGTAGCGATTTTCTATGCTATGGAAAGTCCGCACTATAATGACAGGCGTACTAACACCTTCTGCGCGCTTCGGCAGCGCATTGATATCTGAGCTCCGTATCAATGCGCTGCCGAAGCGCGCAGAAGGTGTTAGTACGCCTGTCATTATAGTACGGACTTTCCATAGCATAGAAAATCGCTACGTTTCAATTTGTGTAACTGAACTTGTTTCATGTCACTGGTCATATAAACCTATGTAAACAGGAAAAACGCGGAAGAGTTTGGTCGCATCTAACTACAACCCCAAAAAATACCGTTGGCCATACTGAGCCTAGCTACATTGCTAACAGGAGTGACAGCGCGTCTGACTGCGTCTGACTGACTGGGAGGTTGTGCAAAGCTCGGAGAGGTACGGAGCAGCTCGTCTCAATTCAGATAAGAGCATATTTCATTATGGAAGTACGGTGGACTGTTCCTTTAAAGCACTGACCTGGACTAATCAACATGAACTTGCTTTACTCGTGGTTCCTTTTGTGCTGGGAGAGTACCTACCCTGAAGTAGGAGCTTAAAAAAAAAAAGTCCCTCAAAATGGCGTTCTAAGAACTATGATCATCCTCAGTTTCTGCAGTGTGGAAACACAGAGGGAACTTCCTTCAACAGTTCTGATAACTATGAAAAAAGTTCCTCTGGTCCAAAAGCACCTCATGTCAGAATTCATCCCAGATCGGACACCAGTTTATCTCAATTCTGAACTGTACGTGGTAGAAATGATCAGAATTTGTGAAGGGTTTCCCTCAGGCTGCGCCACTTATTCTGCTGTCACCAGAGAGAGAGAGTCAGTTTTCTCTCTCTCACTCACACACGCCACACGTCTCTCGTTCTAAAAGGATTTGCAGTGAATTAACTCAATGACCATTATTGAACATGTCTAATAAACAGTATCGGCCAATTACGCTTATTAGATCAGTGCCATGAATAATCAGGGATCGTTCTCATAACCTGCGAAGATAAAATCCGAGCTTATTGCTGCTGCAGGCCTGCATTTGCGCTTCCCACAGCAAGCATTTAGAAGGAATTAGAATTATCTTGAAGCGAATGAAATGGTATTGAATCTGTCACACTAACAATTCCTGATCATTTTTCATCCCCTCTGTAGTCTTGCAGCGATCATACCATGAACCTACATGACTATGGGATGTTGTTGCCATGTGCCATCGACCGTTTCCGTGGCGTGGAGTTTGTGTGCTGCCCAGTGGAGACGGAGCAGGAAAAGGACGACGCAGACGAGGAGGACGATTCAGACGTCTGGTGGGGAGGAGCCGAGACCGACTATTCTGATAACAGGTGCATGCTGCCACACGCTCGACCCACGCAGGAATCGGTCTTACTGCATCGAGACACATTTTTTTTTTTTCTTTCCCAATTCAAATGGTTCTCTTTTCAGTATATTAAAATGAATACATTTTTTAATACAACAAATCCAACTTGTAGCATGACTCGGGAGGTGGAGCCTGCAGAGGTGGCACATGCAATGGTTGAGGATGATCTCTTTGAAGATGAAGAGGAGATTCTAGATAATGACCAGGATGGTGATGGAGAGGAAGGGGAGGAGGAAGACGACGAGATTTTTGACGAACGCAATGACAACGAGCAGACCAGCAACATCGCCATGACTACCACTACAACCACCACGACGGAGTCGGTCGAAGAAGTGGTCCGAGGTAAGAAACGCAGTGCATGTCAGCATGTGCGTTGTGTATACATCTGCATGTGCAAAATGGATGAGAATGGAAGACAAGTGTTTAAACCCTATGAAACATTGATAGCCACTGGTTGTGTGTGTGCTCTCTCAGAAGTGTGTTGGGCGAACGCAGAGACTGGGCCGTGCAGGGCCATGTTTTCCCGCTGGTATTTTGTGAAGGAAGAGGGTCGCTGCGCTCCCTTCATCTATGGGGGCTGCGGAGGCAACCGTAATAACTTTGAGTCGGAGGAATACTGCCTATCTGTCTGCGGTGGCGTGTGTAAGTCACGAGTGTGTGTGGATACACCCGCTCTCTCTGTAACCGCACTGTCTACCTTTTCTAACCTTCCTCACACTGCTCGCTCACACTTCCGTTGACTTTGTGTGTTCTTCATGGTATTGACTGTTTCTCTGCTGTGGAGTTTGAATTGCTCCTTCAACACGTGTGTGTGCACACACGCTGACACACCTTCATGCTGAGTCAGCATCCACGCACCATATGTCGCTGTCCTTGTCCTCCTTGCTTTCTCTCAAACGCAATAACTGGCCTCCCACCGCGTGCCCCTGAGGGATCTGCGATGACACACTCGCACTTCGATCACTGTATATTTCACACTCATTCAGTCACAGCTTGTGTAATCGATGACAAAGATGCTTGGCCCGTTCTCTGTCTGACACGGGGTGAAGCGTGTGTTTTTTTTCATGTTTGATCAGTTACTCAACAACCATCTGAACTTGACCCTCACAAAAGCCTTTATTTAGTATTGATAAGGAGTAGGTGAGCTTTAAACAATATGATTTACACCATATGGTTTAACCCACTGGCGGCTCGTTAATAGGGGCAATTTGGGCGACGCACTCCCAAACGGAGATTTATTTATTTATTTTTTAATCTACTCCTACTACCATGGCAACAGTAATGTCATCGTCCAATCAGGCTAAAGGCCAATTTATGCTGACAACCCAGTCCTCGCAGACGGTGTCGCAGACAGCCAACTACTCCTAGCGACTTCGCGTCCCCTTGCGTTGTGCCGGTGAATAACATCGCGCACGCCTATTAATCCCCGCTCAACAATAAATTACAACTGTCTGCGAAAAGCTATTTGCGAAAGCCTTGTCGCATGAGCATGCAGAGGCCTTAAGGTCGCGCCTGGTGTAGCCACGCCCTTTTGGTGCGATTTCTGTCAGGTTCAGATTTGCCCCCAAATCTCCCATTGACAGTAATGGTATGTACGTTTTTTTTTTTTTTTTTCGAAAAATCATGCTCCCAATGCATTTTCTATTAGGTTTTATGTGCTAGCACAAGCAGCGTGCTTACGTCATACGCCTGTTGCACGGGAAATGTGTGAACATTCTATGAAGAAGATGGCGAGTATTGAGTGCAACAATACGATAGCGTCTCTGAAAGAAGTTCCCTTTAGTCGTCGTGCCAATGAGGAGAAAACGGCAATCAAACAGCTAGGACCTCCTAGACCGAATTTAAACATCAAGCAAGTGTCTACGAAGGGGGAGAAGACCTACTCAAGAGGTTTTAACAAGAACTGGCACCACCGGAAAACTTGGCTAGCTGGCTGTGATGTAGTCAATGCTCTTTTTTGCTACCCTTGCGTTCTCTTCCACCCTGGAAGTAGCACAGCAGACAGTACAGCGTGGACCATAAACGGAGTTACAGATATGTATCATCTCTCCGAGAAAGTGAAGAAGCACGAGAATTCAAAGATTCACATGGACAGCTGTCTGAAATTTTCAGCCTTTGGGAGAGTAAACATTGCCACACAGCTGGATGAGGGGTATCGGCTAGCAGTTCGTCGTCACAATGATGAGGTGAGCAAGAACCGACACGTACTCAATCGGCTCATTCAGTGTGTGAAGTTTTGCGGGGTTTTCGACATTTATGGTCCGTGTAGACATAACGGGGGAAAATTGCCCCCCCTGAAAAAAAATTCAGGAGCCGTCACTGGTTTAACCTCCAAATCTTGTTTGGAAAAGGCTTCTGAAATTCTCCTGGGATCAGTTCATTGACTTGATTTGATGTCATAATTTTGTTTTTTTTAAATGCCAAATGCAAAACCAAAAACCCCTGGACTTTGTACGTGTTGGTCCGTGTACTTTTTCGTTCATTCATTATTCTATTTTGGAATGAAAGATGAAATTTAAAAAAGGGTGCAGCTTGGTGTTTTATTTAAAACAATACAAGCAGAAATGGCTCTATTTTGTTTTCGAAATGTATTGCCATCATCAAATAGTAGTATTAGAAAAGTGGACAGCACTTCTGATCGTTTTCTTATTTTGTAATATTCATTTATTCCTTTATTGAATTTCATTTGACTGATCTTATATTTCACCCGGAAGTAAATTGCACCGCCTGGCTCGCGCTCACTCATGTCTCACTCACAACACACGACGACGATAGATCGACCTCCAGCAAGTTCATGGATGCTATGCAGTACATGCTCTGCAAATAAAGTCGGAATATGCCTCCAAAGACGCCATGTCATGCGGATGAGAATAAACAAACCATAACGCTCCCAACTCGCCCACAAGCTTAGGCTTCCAGGTCACCCAAAACCTAAGTTCTAAGTAAACTAAAACGCAATTCAGAATGGCATTTTTCAAAATTGCTTTTTCCCTTTTTCTGCCGTTCAATGACTCATTTTCAATAACTAAAAATACATCAAAACATGGCTCTGGATTCCATTTCACAAGTCCTACACAAGTGTAAAAATTCATAAACGAGTCCTTTTTCATTTCTCATGTGACTTCCAAAATAGAATAATGAATGAACGTAAAAGTACACGGACCTGTGTTCAGGCTGAAAGTGCACATTTCAGTTCAGATGCTGTTTCTATCTTTGCAGTTTGAAGAGCAAAAATGCCAGTTAAAGGAACAGTCCACCGTACTTCCATAATGAAATATGCTCTTATCTGAATTGAGACGAGCTGCTCCGTACCTCTCCGAGCTTTGCGCGACCTCCCAGTCAGTCAGACGCGCTGTCACTCCTGTTAGCAATGTAGCTAGGCTCAGTATGGCCAATGGTATTTTTTGGGGCTGTAGTTAGATGCGACCAAACTCTTCCGCGTTTTTCCTGTTTACATAGGTTTATATGACCAGTGATATGAAACAAGTTCAGTTACACAAATTGAAACGTAGCGATTTTCTATGCTATGGAAAGTCCGCACTATAATGACAGGCGTACTAACACCTTCTGCGCGCTTCGGCAGCGCATTGATATCTGAGCTCCGTATCAATGCGCTGTCGAAGCGCGCAGAAGGTGTTAGTACGCCTGTCATTATAGTGCGCACTTTCCATAGCATAGAAAATCGCTACGTTTCAATTTGTGTAACTGAACTTGTTTCATATCACTGGTCATATAAACCTATGTAAACAGGAAAAATGCGGAAGAGTTTGGTCGCATCTAACTACAGCCCCAAAAAATACCATTGGCCATACTGAGCCTAGCTACATTGCTAACAGGAGTGACAGCGCGTCTGACTGACTGGGAGGTCGCGCAAAGCTCGGAGAGGTACGGAGCAGCTCACCTCAATTCAGATAAGAGCATATTTCATTATGGAAGTACGGTGGACTGTTCCTTTAAGTTCCCGTTGTCTACTTTGAGGCGCATAATATAACTGTGACTTGATGTCCTGAAAAGGATCTGAATGTAATTTATGGTACATTTTTTATTTTTGTATAAAATAAACACACACAATATACACTCTAAACTGTAGCAGAAGTAACGTTTTTTTGTTTTTTTTTTTCCTCCCTTAGTCATATTTTTCTGTGACTGACTGTCAAATGTAATTGTATTAATCATGGTGCACCGCGTCGGCACTTCCGCACTATTATGTTGTACCCTGTTGAGAGTTGACAGGTTAAAGGAGAATTTGGGCGTAATAAGGTTTTGGGACACCAGAACAGCTTCAGTGCTGCTTGCCATAGGTTCTACACCTCTCTGGAACCGTACTATAGGGATGAACACTGTTCTCCCAAAAAATATTTCCTCAATTGTGGTGGTGGAGAGCAGGAACACCATTCCAGAATCTGTGTCCAACTGGTTTGACATTTGGCAGTTTTGAAGGTCATACAGAGATGTCCACAAGAGCCAGTACTCGACGGTTTTCTCCGCTGACACACAGTCTGCGCCGGCTACTCAATCCCAGGGAAAAAAAAAAAAACTACTTGCCTTTCAATCTTCATGCAATTTTATATCATCTCAGCTGCCCATAATTTGCTGCAAATCCAATTATTCCACCATGAAATTGTCTTCAATTCAGTCTAGCATGGCCAGAAGTGACTCCATATTTGTTGATCAATTTTCGCACTCGGATTGGCTGAGCTGGACCACATGACCGGTAAAGACCCAGTTGGTGGTTGCAGACAATTTCACTCGGTTTTCACAAAATATTTTAGAATGTAATGTAATTTACACATGCACCAAATAAGCTCACCATGTAGTTATGTTACAGAGCCAGGCAGCATACTATAGAGGGTAACTGAGAAAGCCAAGCACACACACACGCACATCTGGAGGGAAATTTCATACATATTTTGCAAGTATTTCACAGGGAAATGGTTGTTATTAGCTGAGAATGCACCAGAAGGCATGTAAACTTCAAATTTTTCTGGGGGAGAGTGTCCCCAGACACCCTTTAGCATTAGCGCGCCTTTGCTGCTGCAAATTCCAGAGTCCCCTGATACTTTAATTTATTTTAGCCGGCTAGTTCAGATTTTCTGGAGAACCCTGTCATAGCATACGATTCTACATCATTTTCATCCTTATCAAATCATTTCGTGAGCTCTCGTGGATGGGGGTGGAGTCATTCTGGACAAGACCAATCCCATTGTGATAGACACGTTTCATCGTAGGCTAGATGTGATCAGTCAGGAGAACTTTGTATTGCTTTGCAGTGACTTGTGCTTCTAACGAACCCCAATCATGGCAGCAAAATAAAGTCACTGGTTTTGCCATTAATTTGCCTCACATGAATATGCAGTGCTGCTGCTGTTACTCTGTCTTTAGCAGTATTATGTGATGAGATTCCAGTGAAATATACAGCTCTGGAGAAAAAAAATTAAGAGACCACTTCGATTGAAGAAAAAAAAAATCAGCATTTCTATGTATGGCAGCCATTTCATTCCAGTGTCTGTGCTGGAATTCCGACACATTCACAACCTGTTGTACGTAATGAGGTATTGATTAGATGATCACCTGAATCAAATCTTATTTAATGTGGAAAAGTATAAAAACCACTGCTGTGGTCATCACTATCCTCTTGCAATAGGATCAGTTTGGATGGCAAAACAGTGCAAGTAATACCTTTAAATTTAATTGGAATAAATAAATATCTGTTCATCATGCCAAAAGAGTTAAAACAAAGTTTTGAGTGAGAAAAGAAAGGTTCAGTTCTGGCTTTACTGTCTGAGGGATACAGTGAACGTCAAGTTGCTTCCATCCTTAAAATTTCAAAGATGGCAGTTCATAAGAAGAAGCTCAAGCAGCAGCCATTGGGGACAACAGAGTTACAGACTGGCAGAGGGTGAAAACGACTCTCCACTGACAGGGATGATGATCAACTCCTTCGAATGCTGTTCAATAACCGTAGGATGATATCAAGAGAGTGGCAAATGGCAGCTGGGGTTAAGTGCACGGCAAGGACTGTTTGAAGCAGGCTCCTCTGGGCGAGGTTGAAGTCATGCAAAGCTAGAAAAAAAGCCCTTCATCAATGAGAAGCAAAGAGCCAGGCTGAGGTTTGCTGAAGACCATAAGGAATGGACTGTGGAGGACTGGAGGAAGGTCGTCATCTCTGAGGAGTCCAATTTTCAGCTTTTCCCATCACCTGGTCATCTAATGGTTCGACAGAGACCTGGAGAAGCCTACACATCAGTGTCTCACACCCATTTGTGAAATCTGGTTGAGGATCAGTGATCTTGGGTGCTTCTGCAAGGCTGGAATGGGGCAAATTTTTGTTTGTGAAGGACACATGAATCAAGCCATGTCCAAGATTATCCTGGAAGAAAACTTGCTTCCTTCTGCTCTGACGGTGTTCCCTAACTCCTAAGGATTGGTTTTTTCAGCAGGACAATGCTCCAATGCCACACAGCCAGGTCAATCAAGGTGTGGATGGAGGACCGCAAGATCAAGTCCCTGTCATGGCCAGCCCAGTCTCCAGACCTGAACCCCATTGGAAAACCTCTGGAATGTGATCAAGAGGAAGATGGATTGTTACAAGCCATCAAACAAAGCTGAGCTGATTGAATTTTTGCACCAGGAGTGGAATAAAGTCACCCAAGAGCAATGTGAAAGACTGGTGGAGAGCATGTTAAGATGCACGAAAGCTGTGATTTTTTTTTTTTTTTTTTTTTTTTTTTAAATGTCAGGGTTATTCCGCCAAATATTGAGTTCTGAACTCATCCTAAGTTCAAACATTAGTGTTGTGGTGTAACATTTTGAATAGGATCTTGATTTCTATGCATTATTCAAGGTCTGAAAACACTTCCATCTTTTATTCTGACCAGTTTTCATTTTCTGCAATTAAATGCTCTGACGATATTTGTATGTGGAATTTGGGAGAAATGTCAGTAGTTTATGGAATAAAACCAAAATGTTAATTTTCCTTAAACACATACCTGTAAATAGTAGAACCAGAGAAACTGATAATTTTGCAGTGGTCTCTTAATTTTTTTTCCAGAGATATATATGAATGACACAGAAATACTTGGTAGTTTATTTATTATGCAGTAGCAAGTCAATTAAGTGTAATTTCAGTGGAAGATTAGCAAACCATTATTTTAATTTTAGCATCATAATTTGAGCACTTTTATTTGGAACACTATACTAATACTGGTACTGGGTAGGGCCTCCCTTTTGCTCTCAAAACAGCCTCAGTTCTTCATGGCATGGATTGCACAAGATGTTGGAAACATTCCGTTGAGGTTCTGGTCAATGTTGACTTGATTTGCATCACACATTTCCTGCAGATGTTTCAGGTGCACATTCATGCTGCAAATCTCCCGTTCTACCACATCCCAAAGGTGTTCTATTGGATTCATATTCAGTGACCTGGAAAGACCACTGAACATATTTGGTGAGCCTGTGCCCACTGTAGCCTCAGCTTCCTGTTCTTGGTTGACAGGAGTGGAACCTGCTATGGGCTTCTGCTGTTGTAGCCCATCCACCTCAAGGTTCAAAAAGCATTCTGAGATGCTTTTCTGTTCACCACAGTTGTACAGAGTGGTTTTCAGAGTTACTGTGGCCTTTTAGTCAGCTTGAACCACTGATCTCCTATGTGTGTAAAAAAAAAAAAAAATCTGGATAGTTCATTTGCCAATCACGTGGCGCGATCTGGCATCATATTACTGTGCACATCAGACTGGTATGATCGTATCTCTGCCTAGGAAGCTACACAAACTGGACATCTAATGGCCCTTTTCCACTACCCTTTCTCAGCTCACTTCAGCCCAACACAGCTCGCGTTTCGACTACCTCAGAGCAGCACGACTCGGCTCACTTCAGCCCTACTCAGCACCCAAAACTCGCACGGTTTTGCAGTGAGGCTGAGGTGAGCCAAACCGAACTGAGTGAGGCTAGGGGCGTGAGGAGACACTCCCCTGTGCACTGATTGGTGAGGAGGAGTGTCCTCACATGCCCACACACGCCCCGCGAGCACGCTGGGAACCACCATCTGTAAACCCGGAAGAAGAAGAATTACGACAAATTATGCGCCTCGCCTCATCTATACGCTCTTGCCAGTATCTGTTGGCGTTGTCAGTGACAACAAGCCACAGCACCAAGACCAGCAACACTAACGACTCCATGTCCTCCATGTTTATTGTTTACTATCCGGGTCGTGAGACTACCGCTTAAAAGGTCACTGATGTCACTGTTTGCGCCGCCTAACGACATCACGTGACGTCCACCCACTTTCGCTAACTCCACCCAATGTGTCCACCCACTTCCAGCCAGCACGGTTCAGCGCGGTTGTAGTCGAAATGCAACGCCAACAGCCCCGCTCAGCCCGACTCAGCACGGCACGGCTCAGCCCGACTCAGCCGCGTTGGTAGTGGAAAAGGGCCATAATTGTTGAGAAAATTGCAAGAAAAATGGCTGCGTGTGCAGCACACTGCAAAAAATAAAAATCTTAGGAAGTTTGTCTATTTTCAAGTCAAAACATCTAGCCACCCTTATTATAAGACATAATTGCCCAACAAGCAAAATCTCATTTAGCTAGAAAGGCTAGTTTTTAGACAGTCCATCTTGAAAATCTTGTATAGACAAAATGTCTTAGTCATATTTGGAGCACCTTTGAAAAGTGTTTTTTTTTTTTTTGTTTGTTTTTTTTTAAATAAGTACATTTTGGACATTTGTCAAATGCAGTTCATCTTGTTTCAAGAAAAAAAAAACAAAGTATGCTTGTTTTGGGAATAAATGAACTTTACTGAAATCTTTGAATCTTTCATTACAATTCATCTCCACCTTACAGATCCTAAGTTTACTGCGACTGTTTTCTCAGTCATTCAGATTGAGCTCCTTCTAGATGCTGTACAGACTCTAGACCAGACAAGTGCCTTCAAAAAGGCTATGAGTGAGTGGAGGGCGTTTTACTGAGGTCTTTTTGGAATGCTGAGAGTTAAGTTCAGGGTTTTTTTTTTTTTTTTTTTTTTTTGTTGGTTTTTTTTTTTTGTGCCTGATCTTGTAAACCCCTCGTACACATTAGGGCTGGGTATCACCAGATACCTCACGATACGATACTATGGCGATATTTTGCCCACGATAACGATAATATCACGGTTCAGCGATAATCGATATATTGCAAGAAATTTCAACCACATCATGATATCTGTGTCACTGAAGAAAATCAGAATTTATTGACCACTGTAAAATTACATTTCACATACATAACTACACACTCTTGCCAGACATAGATTTGTCTCTATTCCACTGCTGGCAAAACCAAGAGTTGCTTCACTACAACATACAGAAAATTCCCATTTCTGTGCTAGTATTCTCAACTTTTCTGTAAGCATGGACACATCAGTGCTGCTTAACAAGCAGAATCAAATTGTTTTATGAAAACTTAAAACTTGCACTGCAGACTGCACATACATTTCAGTGCTAACACTATCAATTTGTTCTTTGTAAACTTGAGAACATATACCTGAGAACATTTAACTTGTGCTTAGTGCTTGTGTAAAGTTTAATCCAAACCTGTACTGTGAGCACACATTTCAAAACTGCATGTTGTTCTTCAGGAAGAGCAACTGGTCAGCATGCTCAGAGGTGAGACAGCTCCTGTAAGAGCTGATTACGTCACCTGCAGTAGAAATTGAATATCTAATTGGAGCGAAACAGGTTTTGCAAAGTGCGTACTCTTTGTCCAGCTCACTGGGGTTTTTTTTTTTTTCCTCCTTTCCTTTGGAATCCAAAGTGGCTCCAAACATCTGCCTTAAAGTTCGGTGGCGTCTCTAGGTTTACGTTAACAGCCATGCTTGCTTGCTTTTTTTTTTTTTTTCCCCTTCACTGCAACCACCGGGAAAAAAAGAGAAGACGAAGAGTGCCTTGCAGTGAGATAGCGGCACAGCGACACCTTGCGGAGCGGAGGTGCGGAAGTCGTACTGGATTTACAACCCGTCTGAAACATGATTTATTATTTGAAAAAATATCGATATTCAAATTTTGAGTATCGATATTGAATCGGAAGACAAAGTATCGCAATATATCACCGTATCGATATTTTTGCCCACCCCTAGTACACATGAATAGTCAGTGCCCCCAAAACGCACTGTTGCTTTGGCGTTGTGTAAGCACTGTAAGTCAAAACGCGTAGGCTTTTTTTTTTGGTGCCTGAGGTCCTGGGGAAGTGGAATCTTAAGAGATGTTTTAATGTTTGAATGTTGAAATGGGGGGAAAAAAAAAAACTTGTTGCAATGCTACACGTGTCGTCAGCTTGATTCAAGATAGTCTCTGGTCTCATATCTAGAGTATTTTACTAATTACAGGTCACAAAAGGAGAATCTTTTAAGCTAGCAATGCTTAGTTGTAGAATTTAACAATCCTAATATTAGTATATTTATCTTAAATTCAGTTTTTACTGCTAAGACTTTGTCATGAATTTAAGTGAAATACCCTTAAAATGAAATAATGACTTGAATGGCTAAATGTAAGGAGTACGATCTTGTTATAAGAACTATTTTGATCATTTTGAGTTAATCAGATCTCGCATAATAAGTTCCCCAATCTTATTTTGGAATTATTTCATCTAAAAACAAGTTAGATTTTTCATCTTACTTTAAGAAATCTTACCAAGTCAAATTTGACTAGTTCCATTGGCAGATTTTTTTCACCTGATTCAAGCAAATATGCTTTGTTTTAATCTTTTATTTCTTATTTTTGAAAGGCCATTTTTTTTGCAGTGCAGTCAACTGTACCAATGGTCAGGTCAAAGTTTGTAGATGCACATTTCACCTGTGAGTATTGGTACCGTGTGATCGTTTTCATAGCTTTTACACATCAGTGACACATTTGCGTGGACCCCCTATAGCATTTTATGATGTTTTGCAAGAGTGTGAGGGGGGGCAGAATCTGTCTCATCGTCTTGTCTGTTTTTGTCTCAAATTTGACCTTGATATCTGGCGTGAACACTGTGACTGTCAGATTTTAGATGGAAATGTTCCAGACTAGATCAAAGCCAAAGTCTAGACATGTTTGATATTGAATGTGAGAGCTCAAGCTCAATGGCTCACATTCGAAAAGAAAAATGAGCTGAATAAATTAGCCTCAGTAGCCTAAATGAAAGGACCGTAGCCTGAGGCAGAAATGGCAGTGAGCGATGCGAATAAAACCAGAGATGTTATTGTTCTAGTTTGGTCAGAGGGATTTTTGTGTACCTAAGGCTAAGCACAATTGACTGTAGATCATCTGCATGTCATACCCACTTTCACAAATTGATGAAGCAGGCGATCATGCCCATTTTAATTACATGATTTTAGTTTAAATTGAGTGCAAGTATATTGATAAGTACTCTTAAATCAGGGTTGGTTGTGTTTCCTGGTCAGTGACTTATTTCCCAGATGGCGTCTGATTATATGAGTAAGTTTGCCTGTACAAAATGAATGTGTCTAAAATGACAGCGAATTACGTGACCAATGAATACTGTTAAGACATGACTGTGAGAATGAAATGAAAATGGCAAATAACATGATAAAATAATCCTGTTTCAACCAGGGCTTTGAACCGGTTCAAGGAACGAAAACCGGGAACTTTTTCTATTTCACATGGAACAGAAACGAAACCAGAAACTTTATTATTTTTTATGTTCCAGAACAGAAACGCTTATTAAAAATAATGGTAACCGGTTAATACCGGTTTTTATTTCGTTCCTCAAAGTTTCCGTAGCCTACAAATAAAAAAATTCATTCTTCTCCTGCGCAAGTTTCTCTGACCCGCTGGGGTTCACTTCCTGTGTGACGTTCGCTGACTGAATGGAGAGAGCGGGAGGGTGGACTACTATCACGTCTCCACATCTTAAATAAGAGGTAAATATTGCAGTCTATCGTTATTCGAAAACGTCAATTTCAAACACGATATCAATATATTTGTCCACGTTAATGAGAGGCTCGCGAACATTAAATGACATTAACCTCTGTTAGCCTATCAATGCATAGGGCCTGACTAGCCTTTGGTAACACACTAAACGAATTCTCTTTCACTTTTGGCACTTTTTCTGTTTGTGTAGATGGGAAGACATACTGAGAATCCAAATCGCCAACATTTGAAATAATTGTTTTGAATTATTTCTTGTCTTATTTAATGAAGGTTGTAATAGAATTAGCCTACATTTGGCTTAAGCTGGATGAGACAGAGACATAATTTTATAGCCATTTGTTAAACAGCTGACAGGGAACGTAATTAACCGTTCCGGGAATGAATTTTTTTTGTTCTAACCAGTTCGGGAACGTCTATTTAATGGTGGAACCCAAAACCGGAAACGTTAAAATTCCATTTCTGTTCGGAACGAACCAATAGGAAAAACATTCTGGTTCAAAGCCCTGGTTTCAACAACTGTCGTAAATAGAAAGGAAGAAGAAATGTATGAAAGGTGCACTGTATATGAGAAACTGAAATGATCTCTGTAAAAAAAAAAATAGTAAAAGAGCCGTTCAAAAAAACGATCAGAGACTGAACTGTAAAAGGAAAAAAAAAAAATGGAGTGATCTAAAGATGTGTAAGGAATGTGGGTAAAGTTGAGAAAATAAGAGGAGGTAATGAAAAAGGGAGGGAGAGGAGTCAGGAAATACTTTTTTGGGGGGCAGATTTGTTTGGATACAACAAAGCCACGTACATACGATGGGTGTGGTAAAATGGCTGCTTAGACAGTACAGAACACTTCACTAGTCTATACTGGCCAGTGAGCTATCCAGATTTTATACATAGAGATCAGTGGCTTGAACCAGTCTGGCCATTTTTCGTTGACCTCTCATCAGCATGGCGTTTCCCTCTGCAGAACTGCTGCTCACTGGATGTTTTTTTTTTTTTTTTTCCCCTCCTTTATTGCACCATTCTGAGTAAACTCGAGAGACTGAGCATGAAAATCCCAGGAGATCAGCATTATAGAAATGCGACAGTCATGCTGTGAAATAAGACCGCCAGTTTCTTTTGGGCTGCCTAGTTTAGAAAACATGTTTTCTGCTGTTCAGATTGGACTCTCCTTTCTACATCACAAGGGGAGCATATTAGAATTAAAGCCGCAAGCGGCCTCGACGGGCCCTCGCACCAGCGGCCAAGGGGGGCGGGGGCATGCGTCCCCGCGAAATACCTTCCACAGCTTCTTTGGCAAGAGACATTACTCCCACAATGGTGACAAAGCACAGAATTGGACACAGAGTACACGGTGCGCTGAGATGTTGTCATGGACAGAACATTTTATGCCATGGCCTCCCAACCAAATTAATGTATTAACCTCATCAGTCACCAAGCTAAAGCTACATAGGATTGTCTTCTGTTAGACATCTATTAGTCTGTATGTAACGCTACAACACTTGCTCCCGACTGCCTACCCATTCCCCACAAGTCATGTGTTTTTAAGGCAACCAAAACAACATACTCCTGGTGCCTCATGATTGTAAACACCTCTCCTGCAACTGCTACAGCGCAATGAGCGCCCCCAGTGGTCCACAAGTCATGTGTGTTTAAGGCAACCAAAACAACATACTCCTGGTGCCTCATGATTGTAAACACCTCTCCTGCAACTGCTACAGCGCAGTGAGCGCCCCCAGTGGAGAAAGTTCACCAAATTTGGTATACATGTCAAGGGACCTATGAAGAGTTGTTTTGTAAAGTTTGATCAAGTTTGACCAATCAGAAGCCGAGATATAAATTGTTGCCTGAAAACAGCGCCCCCAGTGGCAAAAGTTCACAAAATTTGGCACATATGTCAGGTGACCTGTTAAGAGTGTGCCTATCAAGTTTGATCAAGATTGAGAAAATAGAAGATGAGATATTGATTTTTGAAGAATAAATTTTTTGGTTTCTCCCATGTCAGTAGGTGGCGCAATGCTGCACATGAGCGATTATGAGTTGGAAAAATAAGTGTCTACAACAGCAACGTACTATCAGAAGGTAGTGGTGTGAAGGAGAAGCATTATGGAATTATTTACCAAAAACCTGTTTCGGAGCAATTGCGTTGGCCAAAAACAGCGCCCCCCATGGACGAAAATTCCCAAAATGTGGTGAACATGACATGGGAGGTAATAAGAGGGTGGCCGTGAAGTTTGACCAAACTTGAGGAAAGATTGGATTTTTTGCCCAAAAATAGCGCCCCCAGTGGCGAAATATCACAGAAATTGGGTAACATGTCAGAAGCCCAATGAGTGATTTGCGTGTGAAGTATGAGCAGTTCTGAGCAATTTGAAGATATGTTATGAATTTTTAAGCATGTAAAATTTTGCTTTGAAAATTGATTGACGTATAACTTCTGAACGGTTTATTCTACGTGAAACGTATTTAGGAACTTTTGTCAGCCGTGTCTGTAGATGATGTGTATCAATTTTGGTGACATTCCTATGAACGGTCTAGGAGGAGTTGCGCCGTCTTCGTCGCCATGCATTTCGCACAAAAGTGAAATTACCTCACTTCCTGTTGGGCGTGGCTAATGCATTGGCATTACATTTTTGTCTGGCTTAGTGAGATACATATGCGTACCAAATGGCATGCCACTACTACAAACTACATGGCAACCAGGCACCTTAATGCGGGAGGCCAAAATCACAATGAGTTAGGGGGCGCTATAGAGGCCCTGAGGCCCGCCTGGATCTGGGCTTCTGGTTCTCAGTAGCGGTGGGAGTCTAAGAAAAAGGAGCCAAATTTAGTGCGATGTTGACCATGGCAAGCGCCCCAAAAAGGGTCTTGTAAAGAGTTTGCTTGCCAAGATTGACAAATCAGAAGCTGCAATATCATTTCTGCCATAACCAGCACCCCCAGGGGCGAAAGTGCACAAAATTTGGCGTACATGTCAGGTGAGCTATGAAGAGTTCGCGTATGAAGTTTGATGACAATTGAGTAAACAGAAGATGAGATATAGATTTTTGAAGAATAAATTTTTTGGTTTTTCCCATGTCAGTAGGTGGCGCTATGCTGTACATGAGTGATTATGAGATGGAAAAATAAGTGTCCACAACAGCAACGCACTATCACAAGGTAGTGGTGTGAAGGAAAAGCATTATGGAATTATTTACCAAAAACCCGTTTTGGAGAAATTGCGTCGGCCAAAAACGGCGCCCCCCATGGACGAAAATTCCCAAAATGTGGTATACATGACATGGGAGGTAGAAAGAGGGTGGCCGTGAAGTTTGACCAAATTTGAGGAAAGATTGGAATTTTTGCCCAAAAATAGCGCCCCCAGTGGCGAAATATCACAGAAATTGGGTAACATGTCAGAAGCCTAATGAGTGATTAGCGTGTGAAGTATGAGCAGTGTTGAGCAATTAGAAGATTTGTTATGAATTTTTAAGCATGTAAAATTTTGAAGTGAAAATTGATTGACGTATAACTTCTGAACGGTTTATCCTACGTGAAACGTATTTAGTAACTTTTGTCAGCCATGTCTGTAGATGATGTGTATCAATTTTGGTGACATTCCTATGAACGGTCTAGGAGGAGTTGCGCCGTCTTCGTGGCCATGCATTTCGCACAAAAGTGAAATTACCTCACTTCCTGTTGGGCGTGGCTAATGCATTGGCATTACATTTTTGTCCGGCTTAGTGAGATACATATGCATACCAAATGGCATGCCACTACTACAAACTATATGGCAACCAGGCACCTTAATGCGGGATGCCAAAATCACAACGACTTAGGGGGCGCTATAGAGGCCCTGAGCCCCGGCCAAGTGTGGGCTTTTGGTTCTGAGTAGCGGTGGCAATTCTCGGAAGTGGCGCCAAATTTCGCGCGTTTTCGCCCATGGCAAGTGCCCCGAAAATGGCCCAACAGCGGAGAAAAATAAAGAAGAAGAAGAAGACGGAAGAAGAAGAAGACGGAAGAAGAATAATAATAATAGTGAACTCTTACAAGAACAATAGGGCCTTCGCCCATAGGGCTCGGGCCCTAATTACGTCGCTCCACTCTTGGCTTGAGAACTACCTTTGCAAATGAATCCATTACCAGGTCTGAGGCTATTTTCCCACGTCAACTGCCAGGCTGAAAAAGTGCAAAACCCTTCGCGTACCCTTACTTTGAAATGATTAAGCCGCCAACGTATTTTAAAGGAGATGCGCAGAACCATGGCTTCACTTTTTGTTTATAAATGCCTCAAGAATGGCACAGGAATAGTTTTAAGCGTTAACTATAAATCTAATATAGTAATTTTTACGATTAAAATGATTCATATAGGTAGCGGTCTGAGTGAATGACCTTGATAGCCTTCCTGCTGTGCCGTCACAGATATCGGTCTCATCGCCATTTCCGCTATACTAAAACACAGGGCTGACTGCAACTTCAATCTTCCATTTTGAGCTAATTTATCGCCATGCCGCGTAGATGTGTTGCTGGCGGGTGCAGCAACATGACAGAGATCAGCATTATAGGAATACGACAGTCATGCTGTGAAATAAGACGGCCAGTTTCACGGGCATGATGGGCGCCTACGAAGTGGTCTCTCCTCTGCTCTGCACATTTTACTGAAGACTTGTAGAAGACCTCTGATCTGTTGAGTATTGGCGAAAAGCTCATACTCGGGTTTTAGTAATTGCCTGAGCCGAGCAGTAATGGCAGAGTACTCAGTATGGAGAAGGAATGGACCAGCTGTCTGATTTCTCTGCTGGATATGCTTGCCTCAGCAGCAATATCTCACCCTTGCGTGGAAGAAGCGAATGAACGGAGAACTGTTCATTCAAAACAATCGGCCACAAGATCGGCCTTCAAGAAGTGAGAACACAGACGGGTAAGCTCCGGCTCTTTTTTTAGATTTGAAAAAAAAAAACAGCAAAAACACACATTGTTTACCTGCATTTAGATTAATACATGTAACTCATGTGTTTTAAGTTACCGGTACAAGATTATTTAATTTGCTTCAGAATTTGATTCTCAGTTCATCTGATTTAATGAGCCTTTTACGTTTTATCAGTGAAAAATGCATGCATGTAGGTAATGTTGCATAACACCTATCCTGTTTTAATGAGAATCAGCCTTAGTTGAGCAAGTCGGTAACAGTATTTCTTACTTTCACCATAAATTTTTATTTATACAGTGGTGCTTGAAAGTTTGTGAAGCCTTTAGAATTTTCTGCATAAATATGACCTAAAACATCAGATTTTCACACACGTCCTAAAAGTAGATAAAGAGAACCCAGTTAAACAAATGAGATGAAAAATATTATACTTGGTCATTTTATTTATTGAGGAAAATGATCCAATGTTACATATCTGTGAGTGGCAAAAGTATGTGAACCTCTAGGATTAGCAGTTAATTTGAAGGTGAAATTAGAGTCAGGTGTTTTCAATCAATGGGATGACAATCAGGTGTGAGTGGGCACCCTGTTTTATTTAAAGAACAGGGATCTATCAAAGTCTGATCTTCACAACACATGTTTGTGGAAGTGTATCATGGCATGAACAAAGGAGATTTCTGAGGACCTCAGAAAAAGCATTGTTGATGCTCATCAGGCTGGAAAAGGTTACAAAACCATCTCTAAAGAGTTTGGACTCCACCAATCCACAGTCAGACAGACTGTTTACAAATGGAGGAAATTCAAGACCATTGTTACCCTCCCCAGGAGTGGTCGACCAACAAAGATCACTCCAAGAGCAAGGTATGTAATAGTCGGCGAGGTCACAAAGGACCCCAGGGTAACTTCTAAGCAACTGAAGGTCTCTCTCACATTGGCTAATGTTCATGAGTCCATCATCAGGAGAACACTGAACAACAATGGTGTGCATGGCAGGGTTGCAAGGAGAAAGCCACTGCTCTCCAAAAAGAACATTGTTGCTCGTCTGCAGTTTGCTAAAGATCACGTGGACAAGCCAGAAGGCTATTGGAAAAATATTTTGTGGATCAATGAAACCAAAATAGAACTTTTGGGTTTAAGTGAGACATGTTATGTTTGGAGAAAGGAAAACACTGCATTCCAGCATAATAACCTTATCCCATCTGTGAAACATGGTGGTAGTATCATGGTTTGGGCCTGTTTTGCTGCATCTGGGCCAGGACGGCTTGCCATCATTGATGAAACAATGAATTCTGAATTATACCAGCGAATTCTAAAGGAAAATGTCAGGACATCTGTCCATGAACTGAATCTCAAGAGAAGGTGGGTCATGCAGCAAGACAACGACCCTAAGCACACAAGTCATTCTATCAAAGAATGGTTAAAGAAGAATAAAGTTAATGTTTTGGAATGGCCAAGTCAAAGTCCTGACCTTAACTCTTTACCCCTTAATGACGACGTATGACGACCCTGTGTATATCCCATAATGACACATGATGCCTTGTCTAAAACCTTGTCTTTAGACTTTTTTTCCTTGTAAATATGTTATCAGGGTGAACAGTATATACAGGTCCTTCTCAAAAAATTAGCATATTGTGATAAAGTTCATTATTTTCCATAATGTAATGATAAAAATTAAACTTTCATATATTTTAGATTCATTGCACACCAACTGAAATATTTCAGGTCTTTTATTGTTTTAATACTGATTATTTTGGCATACAGCTCATGAAAACCCAAAATTCCTATCTCAAAAAATTAGCATATCATGAAAAGGTACTCTAAACGAGCTATTAACCTAATCATCTGAATCAGCGACTTAACTCTAAACACCTGCAAAAGATTCCTGAGGCTTTTAAAAACTCCCAGTCTGGTTCATTACTCAAAACCGCAATCATGGGTAAGACTGCCGACCTGACTGCTGTCCAGAAGGTCATCATTGACGCCCTCAAGCAAGCGGGTAAGACACAGAAAGAAATCTCTGAGCGAATAGGCTGTTCCCAGAGTGCTGTATCAAGGCACCTCAGTGGGACGTCTGTGGGAAGGAAAAAGTGTGCAGAAAACGCTGCACAACCAGAAGAGGTGACCGGACCCTGAGGAAGATTGTGGAGAATGGCCGATTCCAGACCTTGGGGGACCTGTGGAAGCAGTGGACTGAGTCTGGAGTAGAAACATCCAGAGCCACCATGCACAGGCGTGTGCAGGAAATGGGCTACAGGTGCCGCATTCCCCAGGTCAAGCCACTTTTGAACCAGAAACAGCGGCAGAAGCGCCTGACCTGGGCTACAGAGAAGCAGCACTGGACTGTTGCTCAGTGGTCCAAAGTACTTTTTTCGGATGAAAGCAAATTTTGCATGTCATTCGGAAATCAAGGTGCCAGAGTCTGGAGGAAGACTGGGGAGAAGGAAATGCCAAAATGCCTGAAGTCCAATGTCAAGTACCCACAGTCAGTGATGGTCTGGGGTGCCATGTCAGCTGCTGGTGTTGGTCCACTGTGTTTTATCAAAGGCAGGGTCAATGCAGCTAGCTATCAGGAGATTTTGGAGCACTTCATGCTTCCATCTGTTGAAAAGCTTTATGGAGATGAAGATTTCATTTTTCAGCACGACCTGGCACCTGCTCACAGTGCCAAAACCACTGGTAAATGGTTTACTGACCATGGTATTACTGTGCTCAATTGGCCTGCCAACTCTCCTGACCTCAACCCCATAGAGAATCTGTGGGGTATTGTGAAGAGGAAGTTGAGACACACCAGACCCAACACTGTGGATGAGCTTAAGGCCGCTATCGAAGCATCCTGGGCCTCCATAACACCTCAGCAGTGCCACAGGCTGATCGCCTCCATGCCACGTCGCATTGAAGCAGTCATTTCTGCCAAAGGATTCCCGACCAAGTATTGAGTGCATAACTGAACATAATTATTTGAAGGTTGACTTTTTTTGTATTAACACTTTTTTTTTTTTTTTTTATTATTGGTCAGATGAAATATGCTAATTTTTTGAGATAGGGATTTTTGGTTTTCCTTTACTTTTTTGCCAAAATCATCAATATTAAAACAATAAAAGGCTTGAACTACTTCAGTTGTGTGTAATGAATCTAAAATATATTAAAGTCTAATGTTTATGAGTACATTACAGAAAATAATGAACTTTATCACAATATGCTAATTTTTGAGAAGGACCTGTACATGTACAAGGGTGGCTGTAGCAACTGCTTTAAGGGGTAAAGAGTTAATCCAGTTGAAATGTTGTGGAAGGACCTGAAGCGAACAGTTCATGTGAGGAAACCCACCAACATCCCAGAGTTGAAGCTGTTCTGTACGGAGGAATGGGCTAAAATTCCTCCAAGCCGGTGTGCAGGACTGATCAACAGTTACCGGAAACGTTTAGTTGCAGTTATTGCTGCACAAGGGGGTCACACCAGATACTGAAAGCAAAGGTGCACATACTTTTGCCACTCACAGATATGTAATATTGGATCATTTTCCTCAATAAATAAATGACCAAGTATAATATTTTTGCCTCATTTGTTTAACTGGGATCTCTTTATCTACTTTTAGGACTTGTATGAAAATCTGGTGATGTTCTAGGTTATATTTATGAAGAAATATAGAAAATTCTAAAGGGTTCACAAACTTTCAAGCACCACTGTATGACTTTTTGGTCTATGGCTGTAAAAGGCCTCGGCCTTAAAACTGGTTCCTTCTGTGACGTCACACACTTGGGGGTGGCTCAGCGGGGCAGCTCGAATGCCAACTTTGCGGTCAATTTTTAACTCCAAAAAAAAAAATTTATATAAAAATTTATTTTTTAAAATTCCCATTTATGCAGCATACAAGAATCAAGGATGGAAATGCTATCCACTCAAATGTATTTAAAAATAAAGGTTCTGCATATCTCCTTTTACGTTAGAGGTGACTCCCCTTTTCCACAAGTTGACACAGTTCCCTGAGGTCTCAATGAAATATCCGTGACACTGTGGTCAAAACACCAAGGATAAAGCACCACAGCGCCCTTCTCACACTGTCTAAACCAGTGGTTTTCAAAGTGGGGGGCGCTAGGGGGGCCTCAGAAAGTTGGAGGGACAATAACAAAAAAATTGCGGAAAAAAATACTTTTTTAAATAATTATTAAATATATTGTAATTAGTTTTTTAATCATTATTATAAAATATAATTATTAATAATAATACATCATATCGAAACGTTGTTTGCCATGCTCATCTCTCCGATTGCCTGTGACGTTGCGGTTTGCGCCATTTATCAAGCTGCTTTGCTCCTCAAGCTAGCGTATTGCTAGCGCAAAATGGACAGGTTTTTGAAGAAGAGACCGAAGGAACAAACCAACAGCCCTGCTGTGGAGGACACTGCTGCGAAAAAAACTAAGAAGTCCTGGCCAACTAAAATCCGAAAATATGAGGCAGCATACATTAAGTATGGCTTTACAGCCATACAGAAAAATGGCCATGATTGCCCGAAATACGTCCTCTGTCTGGAGACCCTGTCAAACGAGTGCTTAAAACCTTCGAAACTTCAGCGTCACTTGGTACAAAAACATCCGACAGATGCTGAAAAAACAGTAGATTTCTTCAGATGCAAAGAAGAGCATTTGGTCAGGCAATCTGCTGCATTCACCCAGCAAGCTACTGTCCCCGAGCGGGCCCTGAAGGCATCATTTTTAGCCTCGTACCACATTGCTCGTGCTAAAAAACCTCACTCAGCTGGAGAAGATTTGATTTTACCAGCCACCAAAGACATTGTCTGAGAATTGCTTGGTGAGGATGCTGCCAAAAAAATCGATGCTGTCCCACTCTCTGGTAACACCGTGAGCCGACGGATTGGTGACACGGCTCAAGACGTATCTGCTCAGCTGTTGGAGCAGGTGAGAGCCAGCGAATACTTCGCACTTCAGCTGGATGAGAGCACAGATTTATCCAATGAGGCCCAACTGCTTGTGTACATCAGATTTATTTCACAGGAAAGATTTGTGGAGGAAATACTATTTTGTAAAGCACTTGAAAGAAGAACTACTGGGAAAGACATTTTTCAAGTTTTGGACGATTACATCGAGTCTAACGGATTGGACTGGACCCGTTGTGTGGGGGTGTGTTCGGACGGAGCCGCGGCAATGACCGGGAAGATCAGTGGAGTGACCGCGCTCATTAAGCAGAAGGCCCCACATGTAGTGGCCACACACTGCATGCTCCATCGCGAGGCACTGGTCGCAAAAAGGATGGATAACGAGTTGAATCAGGTACTACAGGAGGTTATACAGTTTATCGTTCAGTGTGAAAATATTTGTGTTGAAAACATGTTAGTTAATAATATTCTTATGCTAAACAAATGTAACAATTATTGAATAAAAGTAAGAGAAAACATTCTAAAAGTTGATGTTTCTTTACATATTTTGTAGCATTGTCTGTGGGTTTGCAAAGGGGGTCCCCGGCCAGAAGCTAATGCTGTTTGGGGGGCCTTGGCATGGAAAAGTTTGGGAACCCCTGGCGTAGAGAAAGGAGCTGAATCTGAATGGCTTGTTGAAGCTCATGTTTGCTGAAATGGGCAGCACAAAAGAAACCGAATGGGTCACCTTATTTCAGAGTATGTGGGATGGTAGGCTCCAGATACCCAAATGTATGTGCACAAGCACTGAAAGTGACCTTTTCATAATGTCCCCTTTTGAAGTTTTTATCTTTTTTTATATCCTTCCATTGAAAGGTTACTTGTTTCTGTTTTAAGTGATGCGTGAGAAATCGCAGCAAACTGCTTGATGCTTTTGAATCAGTTCGAACTTTTCAGGCCATAATAAAACAATAAAAAAAAAAGTTACATTATTGTAAGCCATTAGGCATTTTAATGAGGCACATTTGAGAAATTAATAGGATATGAATGTAGGTGCAGACTCTTGCGCTGTTCTGTTGAGTCAGTGAATCATTTAGTGTAGAAAATAGTGATTTTAAAGTGTTGTCACTTCAGCTTTCTTGCATTTTGAATGTTCTTGTTTCACTGTTCAAAGCGGTGGCGCTCTACTCACTTTGGGGCTGTTTTCAGACTTATTTTCCTCTTTTCTCTTTTTAACCCGTCTTTCAATGACTATATGGCTACAGCTGGACATGTAATATCTTATTGCTGCTTGCAACAGTCTCTCTATTAATGGATCCTTAGCTAATCACCTTGTTAATTTCATCCCACTCTATCTGCCATCTCTCCATTTCTTCCACGTCATCTTCCCTCTCTGTCCATGTGTAGTGCCCACCACTTCTCCAAGTGCTCCAGACGCAGTAGACCGCTACCTGGAGACGCCAGCAGATGAGAACGAGCACGCACACTTTCAGAAGGCCAAGGAGAGCCTCGAAGCCAAACATCGCGAGAGAATGTCTCAGGTGAGAGAGAAAAATATGGTAATAGTGATTGCTCCAGGCTTTAGTACCATTTTATTTCATTCAAGATAATTTAATTTGCTCATGTAGAAAGTATTTACTGCCGAGAGGAAGCTCTATTACTGACGAGTGCTAGCCTGCAGCCGTGCTGCTGAGATTCAAGATTAAGTCATGAGTAATGTGTTGGGAATGGATTTATAAGTGCAGAGGCGTGCCGGTGAGCTTGGCTTTTGTGTGCGTATAGTGAAGACAAATATTTTGTGAAAAAAATTGCCATAAAGTATTGCATGTAATGCCATATCTTACAAAAGGACTTTTTTTTTTTTTTTTTTTGTTCAAGTTCATACTTTAGGGCAAGAAAGGAAGAGAGAAAATGAGAGAGATGGGGGACAGAAACTGAGAAGGAACAGGGACACCGGGAGGGGGGACAGATGCAGAGAAGGGACAGGGACTGATGCAGAGAAAGAACAGGGATGGGGACGGGGAGAGAGGGAGGGACATAGGGGGACAGATGTAGAGAAAGAACAGGAATTGGGACAGAGAGAGAGAGTAGGACACAGAGGGGATGGATACAGATGGGGATGGGAGAAAAACTGACAGGGACAGGGGGGAGTGAGAGACGGGGCAGAGAGAGAGAGACACAGACAGATGGATGGGGACAGAGAGAGAGAGAGACCAATAGAGATCTTGCAGTCACGTGACCAGAAAGTACACAGCCGCCATCTTGTCGGTAAAAAACACCGCTGAATACTGCTGCACTCGTGTACAGAATGGATCAATTTCAACCGACGGACTACACGGCTCATTTTTCTAATGAATAGATAACTAGATATATGTCTAAAATAAACGATCTACAGATTAGTGACCCTTATGGCTTACCGGACGGAGTTTTCACGACCGTGTCAGTGGATATTGAACTGCCAGCGGAATACCCAGACGTGTATAATTACCTCATTAACTTTCCCTCGCTGTTCAGTGGTGAAGCACTGCGTGCTTATAAATCTGTGCACAGTTATCTTTACAGAAATTCAGGATTTGTCAGCGACTCAGATGTGGCATCTTGTAAACAAGAAAATAATCCTCATTGGATGGGTAAGTCACTTAAGTATTGAGTATAGCACTGACCAGCCGATTATAGAATAGAATAAGGTAATTCCAGCTGTAATTCCAAATCGTCCGTGCTGTTTACTATGGATCTGGCGTTGGAGAGGTAGAGGCTTAGCAGTGGAGATTTGAGTGGCTGTTTTCTGAGCTTAGTCAACAGCCCAGCTCTACAGCCTCGCTTTTGCTTCCGCTCCCGACGCTGCCTCCTTCACCTGCCAGACCCGATAACAATCCACGGAGAGCCTGCTGGTCTCGCTATCTCGTCCGGAATGTTGCGCATGCAATGGAAATCGCTACAAACCGTCATTTTCTGCTGGAAACCAATGTCCAGTAAGTCCATACAGTTGTAGTGGATATTAAAGTTCGGTACAGACGAACAACACGCAAAAATACACACAAAAAACATAAAAAACGTGCACAGGTAGGGAGAGCTTGTAGCCGCAGCCGTTGTAGTAGAATTGTATATAGTAGGGTTTTCCAGAAGAAAAGGTAGAAGTAGAACCAGAAGTAGAAGGCGGAAATATGGCGTTTGACCGACAAGATGGCGTCTGTCATAATCTGGATCGGCTGTGACGTCACATGCAAGTGCTCCATAGACACCAGTAGACAGAATTTGGGTTTCCATTGCGCTTTTGCACCATAGAAACGGTGTTTTAAATATTTCAACAAAATGCAAATGGTTTGTGTTTCCATTAAGTGATGTTATGCGATTTAAAGCTGGGGTTGTGCTTTTCTCGACAGCACTTAAAGGTTTTTTTTTTTCTTTGTTGTTGTTTTTTGTCCCCCCTCCCCAGAAAGGTAGTTTCCATTTGCTCATGTCATGTGACTGAAATGTGAAGTGTTTCCTTAAAAAAAAAAACCCTCATGCAAGCATAAAAGCTTTTTTGCCATTTGAGGGGTCCCCCCCCAAAAAAAAAAATTCACACTTTTTTTTTTTAAATATAAAGTTCACGATTTCAAATTGCACATTAAGCAGATTAATAGAAACACGGCTACTGACCGACAGACGAGTGGAGTGTGACACAGTGAAGGACAGAAGTGGAGAGAGTGGAGGCATGCTAGCACGTTGTTGGTCTGAGATTCTCGAACATTATAGTTGAATGTTTTGTAGGATTTATATGGAATTACCACTGTAGAAAATTCAGATAAACTTATTAGATTTTATAATCAATCGGAGCAGGGTCAAGGTCAATGCATGGAATAGTTTTTCCTCAGTTGCTTCCTTCTTGCTTGAAGTATATTTTAAGCGTATTTGAGGTAGAGAAAAGAACAACAATGAGGACTTGATGTTGAAGGTGTCCATGTGTTGTTGGCAGTGATGGGAATAACGGCGTTAGAAATAACGGCGTTACTAACGGCGTTACTTTTTTTAGTAACGAGTAATCTAACTAATTACTTTTTACATCGTTATAACGCCGTTCCCGTTACTTACAATAAAATACTATGCGTTACTTTATTAAAGCTGTTTTTATCTGGCACACTGCTCGTTCAGCCTTTCTTTCCTCTGCTTTAGTGTGGGGCGGGGAGACACGAGACAACGGCACAGTAAGCCAATCAGAGTAGATTTGGACAACATACGTAGGTAGGCCACGCCTACTGCACTACTGCGTGGTCTTTCAATCGGAAGACCCAGCGATGGCGAGCGGTCAGCCCAGCACTGCGCTTTCACATTGGAAATACAGCCAGGACTTTTCATTACTTGAAATAAAAGGCAAGAGTGTTTACGTGCAATGCACATTATGTCGAGGAACAAAGCGTTTGTCCTCGTCAGTGGCCAGTAATTAGTAACATAATTTTAATAACTACAAAAATATATTACATTTGATAGATGTCTTATCTCACATTGTCCCACAAAAATATTAATATAGTGTAGATAACGTTACTAATTGGTTCTGTTAAGTGTCCATTTCAGTCATTAAACACATTTAACATTCACTTTTATTATGATTACACTAATTGAATTTGATTTTTTTTTGAGGGGGAACAAAATGTAACGGAATAATTACTTTCCCTGGTAATTAGTTACTTTCATGACAAAGTAACTCCGTTACTAACTCAGTTACTTTTTGGGAAAAATAACTAGTAACTATAACTAATTACTTTTTGAAAGTAACGTGCCCAACACTGGTTGTTGGTATCAAGTTCTACTTCTACACTGTTTATCTGAATCAGACATTTTCACATAGGGATTTTCTCTTGGCTGTTGTTGAGCAGCAGATTAAGAGGGGGAAAATGAAGTGCAAATATAAATGTGTGAAGAAAGATTGGGTGGCAGGGCATAGAATTGCTGCCTCACAGCTCCAGGGCCTGTCTGCGGAGTTTCACATGTCCATGGCGGCTTACCACCTCCTAAAAGCATACTTGTGGGTAGAGTGGTGACTTTTAAATTCCCCCTGGTTGTGAGTGAGTGTGCAGAGGAGGGCAGAAAAGTGGATGAGCAGGGTAAGCTTAGCCTGGCTAACGCGACTTCAAAGCTCTCCGAGCTATTGGTCTGGCCAAGCTATTAAGTCCAACCGTTTCCCAGAGCCCGTGGTTGACCCGCCTCCCTGAAATGCCTCAGTTTGCTACTGGTCGAAGCCAGAAAAGGCTGTGATGAAGCTTAAACCAATCACATCACTCTTTCCTCTGACGTATGCGACGCGACGGGGCTAACTGGTAAATTAAACTCTTACCGAAGCCGGTCGGGAGCAAGGCGAAAACGTCCTTCCTTTCAATAAATACCTCCAGGGCTGCTCTTTGCTCCATTTTCAATGAGAACTTCCCGTTGAATGCTTTCAATACAGCATCTATGCGTAATAGATGCGGAAGCGTGAATGAAGCGCTTCCGGCATAGATTCTGTAAACAGTCTATGGCTTCCGGTCACAGTTCTACTACGTCAGTGCCTTGAACACACCTCTACCCAGGGCCGTTGGAGATGCTCAAAGTTGATTGGTTCCCGATTTTTCGGGAGCTTGGAAGAGCTGTAGATAGCTTGCCTGGCCAGACTAAGCTCGCAACAGGCCCTCGTGTTGCGTCACGCTTAGGATGGGCGGGCCCAGGCTAGGGTAAGCTACCATCTCAAATGCCTTAAGTTCTTTTGTATGTACGTGCTGTGGTGGAAAACGCTGAAAAACCCGTACAGACACTAAAACTGACGTTGTTGTGTAGGTGATGAGAGAGTGGGAGGAGGCTGAGCACCAGTCGAAGAGTCTGCCACGTGCCGACAAGAAGGCAGTCATCCAGGTGAGTTTCATCCATCTGTGCTTTCATCACATGGAAATTTCCACTTCAGGCAACCTGAATCGCATGTAACAGAAATGTTGCTTCAGGTCTGTTCAAATAGGGATCAGATTTCAATTGAGAAATATTTTTCAATTTTGTTAATCTTTTCTCTCTTCGTATATTTTGATGCTTTTTTTTTTATATAAAATCTCTCCCCTTCTTACCTCCTGCTCTTGTCCTGTCCTCCTGTGTTCTCCATGTTCCTGTCACTTCCTTCTAAGCAGCACTTCCAGGAGAAGGTGGAGGCTTTGGAGAAGGAGGCAGCCAGCGAGAGGCAACAGCTAGTGGAAACTCATATGGCTCGTGTGGAGGCTCTTCTCAACGACCGCCGACGCCTTGCGCTTGAGAATTTTCTGAGTGCCCTGCAGGCAGACCAGCCACGGGTACACACATGCACCAACACACCCAGTGTGTTTTTTGAATACGTCTCGCGTTTCGGTTAGCATGCACCTCTTAGTCACTAGTGTGCCTAAGGGCTAAGTAAATGCAAACAAAATAAAGTACAAGCGAGCAGATTATATACACACACACACACACACACACACACACACACACACATTAAATTGCGCATAATTAAATTAAACACTTTCACATAGTTCTAGCTCCCAGTACTAACCCTCTCACCATCTGTGCCCTCCATACGACACTGTTCTTTTCTCCTTCCATCCATTTACTGTTTTTCTGCTCTAGTACGTTTGTCACCTCTCTTCCTTTACACTCCTTTGTTCTCTCTCTCCTCCTTCCTCCCGCCTTGCTCTGAAACCAGTTTTCATTGTTGTACACGGAGAGCTTTGGCTGCTGTTAATTTCCTAATGAATTACGAAGAATCTGGAAAAAGCAGCTGTGATTTCAGATACTGAAATACCACTCATTTTATATCCTGTGCCAAATGTTAGCTTGAATGCTACCAGTTATCTCTCTGGCTAGCTATCTGCGATGTCAAGGACATCTTAAAATCGTGTATTCATGTATATCTATACTGTAGATACCCACTGTTTTTCGAGATAAAGGTGAAAAGACGTTCAGAGTTTCTTAGGCATCAAAAAGCAGCTGAATATAATGATGAATTGTTCTATATCAGGGCTTTTCAAAGTGTGGGGCGCGCCCCCCCCGGGGGGCGCCAGAGTTCTTCAGGGGGGGCGCAACGTGAGAGACAAAATGGATCGGTTTTTAGTACCTAAAGCTACAGTGAGTGAGGAGACAAAGTCTGGGCCAAGCAAAAAAACAGAGCCTCCAGGATGTTGCGATTTGCAACTTCAGCGCAAATTCAACCAATCCCCGCGATTTCAGGGCGGTGTTGCAATTATATCCAATCACCGCAACTTTCCCACAAATTTGACCAATTGTTGGCGTCGTCTTGAGGTGACGTCGACAAACTACCTTCCGCCTTACTTCCGTGTGTTCAAGAGAAGCAGCATGCACGTCGTGTTGCCAGATTGGACGATTTCAAGTGCATTTTGGCGGGTTTTGAACATATTTTGGACTGGAAAACGTCAGCAGTATCTGGCAACACTGAAAGTGTGTTATGTTTACAGTGAAGGACTGTGTGCACTTTATTTTTTTTTACTTAATACAAGAAGTTAATGGATGCCAACATTTTTGCCAAAATGGTATTTTATTTTCCATTGTTTAGGCAGCTTCAGCATCATACTGTGAGATTCTGTTCAAATTGTTTTTTTTCTTCTATGAAGCCTGAGCCATTTATTTTATTAGTTTATAATTATTGTTTAATTTAGTCTTCAGGAGAGACCAACAGGTGCATTTGGATAAGTAAAGCCTATCTTTCTGCATTTTTGTAGTCCTGGTAATCTTTTATATTGGTAAAGTTGTTTATAGGACCATTTCTCTTTTTTTAATCAATAGTTTTTCAGTAATAACTTAATATTTAACATATCACTCAATTTTAATCATAAAAAGAGAAAATCGCAACAATTTCTCGCAACTTTCACTTCCTCCCGCAATGTAATCGCAACAAAAACCTAAAAAACACCGCAACTTTCATCGCAATTTTTTTGGAAAACCCCCTGCAACATCAGACATTTTAGCCCGCAACAATCACAAAAAAGGCCCGTGGAATCCTGGGGGACTGGAAAAAGAAGGAAGTATGACCACGATTATTTAAAGTTTGGATTTTCATGGACTGGATCTGAAGATGCTCCACTGCCACAGTGTGTTGTCTGCCAAGAGGTGCTAGCTAACGATGCTGTGGGATGTTTAAAATGTGTAAAACAAGATGTTTTAAAAAGCACAGATGTTTAAAATGTGAAAAAGAAAAAAATGTGTACAACAACCATTTTTTTAAAAATATGAATGGAACATTAAGTATAGCAACAACAAAAATTGTAAGGGGGGGGGGCGCTGTTGTTTATTTGCTCTCCGAGGGGGGGCTCACTCTCCCACACTTTGAAAACCCCTGTTCTATATGGATTATTTAAAGGTTTTAAAATGGCAGGCTAACCGATCCTAAGTGTTTCTGTATCCAACACAGATCAAATACGTCAAGACGCAGCAAGTTTACATGAACGTATTAATCCATATTAATGGCAATAACACTTGCCATATGGCTCCTCTTATCCCTTTCAGCTCTCAGGATTAATCCCTAAGGCAGTGACAGGTTGACGAGTCAAGGCAGGCCGTTTGGTTGACGTTTTCTACCAAGAAGACTGATTTCTTCTTGTTCTCTCTCTCTTTAGCCACGTCACGTGTTCAGTCTGTTGAAGAAGTACGTGCGCGCTGAGCAGAAAGACCGGCAGCACACCCTCAAACACTTTGAGCATGTGCGTGTTGTGGACCCCAAGAAGGCCGCTCAGATTCGACCTCAGGTATATACAACCACACTTCCTTCTCAGTACGATACGATGCAAGAATTTGCTTCCTAAAATTTATTCTGGGTGATGGATAAAAATGCACCCATTATTATACCCTTTGTGTGTATGCCGTACCAGTCAAAGTTTGTACACCCCTACTCGTTCGTAGGTTTTTCTGTATTTTGACTCTTTTCTACATTGTAGAACAATACTGAAGACATCAAAACTATGAAATAACACGTGGTAAACAAAAAGTGTCAACAAAATGTTTCATATTTTAGATTCTTCAAAGTAGCCAGCGTTTACCTTGATGCTTTGCACACTATTGGCGTTATCTTAACCAGCTTCATGAGGTAGTCACCTGGAACGCTTTTCAATTAACAGATGTGCCTCGTCAAAAGTTAATTAGTGGACGGGTTTCTTGCCACCTTAATACGTTTGAGACCATTAAACAGTAAATAGCAAACTAGAAAAGCACTCGGAGAGTGCAGACCTCTGTCAAGCGGGGGGAAAACTGGAAGGCCAAAAGGGTCATACATCTCCCAATGATGAAGAATCCTTCAAAAAAATCCAAACGGTGATCCGGATCATCACCAAAATTTAATAATTTGTTCCTTGTCATAATACACACCTTGTCTGAAAATTTCATCAAAATCCGTTCATAACTTTTGAGTTATTTTGAACACAGACACAGACAAACCAACGCCGATGAAAACATAACCTCCTTGGTGGAGGTAACAATAAATAATACAGTAAATAGCCCTGTTCCACAACTGTAGTAATCCATATTATGTCAAGAACCGCTCGAGTAAGTAAAGAGAAACAACATCCATCATTATCCCCCACTGACTGAAAGGCCCGAAAGGGGATTGGGTCATTGCGATGTCCATCCGTCCGTCTCAGGAAGGGTGCTCACCTTCTGAAATCAACTCTCAATTTTTGGAGGAATTTCATGAAACTTAGGAGGGTTCTTTGTTATATGTCGGTAGTACACATTGTAATTTTGTTCAGTTCGGTCACGTTTTACGAGTTACAACCCTTGATTAACAAAATTATCTCATCTCATTATCTCTAGCCGCTTTATCCTTCTACAGGGTCGCAGGCAAGCTGGAGCCTATCCCAGCTGACTACGGGCGAAAGGCGGGGTACACCCTGGACAAGTCGCCAGGTCATCACAGGGCTGACACATAGACACAGACAACCATTCACACTCACATTCACACCTACGCTCAATTTAGAGTCACCAGTTAACCTAACCTGCATGTCTTTGGACTGTGGGGGAAACCGGAGCACCCGGAGGAAACCCACGCGGACACGGGGAGAACATGCAAACTCCGCACAGAAAGGCCCTCGCCGGCCATGGGGCTCGAACCCAGGACCTTCTTGCTGTGAGGCGACAGCGCTAACCACTACGCCACCGTGCCGCCCCTAACAAAATTATACTTTGACAATTTCATGAGTGTGTGTGTGCTTTCCTTCTGAAATCACCTCCTCTCTTAATTTGTGGAGGAATTTCACCAAACTTGGCAAAAGGCTTTATTACCGTATTTTCTGGACTATAGAGCGCACCTGTATATAAGCCGCATCCGCTCTATTTAAAAAAAAAAAAAAAAGATATACAAGCCGCACCGGGCTATAAGCCGCAGATATCTATGTTGAAAAATTACATATTTACTGCATGTACAGAATGATTTTGTACTGTAAATGTACATGTATGTACCTGAACAGATTCTTTCCGAACAGTGCCTTTTAACACGGCAGCAACTTTGCTGATTAAAACGGAACAGAACCAAGAGAAAATAACCGGTATTTATTTACCTTCATTTCTCCTGTGTTTGAAACCACAAGTCACTTTAATCATCTTCGCTGGATTTGAAAATAATTACCAGTTAGTAATTTGTCGTGCGTGTTCTATCTGCTAAAGATCTGCTAATTCTTCTTTGCATTGATTTTTCGTCTATCTTATTTTTGATTCTACTTCCGGTTAGAGCGCCCCTAGCGGTGGAAGAAAAATCCACAGAATAGCCGCACCTTTGTATAAGCCGCATGGTTCAAAACCTAGGAAAAAAGTAGCGGCTTATAGTCCAGAAAATACGGTATATGACCGTTATACGCAGATTGAAATTTAATTTAATTTGGGCAGGTTTTACCAGAGTTATGCCCTTGATTATTAACATACTTTGGCAATTTCATCAAGGTGTGCTTGCTTTCTGAAATCAACTTCCCTCACAATTTTAACCCCCCACTGCCCAAAAGGGTCCAAAGGGGGATTAATGTCATGGCGATGTCTCTCTCACAGCTCCTCTTGCAGTTTTTGGAGGAATTTCACAAAACTTGACAGGATTCTTTGTTCTGTGTCGGTAATACGCATATTGCAATTTCATTCAATTCAGTCGCATTCTACCAGAGTTATAGCCGAGTTGCCAGTGGGGGATATTGTGCTCTCGGAGCACTCTTGTTACTTGAAGACATGAAGTGTTTAACTGAATAAAAAATAAAGAAAAACCATTGAATTAGAAGGTGTTCAAACTTTTGACTGGTACTGTGTACCTCTTTTATATGGTTTACTGCAATTCTAACACACTATTACCAAAACTCTTGAAGGTATATTAACAGGATAATGGAGGATAAAGTGGACAGGATAAAATTATGACCAAAAAAAGCAAACTTTTACGCTGTCCTTATTGTGTCCTGTAATCCTGAAATATCAAATGAGATTCTTTTAATAAAGTTGCCTGTAATATATTAGTAGTTCAGCTTGGAAAACTCATCTTACTTTTGATATAAAGCATATTGACAGGTGTGTTCTACGAATATAAAATGGCGATCTGCTTGTTTAACATTATACCACTGGGACTGACAAAAGTGAAACGCCAAGCTGAGGAAAATGCAGACAACTATCCAGACAGCTATCAGAATGTGGCTTGGGGGGAAAATAGTCTGTGATGCTGCTTCAGTTTGACTGCTTTGCTCTGGTTGCTCCAGTGACGTGAACATCTCAAATGTCACTTGTGCCCCTTTTCCACCAAAGCAGTTCCAGGGCTGGTTCGGGGCCAGTGCTTAGTTTGGAACCGGGTTTTCTGTTTCCACTGACAAAGAACTGGCTCTGGGGCCAGAAAAACCGGTTCCAGGCTAGCACCAACTCTCTGCTGGGCCAGAGGAAAGAACCGCTTACGTCAGCGGGGGGGCGGAGTTGTTAAGACCAACAACAATAACAAGACCGCTAAAGATCGCCATTTTTAAGCGACGAGAAGCAGCAGCTGCGCAAACGCGAAGTCATCCATTATTATTATTATTGTTGCTGCTTCTTCCGTCTTGTTTTTGCGTCGATATTCGCGCCAAGGTTTATGCAAACGTAGCGACGTAACTGACGTATACAACGACGTAACTGACGTATACAGCGACGTAATGACGTGGCTTTCCTTAGCACCGCGAGCTATGGAAAAGCAAACTGGTTCTCAGCTGGCTCGCAAGTTGAACGAGTTGTGAACCAGCACCAGCATTGGCCCCGAACCAGCCCTGGAACTGATTTGGTGGAAAAGGGGTATTGGTGGATCACAGTTTGGGAACAGCTAGGTTTGTGTAGCCTTGTTAGTCCGATTTTATTGTTCTAGAGATGATGTTCTTGTATGGGGTTTTTTTTTTTTCCTTCTTCCTTCTTCAAAGACCTTTTGTCTTCATTCTTCAGTCAGCTCATGGGTGACTATGAAGCACGTGAGCGGTTTAACTAATTGTTAACAACAGACCGAGTTTGACTTGATTTTTGAAGGTGAAATCCAATCCTGAGGGGGAAATATCCAACAAGGTTCATATGAAATGGATTTGTTCTTGCAAAAGAATGTGTCTTTTGTGAGGCTCAAATCTGCTTTAGGGGATAAAGGGATCAAAGTTCCAGACGTCAGGACCCCTGGCTTTTTGTTCTCAGGTGTTGACCCACTTGCGTGTGATTGAGGAGAGGATGAACCAGTCCCTGGCGCTTCTGTACAAAGTTCCAGGCGTGTTGGAGGATATCCAGGAAGAAGTTGGTGAGTGTGTGTGGGGGGGTTGTCGTCGTTGATTGTTGCACACGTACTTTTCAACACTGTACTGGCAGATACTTTCCGATTTGATAATTTTCCTTTAACAACAGAACCATCGTATACCAAATAGGAACAAATCATGATGGTGCATGCTGTTCTAGGAAAATAATCTGAGACAGGGTGGTCTGGTGTGGTGTGGGCCACACAGGAAGTAAAATTCTGTTACTACCCCAAAGTGGATTATTTTTCCATTAACAGCATGCTCCAAAGTCTTTTAGTCCTCTTTTTTTTTTCCCCCTTTATTAGACAGTGACTTGCTAATAGTTATGTATTAATACATTTAGTTTATAGTTAGATTTAATCTTGTGGCACGTCCACGAGCCAAAATAGTTTTGAAGTTATCACTTGTGTTAAAGTAACTATAAACGGACTTTCGATCACCAGCCTCTCCTTTTTCTCTCTCATTAAGTTAAAGAATGCGTTACTGAGAATCTGTTAAAGAATCTGTCCTGTTACTGAGAAACAGGAAATCTCAAAGGCCTCAGTCATGGAATACTTACTGATGGTCACAAAGAGCTGATAGGAAATTCCTTCCATAAATGTAACAAACATTTTCTTATAGACAGCTTCATCGCATCAGTGATTTTATCCAGTATTGCATTTTATTTATTTAGCTAGCCTTAAAAGGATAGTTCGGGATTTTTGACATGAATCTGTATGGCATCCCCATCAATAGTGTCGTGCAAACACACTGACTTACCCCTGACAGCATCCTGTGAGTCCAGTTCTTGTCCAGTTTTGGTCCAGACGAAAGTAGTCCAGCAAGTTTGTTGGGGTCACGAAAGTAAAATGTTTTTCGTCTCAAAACAGTATGTGTTCAGAAGAGTGATATATTTGCATCACAAAACCGTTGCCAAATAAAAAGTCAGACCTCGAAATCGCTTGGCACTATTTTCTCTCCCTCGGTATCACTGCGCGCTGCCGCCAGGTGACAGCCACGGCTGTATCATTCATTGTTTTAGTGATGGGAATTTCAGCTCTTTTCCGGGAGCCGGCTCTTTTGGCTTTTCTTACTCTAAGGAGCCGGCTCTTTCGGCTCCCAAACGGCTCCTGAGATTTTATTTTTGATTTAATTGCTGCAGGCGGCACGGTGGTGTAGTGGTTAGCGCTGTCGCCTCACAGCAAGAAGGTCCTGGGTTCGAACCCCGGGTCCGGCGAGGGCCTTTCTGTGTGGAGTTTGCATGTTCTCCCCGTGTCTGCGTGGGTTTCCTCCGGGTGCTCCGGTTTCCCCCACAGTCCAAAGACATGCAGGTTAGGTTAACTGGTGACTCTAAATTGACCGTAGGTGTGAATGTGAGTGTGAATGGTTGTCTGTGTCTATGTGTCAGCCCTGTGATGACCTGGCGACTTGTCCAGGGTGTACCCCGCCTTTCGCCCGTAGTCAGCTGGGATAGGCTCCAGCTTGCCTGCGACCCTGTAGAAGGATAAAGCGGCTAGAGATAATGAGATGAGATGAGATGAGATTTAATTGCTGCAATTAACTAGTTAATTAATTACATTATATTATTTATATTTTATCAATAGGATGTTTTCCATTTTATTTTTTAGTTTTTGTAGCCACTGTAAAGCTTTGTAAAGTATAGCAGTGTAACAATGTTCTAGCTATAGAAATAAAACTTACTTACCAATTAAATTATTTTCTCACAAACATAATGCAAAACTGTGTTATATTACCAATATAAAATACACAGAAGACATCAACTGTTTATCCTTTATGGCTTTATTTCACACTCGACCTTGAACAAAATGCCACAAAATAAATTATGAAGTATAAATCAGGCCTAAGAAACTATGAAGCAAAGTTGGAAATTATTTTAACAAACACAGAACAATGTGCAACAAAATATGTGGCACCTTGAGCGCATGGAAAAAGAGAAAAAGGTGCCGCACTCTGCTCCACCAGTAATGAGAAGCCGCTGGAACAGCAAATATGCTCCTGTTATAATGACTGCTGTCTCGTATACCGCAGATTAATCTGGCCATGCCAAGGCGGTTGCCGACCGAACCTGTCAATTTATGAGCGACAATTTATATCATGAGCTTTAGGAATTCACGGCAACAAAACAATGATCATGGTTGTCAAATAGGCAATCATCCTTCAGCTGAGCTGAACTCTCTCTCTCTCTCTCTCTCTCTCTCTCTCTCTCTCTGAGGCACCTAAGGACAAAAAATTAATTCGGCTCCCACCGCAGAGCCGCCTCCCGTCGTTCACTTCAAAGAGCCGGCTCTTTGAACCGGATCGTTCGCGACCGACACATCACTACATTGTTTACTGCTAGCAAAGTTAGCGACAACATGTCTGACTACGACGGTGAAATGTGTGCGGAGATTCAGCCACATCTTTGTTGCTACAGCCTGGATAGTCGCAAGTGCGCACCATTTTCACAAATATATTATTGTATAGGTTATAGAAGGTGATAAATTTGTCGCTGTTCTTGCTCTCAAATTAGCTTGTTAGCGCCGCTGATCTGAACTCCTAATCACTGCCAAACAATGGGAAAGGTGTTGATTCCTGCGCAGATGTCAACATGACAGCGCGCAGTGATACCGAGGGAGAGAAAATGGTGCCAAGCGATTTCGAGGTCTGACTTTTTATTTGGCAACGGTTTTGTGATGCAAATATATCACTCTTTTGAACACGTACTGTTTTGAGACGAAAAACGTTTTACTTTCGTGACCCCAACAAACTTGCCGGACTACTTTCGTCTGGACCAAAACTGGACAAGAACTGGACTCTCAGGATGCTGTCAGGGTGTTTGCACGACACTATTGATGGGGATGCCATACAGGTTCATGTCAAAAATCCCGAACTATCCCTTTAATTATATGGAACAGTTGTAATATGCCTTTGTGTGTGAGGTGTTCTAGAAATGGCATGCTCGTTAATATAAACCTCTGATTTGTATGACAGTAGGCACAATGAACAGATCTGTGCTGTTCTAGAAAAGTAATCAACACCACCTCACCAGTCAGATCAGAGAATTCAACAGTGCGATAGTATTAATATTCCATTGTCTTGTGTGTGCATGTCCTCCACGCATCTTTTTGCCCTTCTGCGTGTACAGTGTTTATTTGTACCCTGTGCGTCATTTGACCATCTGCGAGTCCCTGATTCAGTCACAGTCTATTTCTCTTTCTTTTACTCGCTCTCTTTGCCCATCAGCACACATTTCCTTCCCCACTGCCTCCGCTCGAGTGTAGTCACAAGCATCAGCAAGTCTGTGATTTAAGCACCTTTTAATTAGTGCAGCAGCCCCTGATCTTCATGTTACTTTGCCTCTAATCTTGTCCTCAATTTCATTCCTAAGTTTCTCTCCCTTTGGGTGTTTTCACGCCGCTTTCCCACATTTTATCCTTTGCTCGTTTTTAAACCCAGGTCTTTCCTGAAATCTTGCGTTCTTGGTGCCATAACTTGATCCAGTTCCTTTTGCTTTATGTATCTTTTCCTTACATGTTCTTGTATAGTGACTGATGTTAATCCAACTGAAATTTCTGGGTAATTTAATAATCCATTAAATACAGTGGTGCTTGAAAGTTTGTGAATCCTTTCGAATTTTCTATATTTCTGCATAAAGACGATCTAAAACATCAGATTTTCACACAAGTCTTAAAAGTAGATAGAGAACCCAGTTAAACAAATGAGACAAAAATATTATACTTGGTCATTTATTTATTGAGGAAAATGATCCAATATTACATATGCGAGTGGCAAAAGTATGTGAACCTCTAGGATTAGCAGTTAATTTGAAGGTGAAATTAGAGTCAGGTGTTTTCAATCAATGGGATGACAATCAGGTGTGAGTGGGCACCCTGTTTTATTTAATGAACAGGGATCTATCAAAGTCTGATCTTCACAACACATGTTTGTGGAAGTGTATCATGGCACGAACAAAGGAGATTTCTGAGGACCTCAGAAAAAGCGTTGTTGATGCTCATCAGGCTGGAAAAGGTTACAAAACCATCTCTAAAGAGTTTGGACTCCACCAATCCACAGTCAGACAGATTGTGTACAAATGGAGGAAATTCAAGACCATTGTTACCCTCCCCAGGAGTGGTCGACCAACAAAGATCACTCCAAGAGCAAGGCATGTAATAGTCGGCAAGGTCACAAAGAACCCCAGGGTAACTTCTAAGCAACTGAAGGCCTCTCTCACATTGGTTAATGTTCATGAGTCCACCATCAGGAGAACACTGAACAACAATGGTGTGCATGGCAGGGTTGCAAGGAGAAAGCCACTGCTCTCCAAAAACAACATTGCTGCTCATCTGCAGTTTGCTAAAGATCACATGGACAAGCCAGAAGGCTATTGGAAGAATATTTTGTGGATGAATGAAACCAAAATAGAACTTTTGGGTTTAAGTGAGACATGTTCTGTTTGGAGAAAGGAAAACACTGCATTCCAGCATAAGAACCTTATCCAGGGTGCTTGCGCAAGTCTTGAAAGTCTTAAAAAGTATGGAATTTTGAAATGCTGTTTTCCAGACCTTGAAAAGTCTTGGATTTTGTGAGAAAGTCTTAATAAAGTATGGAAAAAAAATCTCAAAGACACAGATGCTCAAAGACGCACAATATTGTGAAATAAGAAACAGGAAGGGTGTAAAAACTATGATTTCGCTAACCGGTCACGTACCCAGACAGCAAATTAGGTCTTGCTGACGTTGGGGCAACAGGCGCCGCCCGACATGGTGCATTGGTGAGATGTATTATGGAGATCGGTAGCTAATTGGCAAGATATCGGGAAGATGTTGGCATTAGAATGGTGGCCGAACATGAGTCAACGTACACCCGACATAACTGTGACCTATGCGGCTCATGAGCCAACGTGCACCCGACATAACTGTGACCTATGCAGTGCAATCCTACTAGAGCGGGGAAAGCATTCGGGCGCCTCGCTCTCCCATTGACTTAACACTGAAACAGCTGACTTTCACGGCATTGCTGGAAACACCGCAGCACGTTTGAAAATCAGCCCTTCCAAAGTTAAGTCAACGGGAGGGAGGCATCTGAATGCTTTTCTCTGCTCTAGTAGGATCCCACCGTTATATTGGGTCTTATTGATTTTGTTTAGGCTGCATGATGCACAGATGCACTAAACTGTACCGGTATACTTTGTATCGATACAGTTATACCACTTTCGTACCGGTATAAGTGTGAACATAGCGTATGCCTAATAAGTTTTTGTGTTATCTTTTTAACACTTTCTGAAAGCAACAATTAGTTAAACATAAGTCCATCTGCAACATTTGTTCTCATAAGTTACAATCAAGTAGGCTAAGGTCTGAGATAGCCTAGGACACTGCCATACATAACATAAGGTTGAAATAAAATTGGAAATCTAATGTTAAGCAAACGAAGTTGCGCGCAGAAGAGAAGGGAAAAGGCAGCTGGAAAAGCTGCTGCAAGTTAAATCTAGGGAAGATATTTCCCTATCTTGAGGTGTTCGCAATGTGGACATGTAGCCTGAAATAAGTGACTTCGCTGAATGGAAGGACAAGTGAACTTCTAAAGGCCTCTGCATGCTCTTGCGACAAGGCTTTCGCAGATAGCTTTTCGCAGACAGTTGTAATTTATTGTTGAGCGGCGTGCGCGATGTTATTCACCGGCACAACGCAAGGGGGCGCGAAGTCGCTAGGAGTAGTTGGTGGGTGTGGTTAGTGGAGTGTTTATCCTCCGGTTACTTATAATGACTAGAACTTTTATTTTTATAATGACTAGAACTGGAGTCGTATAGACATATGTACTTCCTCAATCAACCGCTCTTCGTGCTGCTCCATCTTTGCTCGTGTTTTTAAAAATGCCGGTCGTGAAAACAAAACAAACCGGGAAAGTAGTGAAGTGGAAGTGCGTGTACAGCGGATGTAGAGTGGACCAATCGGAGCCCTCTTGTCTGCGAGGCTTCTGCGGTGGTCACAATTTTTGGGAGGTGCGCACAGAGCGTTTGCAAAGGTGGGGGGGCTACGCAGACGCTATCTGCGACACCGTCTGCGAGGACTGGGTTGTCAGCATAAATTGGCCTTAAGGGTGAGTTACAGACCGCTTTCCTCTATGTAATCAAGTAGGCTAATGTTATTGTGGAGTCGAGTCAAGATAGCCTTACTGCAGCATCTGTTGCTGCTTGATATACGTACAGTATGTGGATAGCGATTGTGCCCACGTTTCGTGTTGCGCGTTTGATAGCTGCTATTTGTTTGTGTTGGTGCATGTTGATGAAACATTTAGTAGTGCGCATAGGCTGTCCATGCTCACCATGGCTATACAGTCTACAAATTATTTCGCTGTTTGTTTATAAGCTGGTGATAAGCAGGCTATGTCAGATGTTTGAAAGGGGAAGTAAAGACGTATTGCAGGGTTTTTTCTAGAAAAATTTAGTATGAGGGCGCTCACCATGGCAAGGGAGCGAAGCGGGGGGGGGGATGGTGCCGGTCCCCCCCCCCCCCCCCCCCCGCCGTGCAAAGCCTTTGAAAAATGCTCCAATGGGACATTCTGAGTATCTGAGAGGGAAATTGTAACAAATTGTCTGTCAACATTGAAAAAGAAGTAATATTCTTCTGCCCCGGACAGTCTTTGGCTTTCTTCCGCTTCGTGCCGCGGGATGACATCTTTAAATGCCCAAGTGTCAACAAAAACAACTCGCGAACTACTTCTGTCAAAAGCTCCTGCGCCGGTAGGTGAAAGGTCATTCAGTCTCGAGAAATCTCGCTCTACAAGTCAGCTGACCTTGTATGGAACCCATGTCAAATCTCGCGAGAGCAGCCGCGACAAGTAAACAACGAAACATGGCGCCTCAGTCTGGAAAACGCCAATTCGGATTGTTTTTGCACCGTCTGGCGGTGTATCTACTATGATTGGAATATTTTTGGAGCAATTATAACGTATTTGATGATCAGACACATCGTCACGTAGTGTTGCTGGGATGTTTTCACGGAGTCGGTAAGGGGGCGCACGCCGAGAGTAAGAGGGCGCAGCGCCCCTGTTCCCCCGTTTAGACGAAAGCCTGTATTGGTTTGGTGGTTGTTTTGTTGAGCTGACGTGAAAGGGGGTTTACTGGTGGCGGGTGTTGGGGGGGGGGGGATGCGAGAGACTTGCACCTGGGCCCGGCTTCACCGGGCCTGCGGGGCACGTAACTATGGAGAGAAATTCCTCTTGCTGTCTCATGGACAAGCCTCAGTTGAGCGTGGCTTTTCTGTGAACAGAGAAATAGAGGTAGAAAATATGAAGGAGAGAACACTTGTCACACAGAGGATCATCAGTGATCACATCTCTTATGTTGGAGGTTTGACGAATGTCGCAGTTACAAAAGCACTTCTCCTTTTGGCATCGTGTGCTAGACAGAAGTACAGGTGTTTCTTGGAAGACAAACAAAAGAAAAAAGACTTGCAGCGTGGAGAAAAGAGAGAGGCCCTCTTGGAAGATGTTGATGAACTAAAGAAAACAAAAAAAACGGATCGAGTTGAACATCAGTGGCCTCTTGTCCTCCGCTGATGACCTGGCTACCAAAGCAGAAAAGCTCGGTCAAATACAATTGATAGCCCAGTCAAATGCAATGAGGAAGGCTGCCAAAGAAAAGGAATGGGAACTTGGTGATATCCAGAAGAAGCTGGATTTGAAGTTAAATGAAATTAGAATTTAGACAAGTCTTTGCCATTTGCAATTTATTTTTTTCTAACCAAATGCTTGGTGGTATATATGCACTTTTGTGAATGTTCTTGCGATACAGCTTGTTAAAGTTAAATGGAACATAACATATGAGAACATAAAGATAGGTTCAGTTATGTCAAGGATAGAAAATAAGGTGTGAATGAATTGACTGAATTCTACATACATTTCTGTTTTTATACTTACAGATGACCTCTTAGTGAAACTTGTTTGTATGAAATTCTTTCACTTGTTGTTTTTATCCTGAAATCATTTTTGTTAGTAAAACATAATTTAAACATTTTTTAAATTCGATTTTATTAAAATGTACTAAACACAACTGGTACTATCTCAACCAATAAAGTAGGCAGTAGGCACGCAAGTGTAAAAGTACATAAAGTCAAGGTCTTGGGAATAAAAATATCAGTTTTGAAAAAGTCTGGAATTTTGATTTGGAAAAAGAGCAAGCACCCTGCTTATCCCATCTGTGAAACATGGTGGTGGTAGTATCATGGTTTGGGCCTGTTTTGCTGCATCTGGGCCAGGACGGCTTGCCATCATTGCTGGAACAATGAATTCTGAATTATACCAGCGAATTCTAAAGGAAAATGTCAGGACATCTGTCCATGAACTGAGGCCCTGTCCACACGGCAACGGATTCAGGTGAATCTGATAAAATTGTTTATCGTTTCGGCCTGGCGTCCACACGGCACCGGCGTTTTGGGTGCCCCAAAACGAAATCTTTTGAGAACGGGTTCCAGAATGGAAAAATCTGGCAACGGCGCCGTTGCGAAATCGTCTGGATGAGTAGAACGGATTTGTTTGCGATGACGTCACAACCACATGACTGTCAGTGCTTCATGCCGGGTAGAAGTGTAACGAACTCGATGAGAGTTGTCAACAAATCCTATAAATTGGTTCCTGAAATGCGCTTACAAAATATTTTCACTGCTTTCCAAAAACAAAAACAATCCCGCCAGCAAAAATAGGGGAAAAAAAAAAAAAAGGAGCGATCTCACCTCTTCAGATGCTGGTTTAAGTCCGACAATACATTCCTCAAAAAGGGCGTAGAAGAACAAAGTAATCCATCAACGTGTAGCATTCAATTTATTCCGGACCATTAAAGAATTCTGGAGGATATCAGAATGTTGGCGTACCAGCTTCCATCTACCCCCATTCATTCCTCTTTTTCCGCGTCTTTCGTTTTACGCTACTGATTAATAATCAAAACTTTATGTGGCTGATGCTACAGAAGAAGGGGTTTATGCGCATGCGTCTACTACTATTATTCTGGTGTCTCCAATGGGACCGTCTTACAGCGCACGTAGAGGTGTGGCATGTGTATTGCATCGTTTTCAGCAAGCGTTTTGTTGCCATATGTACCTGATATTTTACTGATCCGTTGCCCATGTGGACGCGATATTTAAAAAAAAAAAAAATCTCGTTGCCGTTGTCGTGTGGATGTAGCCTGAATCTCAAGTGAAGGTGGGTCATGCAGCAAGACAACGACCCTAAGCACACAAGTCATTCTACCAAAGAATGGTTAAAGAAGAATAAAGTTAATGTTTTGGAATGGCCAAGTCAAAGTCCTGACCTTAATCCAATCGAAATGATGTGGAAGGACCTGAAGCGAGCAGTTCATGTGCAGAAACCCACCAACATCCTAGAGTTGAAGCTGTTCTGTACGGAGGAATGGGCTAAAATTCCTCCAAGCCGGTGTGCAGGACTGATCAACAGTTACCGGAAATGTTTAGTTGCAGTTATTGCTGCACAAGGGGCTCACACCAGATACTGAAAGCAAAGGTTCACATACTTTTGCCACTCACAGATATGTAATATTGGATCATTTTCCTCAATAAATAAATGACCAAGTATAATATTTTTTGTCTCATTTGTTTAACTGGGTTCTCTTTATCTACTTTTAGGACTTGTGTGAAAATCTGATGTTTTAGGTCATTTATGCAGAAATATAGAAAATTTCTAAAGGGTTCACAAATTTTCAAGCACCACTGTAGAAGAATAATCTCCACTATAAATCACTGTGTGTGATTATAACTTGTACAATTAAAACCCATTTGGAGTAGATGTGCTGTGCATCATCGTGGATAAAAACTGCACCAGTGAGTTCATGGTACACATTTTAAAAGATTTATAATTATTTTTTGGTGGGATCAGCAGTGTGGGGAAATGAGGCCAGACCGGTGGACATTTACCAGGAATTTTCACATATTTGTCCATCTGTATTTCAAAAGCATCAAACTGAATGGCCCCTGAAAAGTTGTAAACGTATGGATCTAATCTAATTTTCTTCCAAATGTTACACTGGGTGAATACATAATGTCGTTACACAGCCTGTGAAGCGGGGGCCTCCACGGGACCAACTTTAAAAATTCATAACTTTGCTATCGATGGTCCTAGCCCTGCCAAACTTTACAAGCACGTCCCCTCCCCGAGCCCTTTCGAACTAGCACAGGCACGGCCCGCTATGACCCAGCCTCTGCCCGTTATTTGCCCCCAAAGCCCCTGTGCAAGCGCTGCTTGCCGAAAACTTTAATATGAGCCCTGGCTTGAGCCAGCCTTTTAAAAATTCATAACTCTGCCAAAGAACGTCCTAGCCCCGCCAAAATTTACAGACCCCTCCCTTTTCCTGAGTGGCACACTAAATAAAACAATAATACACTCGGTTGTTTTTATTGCACAATGCAGTTGAACTACTGTTTTAGGGTTGACCGTCTCTAACTGATCCAGTTGGTTGATTGAGTTCAGTTTACATGAAACTTTGCAGTACAGTATTATGAAACACATGATCAATGGTTGTGCTTTTTTTTTTTCTTCATTCATAATAAGAATGACCGTCATATGCTTTGTAGGATGTAGATTTATATTAAGAGTTTTTATTTTCTTCTAAGTTCTAGTCCAGCAGATTTTATTCCGAATGCCAATTGATATGCCCGTGTCTAGTTTTGAGTCATTTTGTTACAAAGTCACTTGGAATCGGAGTCAAAATTTTAACTCTGTTATGTAAGAATAGTTGTATTGTTAATTACTAAATTTCTTATAGATGTATAAAAAAAAAAGTAATTGTTGACATAATGTTTCATGAGTGTTATTATAGTTCCTATCAGGGCTTTGAACCGGAATTTTTTTCCTATTGGTTCGTTCCGAACAGAAACGGAATTTTAACGTTTCCGGTTTTGGGTTCCACCATTAAATAGACGTTCCCGAACCGGTTAGAACAAAAAAATTTCATTCCCGGAACGGTTAATTACGTTCCCTGTCAGCTGTTTAACAAATGGCTATAAAATTATGTCTCTGTCTCATCCAGCTTAAGCCAAATGTAGGCTAATTCTATTACAACCTTCATTAAATAAGACAAGAAATAATTCAAAGCAATTATTTCAAATGTTGGCGATTTGGATTCTCAGTATGTCTTCCCATCTACACAAACAGAAAAAGTGCCAAAAATGAAAGATAATTCGTTTAGTGTGTTACCAAAGGCTAGTCAGGCCCTATAGAGGGCTACCGCATGACGTCACCGCGCCGCGAGATTTTGTTAGGCGCCATATTGGAAGACCAAGTACACATCTATACAAGTACATACATACATACATACATACATACATAAAACAAACTACACCTGAAATGTAGCCAGGGCCGGTTCTGCCCTAATCTGGACCCGGGTGCAACATCGCGCAACCCCCCCCCCCCCCCCCCCCCCCAAAAAAAAAAAACAGTTTAAATCAGGACAACCATCACATAACTATAACTATAAACATTTTATATCAACTATTTTAACTAAATGGGCTATAATAAATAAGCCTGCAGGCGGGCTGCCTCAGAAAAGTAACCATTCAATGACAACTGAAAGCCTGCAGCCACGGCGGGCTGCCTTAAAAAGTAACCATTTGTCCTACCTTAAAACTCGTTTTGCATTTTCTGCCTCCTTTTTTGTATTTTCGACCCTCCGTTTATTTTCTTTCCTTTTCTGAAAACCTGATTTGTGTCCAGACATTTTGTTCTGCTACCAACGAACTAACTCGTCAGGTCTCGTCTCTCGAGCCCGCGATGATTCCCGTGGGAAGAGCAACAATTGATACATTTTTACAAACAGCCAATAGGGAGGTTGCAACGTTCAGGCTCTTCTTTGCTCAGACACTCAGTAATGCACTTACTCACTTATTATCACGTGGAGACGTGATAGTAGTCCACCTTCCCGCTCTCTCCATTCAGTCAGCAAACGTCACACAGGAAGTGAACCCCAGCGGGTCATAGAAACTTGCGCAGGAGAAGAATGACTTTTTTATTTGTAGGCTACGGAAACTTTGAGGAACGAAATAAAAACCGGTATTAACCGATTACCATTATTTTTAATAAGCGTTTCTGTTCCGGAACATAAATAATAAAGTTTCTGGTTTCGTTTCTGTTCCATGTGAAATAGAAAAAGTTCCCAGTTTTCGTTTTCGTTCCTTGAACCGGTTCAAAGCCCTGGTTCCTATATATGAGTACCAGTAAGTTGTAACCAACTGGATCGTCCTCGGGCTCCCCCCCCCCATACTTTTTTTTTTTTTTCCTCGACATGGAGCTAACCTGTGTGTGCTCCTGTTTTCTTGGGTAGAAGTTTAAGCATGGTTTTTCTTGAATCTTCTGACATTTTTCTTGTAAATTATATTCAATTTGTATTGTAATTAGCAACTAATGTCTCGTGTACTTTGGCCTTTGAAGATCACAAAAATGTGCCTGGAAATAGCTGAGAAGCCTCTCCAGGCAACTAAAGCCCTTCAGCAACAATGTGACCCCTGGCCACATCCGTCATTTGGACGGACCGAGAACGTTTCAGACTCTTCTGTCCTATGACCGTCTGCTTAAAATTCCTGATTTCCCACACTGAGTCAGGGATAAGATGGGCATCCAGTGAATTTTTCAAAGCTGAATGTTGATGTAAACGTATACTACCGGTACTTGCTTTTCTTTATTAAGACTATTTGAAATGCATTTCACAGAGTCTGTTATTTTAGGACTTGGATAACTGCTTGTTTCACTCATACAAGATCCAACACTTGTTGTAAAAGCAGCCCTTAACACAGTGGTGGCTGTTCCATACAGGCAGGGACGCCTTCTATATCAGCCAATCAACAAATGTTGATGTTTGTAAAGCCCTCATTCACAACTGTAGAATTTTAAATTGTATTTACTGCAAGGTTACTTGAAGAAACAATACACTAGATAGGCTCGTGACCTCCCCCCCCCCCCTCCTCTTCTCTCTCCCCCAAGGCTGTCATTATTAATATCGTTCTGATTCACTGAAACCTCTTCATGAGAGCCGTGAAGGCTACAATACTGCACTATAGTGCCAGAATGAATTAATTCATCATCTAAACTAAGTGTTTCAGGGTGTTTAATCTGTTTTTGTTCCCTCCATCTCAGATATGTTACAGCGTGAGCAGCAGGAGATGTCGGCACAATTGGCTTCACTGCAGAGCGACGTGAGGGTGAGCTACGGCAATGACGCACTGATGCCCGACAGCACCGCCCCATTCGACCTACTGCCCTCCGAGGACTCCGAGCACCTGGGCTTCATTCACCCTGAAAGCTTCAACCAGCCCAACACTCAGAACCATGGTACACACTCATACGGTCCTACAGTGTTCATAGACGATGCTGCTATACTTCTGTTTAGAGAGCTAACCTCAAGGCCATAACTTTTAGAGATTCTGTTCAAGAAGCGAAGCTGCGTTTTGATCTAAACTGTAAAGATTGAGTGAACAGTTGCACGGTCGCATGCACGGCACATTCAGCTGACACTGTACACAGCAATGTGCTACAGACTTGCGCAATGTGTATACACTTGCTGGCCACTTTATTAGGAATGCCTGCACTTTCATGCCGTCATGTAGCAGCAGCACAACGCAGATACAGGTGAAGAGATTCAGTTAATGTTCACGTCAAACATCAGAACGGGGAGGGGGGAGTGATCCTCCACCACATCGTTGGCTGATTTAGATAACTGCATGCGTTTCCTAATAAATTGGACAGTGGGAGTATATATATTTAATCTGCTCCAGTATACCAGCAAAACAGCAATCGCATTAAAAGAAAAATATTTTTTTATTTAATTTAACTATAATACCAAAAAAAAACTATTAAAAGAGGAACAGAAGGGAAAAGAAAGAAATAAATAATCTTACCCTTCTGCTACCAGTATGTTAGCGTGAGCCGCTCAGTTTTGCACTTAAAAGACCTGTTATTGCAGGACATGCCTAATTACAGACACAATATCTTCAGATCGTCACATGTAGCTTATGCAATGATCATAGCCTTAAAGTGCTGATGACACGAACATGACTCTGTGCAATTTCTTAAATAAACTATACAACATGGCAAACGTGTTAGATTTCTGTTATTATGTGAAAAGAAGCTGTTACACGAATATCCAACTCTTAATTGCACAGCGCAAGAAAACTGGGTCCGTGGCTCGCGGCCATGTTGTGACGTCAGCGGAAGAACACGCTGCGGTTCACTGGCTGTTCTACTCAATGGAAATGGCGCATGAAAACGCCGGTGAACTCTCTAGTGCTAGCTCTTCAACAACCAAATACTGGTACTTTAAGCAGTGATCATGATGGCATGATTTTATCTGATTTTAAATAAATGAGATTGATAATAATGTGAATGTTCACAACTAGTACATACAAACTCTGCAGCTTCTGATTCAGCAGCTGCGTCATACTCCGCAAAAACATCAGCAAGAACCTACAATATAAATGGAAATGCAATACACTAAGCTCAAATGACTTTTGGAAAGTATAATTTCTAAATGTTTTCTACATATTCTTGAAGTCGGTCATCGGGGTACTTGCTACCGTTCCCTAACAACGCATGGCAAAGGGTAAAGTGTAGTGTTGCTACGCTAAAGCCTCCGGTGGAAGATCCTCGACGTGCTGATAAGACATACAGTTCTATATAACACACAAGTGTCACGATAATCACAAAACAGATGCAAATTGTTAAAATACCTAATTTTTAAGCAATCATGTATTGATCTCTTCCGAATAGAATCTATGATAGCCTACCCTCTTTACCCTTTTGCCTCTCGTTGCTAGGCGGCAGTTACATGAAAGCCGCAAGCTTTCACAAGCAAATACATCACTGATATCACGCCGACTTTATGATTACATTTATGATTATCATGAATGTGTACTCTATGATGTGTACTCTGAGCGCTCTGGAGTGAGTCACTTCCAAGATGGCCGCGCAGACCGCAGTGTTACTATTTTTAGCATCATGTCGGAGCACTCTATAGCTCTACGTACCTTTATCTTATGTCGTTTCTCAACACACGTTCTGACAGGAGGACTGTCTTTGGAGGAGTCGCCTTGTCCCAGGCGACTGCTGGATCCGGCATAGCTACTAGTAGACCCCCTCCGGAATACTGTAGGCACTGCTGATGGCAGCAACACACGTTTGTGCTGAACTGCACACTCAAGAGATTCTTTTAAGCTGGGAAGGGTGTCAAAACAATCCAAATCGAAGTGTTCAGAGCACAGGACGGATGTTGGTGAGGGCTCCCACTTGTCACGAGTGCGCCTGACTTGCTTCACCCACTTCGCATGCAGCTTGGGATCTCTGGGAAACTTGAATAAACTTACCCCATCCTTGTGGGTTTTGGAGCAAAAGCCGGCAACACAACGCGAAGGCATAATAACTTTTTATTTATATATATATATATATATATATATATATATATATATATATATATATATATGTATGTATGTATGTGTATGTCTAATAAAAATACTAATAATGATAAACTGAACACCTGCTGCATCAACAACAAACTGGTAAGTTAGGAGGAAGGTTCTTTTGCTGACGTCATATAGCTCCTCCTCCTCATTCGTCTCCTGGGTGCTGCAGCCCCGTCAAATTTGCCCAAATAGCCGCGTTTTTTATCATAACTTGTAAAATAGGCGCCTTCGTGAATTAATATATGGATCATCGGGAATTACTTTGTTATAAAACATCGCCAAAGATGTCAAAAACGTGTCATCAGCACTTTAAATGAATGCTAAGCCATGTCATCTATTCTAAAACGCTACATTTATCTGGGAGTCAACCGAAAGGTCTGACCTTTTATATTCATCCAAATATGTGTATTTAGTAATGCATTCCAGAAACACTACACTCCACACTCATGAGAACTTGCAACACCCTATAGACCCCTTGCACTGACGTCACGTTTGTTAGCACCCATCACTACCCTATACCTAGGGGACAAGCGAACTTTGTTCACATACTGAAGCCAAGCGAAGATGTCCAAAGAAAACTACAGCTAAAAAAAGCTCAACTACTGGATTACGTCGATAATCTTAGTCAGAAAGGAGCGAAGCATAGCTATACGTGGAAATTAGAGGTTATTAGTGGTTATGAGCCATACAAAATTCCTTGAAATGACTAGTGACGGTATACAGGTTTGTGGCTTAGCGTTAGCCACATGGTGGAATATACCACCTTTTTCACCCTGAAGAGTCCCGATATGGAAGAACAGTGTTTTAAAAAAAAAATAAAAATACAAAAGCAAGAAAACCTTTGTAGAAAGACTATTTCCTGACGTCAGTTTTTGGGAACAGAATGTTGCGAAAGCCAAAGCATTTCCTCTCAAAGGACTCAACAACCCCAAGGACATCTAGTTACAGAGCTATTTGCACTCTATCATTTATACAGTGACGCTTATTATTGTTAAAACAATATCAAGTGTTTATTTGTAAAATAACTCGAGACTTTCAAACAATATTGTAAGATTTAATTTTATCTAATAGTGGATGGTACAATAATTACAAACGCTAAAGGAATCGGCACATTCCAGTTGTAGCTGTAGTCATACAGTAACTATAATCACCCTCGTAGTAATAATTTCAATAAATGGTTAATGTTCAGTTCCCTCTTCATTTATTCTCGATTCAAAAGGCACAACTAAGTCACATAGATCATTGATAAGTGTGTAACGGACAATAAGAATTTTATCCAAAATAGTTTTTCCTGCCTTAGTCGATTTATTTCCAGTTTGCATGCATGCAACTGTTGTAAAGTTCAGTGTGTGTGTGTGTGTGTGGAACTCTCTCGAACTGTAGGTTCATTTCTACACTCTGGCTCCGTGGTGATGTAGTGCACAGGACTGGGTTCCTCTGATAACAGAAGCAAAGCTTCAGCGCGCTCTGCTCTTAATCTTTTCTGTTCTTTCAGGATATATCGCGCATGTCGCTCCTTGGGGTTTTTACTGAGTTATCCCGGAGTTGTTTGAAACCAATCTGGGTTTTCCGTGTCAAATAAGGAAGCTGCTTCACCTATAAGAAAATCAAACACCTTCATGAAGGAGCTAACTGGAATACGAGCAGGAAAAAAATAAAATGAGATTCTTAAGCAAACTCTTCCATACTCACTTCCGACTTTCTATTTTTTTAAAAATGCATTCTGAATACAATCACGAATTTCTCTGGAGTTTTCAGGCTTGGCTCCTCTCATCGTACTCTCTTTAACTGCTCGTTTCTTCATTGTTCTTGAAGAATTTGCTTCTCTTTGTTAACATTTTTCTTGATAGCGGGGAGACGGTAATACCTTTTATCTGTTTCTCTATTTGAACAACCAAAAACCGTGCAAAAATGAGCCATATTGAGGACAGATTAAGCCTTGCTTACACGAAAGACCGTGTGTGTCTGACCCCCAGGTGTAATTATCACGTGATGCGCGAAGTCATGCACAAACGGTCGATATCTAATATACAGTACCATCTATTCTTACAATGAACTCTTATCTATGTGCAGTTGAGCCTGTTGATGTTCGTCCCTTCCCTGACAGAGGGCTTCCTACTCACCCAGGTACACTGATTAACATGTCATCATCCTGCATTTCTAATACAATAGACTACTGAAACCTGTTCATTTTCAATGAATTAAAGAAGCAGTTTGTAATTTTGTAATCGGATTATAAGTTCTCGTATCTGCTTGGTGCTCGTGAGATGAATTGCCTTTGAAGTGAAACCGTTAAATAGCCTTCACCTTAAAAATTACAAACTGCACCTTTAAGCAATTTAAAGGCATACACTTTTATATGAATAATATTGCTGTGAGTGTTACTATAGTATTGTGATTATGACAATCTTGGCTTCTTTAGAGTTTTTATAATTCATTTAAAAGGAAATCCTGTACTGAAGGCTTCAACAAAAAACATTAACTGTTATTTTCAGACCACATTTAATTTTATGCATAGATTTTTGTGGCTACTGCATCATAGAGGTGAAGCGAGGCAGTAGCCACTATGTCATCGTGATGTAAGAATGAGTGTAACAACAGCGCACTGCGCATATGCATAAGCATTACAATCACCAGAACGGCGAATCGTGATCTCGTGATACAAACAGTTGATCTTGCGTTATCAAAGGTACACAAGAACGAGTGGCGAAGCCACTATGTCATGCTGTAAGAATGAGTGTAATAATAGTGAAACTTCGTAACCAATCAGCACTTATCCTGATCAAGTTCGATTACCCATTCTTCTACTTCATAAATTTCGGAACCAACCAGAAATGAAATAAGAGAAACCTTGTTATAACTTCGTAGTATCGGAAGATAATCGGCAGATAAAAAGATAAACGAAATTCACTTCATGGTTTGCCAAGGCTGCTGATTTCAATATCAAGTAAGGGGTCATCCATAATTTTCATCATTATCATGAGTCTACAAAGAGTAGACTTTTGAGCAACCCCCCTCCCTCCCCCCAAAGTGTACATTGGCGGACAAAAAAAAGATGATGGATCTACGTGGAATAGGAATTCAAAATAAAACCATGTCTTGTATTACTTTTTATTAAAATCGGATGACAGGACAATACAAAGATTCACAAGAGAAGAAAAGAAGACACAAGACGGGTCCAGAAGTTTTCATAGAAAGCAGGCGATTCATTTTACAGTCCCCCCAGGATTTCGCAGGCCTTTTTTGTGATTGTTGCGGGCTAAAATGTCTGATGTTGCGGGGGGGGTTCCAAAAAATTGCGATGAAAGTTGCGGTGTTTAGGTTTTCGTTGCAATTACATTGCGGGAGGAAGTGAAAGTTGCGAGAAATTGTTGCGATTTTCTCTTTTTGTGATTAAAATTGAGTGATATGTTAAATATTAAGTTATTACTGAAAAACTATTGATTAAAAAAAACAGACACTGAGAAATGGTCCTATAAACAACTTTACCAATATAAAAGATTACCAGGACTACAAAAATGCAGAAAAATAGGCTTTACTTCTCCAAATGCACCTGTTGGTTCAAAAGTTCAAGTGCAGAGAACCTCACAGCACAACATGAAGTTACCTTAAAATATAATATAAATGCCTCAGCTTTCATGTAAGAAAAAAAAACTATTAATACTAGTACTGTGTGCAGGCAGTCTCTCCTGAAGACTAAATTAAACAACAATTATAAACTAATAAAATAAATGGCTCAGGCTTCATAGAAGAAAAAAAACAATTTGAACAGAATCTCACAGTATGATGCTGAAGCTGCCTAAACAATGGAAAATAAAATACCATTTTGGTAAAAATGTTGGCATCCATTAATTTCTTGTATTAAGTAAAAAATAAATAATGTAAAGTGCACACAGTCCTTCACTGTAAACATAACACACTTTCAGTAACAGAATTTAAGCCTATATAAACACTGACTCATACATGCTGCTTCTCTTGAACATATACACGGAAGTAAGCAGTGTTGCCAGATATTGCTGACGTTTTCCAGCCCAAAATATGTTCAAAACCCGCCAAAATGCACTTGAAACCCACCAACTGGGCGGGAAACCGCCCAATCTGGCAACACTGGAAGTAAGGCGGAAGGTAGTTTGTCGACGTCACCTCAAGACGACGCCAACGATTGGTCAAATTTGCGGGAAAGTTTCGGTGATTGGGTATAATTGCAACACCGCCCTGAATTTGCAGGGATCGGTTGAATTTGCAAATCGCAACATCCTGGAGGGTCTGATTTTTGAAAATTAGGAATTGTCTTTTTAAGGGGAGCTGTTGCCTTTTGGCTTTGAAACGTTCGTTTTTGATTCTTTCCAAGCAGCCTGTCCTGCCCTAACTGCCTCCTCTCAGATGAATGCAGGAAACAATAAATGTTTAAAAACTGCTCGTACTCGTTTGAAGGAGTCTTGTGAATAGCGGTATTTCTGCTATTCACAAATTTATAAACGCGGTCAAAATCTGGGTCAGCCATTGTTGTCGTATTGAAGAAAGAAAGCGTGTAGAGCTAGCTGGCAAGACCGATGTGGTGCGAAATTTTTAACATGGCGGCCGCCGATTCGCACATTGACGGATCATCATTTTTTCATTTTTAAAAAGTGTACGCCTGGTCATTAACCCCCCCCCCCCCCCCCCCCCCCCCCCCCCGCGTACGGTTTGTACGCTCGTGATAATGATGAAAATTATGGATGACCCCTAAGTGGTGTTTATTTTAAGAAAATTTACCTTTTGATTATCACAGCTTTTGTTTGGGCCTTCTGAAAGGTCAAAGGTTTTTTGTCTTTTTTTGAGCTTTTTGGTAGATGTACTGAGAAGCCAATATCAAACTTCTGCTGTTCGGTTTAATTTTTAATTTAATTTTTTATTTTAGTCTTTACACTACACTTGTGAAACAAAATGTGCTCATTAGTACTAAATAATGCTTCTAAGACGATTAATGTACAAGTGCTTTCTTACCATTTTGAAAGTATAGTTCACAGCACTGTATTTTGAATGAGAAACAGTAAACAAAATTGGTAACCAAAATACTCCAAGCCCTGATGCTGCTCACAGCTTGATGATGCTTGCAAGAGGTGAGGCGAGGATCATTTGAGAACATGTATATACAGTTAGTCAAAATTATTAGCCCCCTTCGTGAAATCAGACACAACCCTTTGTTTATCCATGAAAATGACAATTTCCAAAAATGTGTATAGTTTATGATTCCAAAAGAGAAAAGACAGAATGGCCACCAAGTTTGATGATATTTTATTCATGCTCTGACTTGTGACAAGAAAACAGAAAAATGACATGGTCAAAATTATTAGCCCCCTGACAATCAATAGTCAGTAGTGTACCCTTTCTGTGCCACAACTGACATCAACCTCTTTGGATAGTCCTTTACAAGGTTGGCACATGTCTCTGTAGGTATTTTGGCGCATTCGTCCTTGGCAAAGAGCTCTAGCTGGTCCGAATTGCATGGTTTTCGGGCATGGACTTTTGTTTTGAGCATGTGCCATAGATTCTCAATGGGATTGAGGTCTGGGCTCTGTGCAGGCCACTCCAGGACCTTGATTTTAGTGTCCTTTAGGAAGTTTTGGACCACTTTCGATGTGTGCTTTGGGTCATTATCATGCTGAAAGACCCAGCAGCGACCTAAGCCTAGACTAAGAGCAGATGTCTTGATGTTATCCCTCAAAATGTCAACATAATCTTCCTTTTTCATGATCCCATGCACCTGAACAAGGCTCCCTGTGCCTGAGGCAGCAAAACAACCCCATAACATGATGCTCCCACCACCATGTTTCACAGTGGGAACTGTATTTTTGGGGTTGTAGGCCTCGTCCTTCTTTCACCAAACAAAGGCAACATCCATGTGCCCAAACAGCTCCAGTTTAGTCTCATCAGACCAAAGGACAGACTTCCAAAACTCATCTTTTAACTTTCAAATGTGCATGGGCAAAGTTCATTCTGGCTTTGAGATGCCGCTTTTGGAGTAATGGGGTTTTTCTTGGGCAATGACCTCGGAGCCCTCCACGATGAAGAGCCCTCGCTACTGGCTTCCTCGAGACCTCAACCCCAGAAGAGGCAAGGTCAGCAACAATCATTTTGGTGGATGTGTGGGGATTCTTGCCAACATTCCTGATGATTTTTCTCTCTTGGGATTGAGAATTTGCATTTTCATCCACGCCCAGGTTTGTTACGCACAAAATGGAACCCCTTGTACTTTGCAATGATGCATTGCACAGCTGTTCTAGAGACTGTGAAGCATCTAGAAATGACAGTATAGCCTTCTCCTTTGGTATGGGCCTCAACTATTTTCTTTCTGAGGTCCAGAGTGATTTCTTTTGTCTTCGGCATGGCTTTAAACGCAGACCCCTCTCAGAAATGTGTTCAACTGCCTCTAGGCCTGTTCTTTCGAGTCCCTTAAGTAACAATCAATGCTGATTGGATGTTCAGGTGTTGTCTGTAGGGGTCGACCGATATATCGGGCCGATATTCTGCATTTTTAGGGTTATCGGTATCGGCCATAATTTCCACCGATATGCCGATAACATGCCTTTTTGCAGCCATTTCGTTCCTAACGCGACTGTCACTGCACGTCCTTTCCTGCACTCGCCTCTCTGAGTTCAAGAACACGGTCCCGCCCACCACAACATCTGATTTGTTTGGCACAAGAGATATAGCCAATCGACACGCGCAGCTAAACACTCTGAACTGTTTCAAGGCGCCCGTATCAAGGTAAGGACATGCTGCTTTTGCCGCAATAAGTCACAAACACAGAAGTTGCAAAAGCACAACATCATTATATGTTTACATTCTTCATCTACTACTCGTTAAAATTATCCATTTGCATCTGTGTAGCCAGGCAAACTTAGCTTACGGAAGGAAGCACTTGAATTAGCCTACAACCAACTAGTCTCGCTGAAACAGCATAACGTAGGCTGCAGTCATTTTTAAATCCCCGTCTGGAAACGTTGTGAATGTGTCAGGAGTTCTACTCGAACAGTAGAATGACAGCCATACAGAGAGGCGGTCAAGGCAACTTTATAAAGCGCTATTTGAACATTTAAACAAGCCAGGTGTGACTAGTATTTATAATTCTTGCGCAAGTGATTCTCCTCGCTAGCGCTCCTGATTCGGAAAGCGATATACTCTTAAAGGAGCAGCCGCTCCTAATAGGGAGTGATAGCCTACTTTACTGTATGTTTGATTTTACTTTTTAAAAAATGCTGCAGGCAGCTCCCTACACTTGGTTTGTTATTTAAAAACTACTTGAAGTTGGTAAGTCTTACTTAGTTCTTAGTGTAAAAGAATCCAGAGTGTATTTTCATTTATTTTCCACTGAAAATGGTGAGCTGTAATATAGTAGGGAGTGATTTATTTTTTTATTGGTGAATATTTTATTTTATTTCTCATTTTATTCTAACTAATGTTTGACTTTATTGTACAAATGCTGCTGGCATCTCCCTGCACAAAATTTCATATTCAGTTTTACAATTAAACATACATTTCATGGATATGAAGGTCTTTGTCAGTGTGTGCTATGTTTAATTTCATGTGAATTATAATGTTTGCATTTATCGGTTGCACATATCGGTTATCGGCATCCCAATTCCATAATTATTGGTATCGGCCCTGAAAAAAACATATCGGTCGATCCCTAGTTGTCTGGGAGCTAATTGACTGCACAGGTGTGGCTTGAAAGCTGGCAGGCTGGTCGTGTGTGATTTAAAAGCAAGAAAATTGCATGGGGGCTAATAATTTTGACCACCCCATTTTTCACTATATTTGAGATTAAGGATACTTAAATATTAATCTTACATTCCAAAATGCACCAGATACTACGGAATAACACTTGTGAATGGTTGATATTTTTAAATTACCTCAGTGTTACAAATTTTGGGGAGTTTTATAGTAATGTTCCAAAATTTCATGGGGGCTAATAATTTTGACCTTAACTGTATGCTATATTTACTATACGGACATGGTATCAGAAAACAATTTTATTTATAAGCAGTAGCCGCATGTACCCATAGGGCGCACACAACCATTTTTATTTATTTATTTATTTTTAATACTTATTGTATTCCTCACACACCCTTCATTCTCCTTTTCTCAGTATCTGGTCTGAAGACTGAGGATGTTCCTGATATGGGCATGGAGCTAGATGATGCTGCTTTTGAAGTGCACCACCAGAAACGGGTACGTATCCACGTGCACAGGAAGTGCGTCATTTAATAACAATGGTATAACAAATAATTTAGTTGTGATTAGCATTGCCCAATTCAGCTTCCCATTCATGTGGAGAACATCAGGTAGATGGCTTTGGTAGACCGGCTAGGGAGAAGTGTCTCTTTAGTCATGGGGCAAATTTATAGGCAGTATTTTATAAGTTTCTGAGCAAAAGCGTCTTCATAAATCTAACTGCTACATAAGAAGTTACTGTAAATTTGAAGTGTTTTATAGACGCATAATTATTCATGTAACTTGAATAGAAAAATGGTTATGCACAAACTACCCATGTCGTGAATTTATGGGATGGATGTGTCCCTTTTCTTTTTTTTTTTAAACTATATAAAGGCGTCCATTTTTCTGACCAACCACCCCATCCCCTTTACCTTAAAAGGCCATTTCCATACACAGGGGTTGCATCACCAATTGCAATTCATAGGCAAAAAGGGCTCCTGACATTACAGACTTCCCTGATTTGGGTATAAAGGTGGTCTTTTGCAATGTGCATGCCTAATGCCACTCTCACACTTGTACAGTTACCCTAATTATGCCTTCCCTCACTTTAACACACGTGCACACACTTGACATCACCATTTCCGGACACCAGCCCCCTGCTCTCCTGTGATCGGATATAAACTAGTGCCAGGAGAGGGGCAGCTTCATCCTTGTTACCATGCCACTAGGTCAAGTTGGCATGGCAACGCAGACCTACTGAGATGGCAGCTGCTGTGTCCTCACTTGAGCGTTCTTCCTAATGACAGCATTCTCTCTACCAGGAGATGGTGGAATGTCACCTTCCATTTTCTTTCTTTTTTTTTTTGGTAACATATTTTCCTTTCTCTGTTCTCTCTTACATGATAGGTTTTCTTCGCTGAAGACGTCAGCTCTAACAAGGGTGCTATTATTGGCCTGATGGTAGGCGGTATCGTCATAGCGACTGTCATTGTCATCACCCTGGTAATGCTGCGAAAGAAGCAGTACACATCCATCCACCACGGTGTGATTGAGGTCAGTGTGTGTGCGCGCACCCTCACGTCTGTGTGGTGTTCTTCCTTTCATCTGAGATTTTATCTGCTGTATGAAACTGAAAGAATGGAATTTGGCAAGGATCTGTATAAAATACACATTCAGTAAAATGCTTCCCAAATATAAGATGAATGGTGGACATGTGATGGATTTCTCAGTACTTCATGAATGTCAAGATAAAAGAATAACTTCCAAGATAAGATTTAAAAAGATTAGACACCAATTTCATGCAATGACAAAGCAGTGCACTTCATGAACATTTGTATGACACAGGTTTTCACATAAACCTTGAAGAAATCCTCCAGTCTTGTATCTTGTTTGTTTCTGTAGTAATGAGACACAGGGACACTCCAAATAAACAGACTGAAAACATGTAATCATTGATATGATTAAGGGAAGAGACCTTGATTTAGTATTTTGAAAGGAGCCTCTGGTATCAGTGCTTTGTAATAGGCAGAGGTCAAACTGTAACTTGAAGCTAGATAGGGAAAGGCCGTTTATAGCTGCTATAACAAAAGCAGTAACAGGAGCTAACTTTTTGTGAGGACTTTCCATACGAAACCACAAACTAATAAAAGGTACAAGGGCCAATAAATAAATTCTTCAAGTTGGAAAATAGATGTGGTATAAGATGAAATAAAACACCTTTTTTATTTATTAGGTATACTGTTATAGGAAAATAATCGGTCTCCATATACAACCCCTGGCAAAAAGTATGGAATCACCAGTCTTGGATGAGCACTCATTCAGACGTTTTATTCTGTAGAACAAACTGAGATCACAAACATGATACAATAATAAAGTCATTCCAAAGTGCAACTTCTTGGCCTTCAGAAACACTAAAATAAACGAAGAAAATACATTGTGATAGTCAGCAAATGTTACTTTTATAGACCAAGCACAGGGAAAAAAAAAAAATGGAATCACTCAATTTTCAGGTAGAAAATAAGGACTCACCCAGTCAATTTCCTTTCCCTAAATTGACACCTGCCTCAGATTAGATTTGCTTGTTAGTCTGCAGTTAGAAACAGCGCAGTTATCACACCTTGGAGGGCTGCTGGACCAAGTGGATTGGCAAGAATCATGGCTCCAACAAGAGAGATGTCTCTTGAAACAAAAGAGAGGATTGTCAAACTTCTTAAAGAAGGTAACTCTTCATGCATGGTTGCCAAAGATGTGGGCTGTTCACAGTCAGCTGTATCTAAGATATGGACCAAGTACAAACAGCATGGGAAGGTTTTTAAAGCCAAGTGTACTGGTAGACCAAGGAAGACATCAAAGCGTCAAGACAAAAAAACTTAAGGCCATATGTCTTGAAAACCGAAAAAGTACAACAAAACAAATGAAGCATAAATGGGAGGAAGCTGGAGTCAATGTACAAGTATGTGACCGAACCGTGAGAAATCGCCTAAAGGAAATGGGATTTTCAGATAGGAAAGCTAAAAGAAAACCATCATTGACACCTAAACAGAAAAGAACAAGACTACAATAGGCTAAGGAGAAGCAATCATGGACTGTGGATGACTGGATGAAAGTTATCTTCAGTGATGAATCACGAATCTGCATTGGACAAGGTGATGCTGGAACTTTTGTTTGGTGCCGTTCCAGTGAGATTTATGAAGAGGACTGCCTGAAGAAAACATCCAAATTTCCACAATCCTTGATGATATGGGGCTGCATGTCAGGCAAAGGCACTGGGGAGATGGCTGTGGTTACTTCTTCAATAAATGCACAGGTTTACATTGACATTTTGGACAGTTTTCTTATCCCTTCAGTTGAAAAGATGTTTGGGGATGATGAAATAATTTTCCAAGATGACAATGCATTGTGCCATAGAGCAAAAACTGTGAAAGCATTCCTTGGTGAAAGACACATCCAGTCAATGTCATGGCCTGCAATAGTCCAGATCTCAACCCAATAGAAAACTTGTGGTGGAAATTGAAAAAAATGGTCCACGACAAGGCTCCGGCCTGCAAAGCTGATCTGGCAACTGCAATCAAAGAGAGTTGGCACCAGATTGATGAAGAATACTGTTTGTCACTCATCAAGTCCATGCCTAAGAGACTGCAAGCCGTTATAAAAGCCAGAGGTGGTGCAACTAAGTACTAGTGATGTGTTTTGAATGTTCTTTTGTTTGTCTGTTTTTCATGATTCCATATTTTTTTCCTCAGAATTGAGTGATTTCCATATTTTTTCCCTGTGCTTGGTCTATAAAAGTAACATTTACTGACTTCCACAATGCTTTTTCTTCATTTCTTTTAGTGTTTCTGAAGGCCAAGAAGGTGCACTTTGGAATGACTTTATTATTGTATCATGTTTGTGATCGGAGTTTGTTCTACAGAATAAAACGTGTGAATGAGTGCTCATCCAAGACTGGTGATTCCATACTTTTTGCTAGGGGTTGTATATCTGTCAAAGTCTTAGACACATGTAAAGGAATGCTGTACACCAAAAATGACTGAAAAAAATTTACAACGTAAAAAAAAAAAATACTATAAACGGCAGTAAACCATAATAAATGAAACGAAGTCAATATTTGGCGTGAGACCAACTTTGCTTTAAAAAAAATACTCGGGTAAAATGAGTGCAGTTTTATAAGTAGGCATATCAGGTGAAAATTCAATCCAAATTGTTTGAAACTGCTCTCATTGAATTCAGAATTGAATGCAGGACAGCATACGTTTTACAGAATTAAAATACGTTTATCCGTTCTTGAGATATTACAAATCAAAGATCGAAAAAACGGCTTAATTTTTTAGAAGTCTGTTGTAATATTGTGCATGAGGATCACATGGTCCAAAATGGCCTCATTAACTAATGAGATCAAATGTTTTTCTTAACTTTTCTATTTTTCAAGATATTTACATGGAAATTGGCAGCACATAGATGGTTTGTATACTGAATACAAAGTTTGAAAAATTAGTGAAAACAGATTATGCAAATTAGTATTGAATTAGTATTAATAATGCTAATTATGTAAAAATGTTAAATCAGTACACTCTGTTCTTCAAAGTTTCACCAAATGACTTTATTTGCGCAATATAAAGCTGATCTTAACTCTAGTCTATACATCACAAAGAAGGAGAAATCGGTGTTAATTATAGAATCTGCATAAATAAGCACTGAATGTCATTCACATCTACCGTTCTCTATCAAAATAAAGTAATAAAAGATTATTTCTAATTCCCTCTGTGCTCTGTAGGCCTTTTGTATTTTCTAAGTAGGGCTTACAAGTGTTTATATGAAAGAACATAAGTGATTATATTCACAGCTTTCAAGGTGAACCTCAAAAAATCTGAGATCCACATCCAATAAACAATTCCAATTCATTGAATTGAAATTGACATTCACGTTTGACTTCTGGTTTTTTAAAATCTCATTCCGACCACTAAGATCTTAATATTTTTCATCAAAACAACTACAGGGTTTTTTGTTTGTTTTGTTTGGGTTTTTATTTATTTATTTATTTATTTATTTATTTATATGAATCAGTTTGATTAAAAAAAATAAGTAGGTAAAGCTATGAAAACTCACTTCAAAGTCTCCCATGAATCATAACATCAAAACTAGCTGATGGAAAATTTTGCTAAATACGTCATCAGAAACGGTGAGAGCTACAGAACATCTCTATAAAAGTTATCTGATTGATATTCATGAGTAATCCAGTCGGAAACAGATCAGAAGAGAGAGAGAGCGCCTGAGCGCTCATCACTCAAAAAGCACTGGCAGTTTCCCAAAGTCACATTCGCAGAGTTTTTACTCCGTTGTACCAACTTCAACCTGCCGTTACTCCCAAAGTACTGAACAGGTCTTAAGGAGACAAATTTCTTTGGAAAGCAGAAATTATAAACTTTTTAATGATAGAAAATATTCAAGAGTTAAGCGATGACTGACAGATTTGGAAACTCAGATGAGCGTCTGCATGCACAATTTTCACACCTTGGCCAGCGAGCGTCTGATACGCCTATTATAAGGAAATGAGCTGTAGGTTTTACTGAGCATCTTACAGAACCAGCCACGGTTCTTCTGGACACTTTGACTATCACACTTGCTTCTTAATTTTTTTTCAGCAAAACCCAGTAGCCTTCATTATGGTTTTTTTTAATCTGAAATGTGGGCTCTTATGCTGCTCAGATACAAACTTTTTCTCCCTGTAACATTTAATTTTGTGCTGGAAAACAAACGTTTGGAACTCCTAACATGTTTTTGTACTGACTTTATAATGAAGTCAAAATAGAAATCTATAAAGTTTGTATGGAAGAAAATAGAGTGCCTAGGACTTGCACAGTATGCATGTTTTATTTATTTTCTTATTTCTTCTCATGTTATGAAACGTACTTGAATACAGTTAGCTTAAATCTTGAGGGAATGTTGGTTTTGTGGGCCTTTCTCACATTTTTATCCCCCACTGGCCAAAAGGCCCAAAGTGGGATTATGTTGTGGCGATGTCCGTCTGCCCTGGGAAAGGGTACTCACCTTCTGAAATGGTAGAGGACCTGGGTTAGATATGTATGCACACAATTTAGGAGAGGATAACTCGACTGTTATAGGCTAATTTGAACCCAAGGAGTAACTTGATGTGTGCCAAAATCGCTGTCTGGGGCGAACAGGCTGAAAATTACCAATCCAAGATGGCCGCCAGTAGCCATATTGAGTATCAATTTTTGACCCACTCACTACAAAAGTATGTGCAATGCCTCATTTTATGGGTTTTTGGGTATGGGGAATCCATTAGTGATGACATTTTCGTGATTGAAGGAAAAGGGAACAAGCTATGGTCAAGGGCAAGGTTTAAAAAAATTTAAAAACACCAAAAATTGGCCAAAATTGCAGTTTTACAGAAAACATGAGAAAAACAGAATAACCCTAGCTCGAACATGGAATTGGGAGACATATTCACATAATTTAGGAGAGTATAAGAAATCAGGCATTTGATTAATATAAAGAAATTGTATTTTCAGTCGTACTATTATGATCAATGGAATGTTAACTTAGTGAAAAATACAAAACTTATTACTTTAATAGGCAACAATATCTTGAGAGCCGAAATGTTTAACAGCCAACAGTATAACTTTTAGGATCACGTTATTACTGTTTGTTACATAAACCAGGGTCAGGAACATGAAGCGTAACACAATACCGTAATACTTGCGGCCATCTTGGATTGGTAAATTTTCAGGCTGTTTGCCTTGGATAGCAGTTTTGGCACACATCCCAAATTATTCCTTGGGGTCAAATTAGCCCAGAACAGTTGCGTTATCTTCTCCTAAATTATGTGCATACATGTCTAAGCCGGGGCAGCACGGTGGTGTAGTGGTTAGCACTGTCGCCTCACAGCAAGAAGGTCTGGGTTCGAGCCCCATGGCCGGCGAGGGCCTTTCTGTGCGGAGTTTGCATGTTCTCCCCGTGTCCGCATGGGTTTCCTCCGGGTGCTCCGGTTTCCCCCACAGTCCAAAGACATGCAGGTTAGGTTAACTGGTGACTCTAAATTGACCGTAGGTGTGAATGGTTGTCTGTGTCAGCCCTGTGATGACCTGGCGACTTGTCCAGGGTGTACCCCGCCTTTCGCCTGTAGTCAGCTGGGATAGGCTCCAGCTTGCCTGCGACCCTGTAGAAGGATAAAGCGGCTAGAGATAATGAGATGAGACATGTCTAAGCCAGGTCCTAGACTAAAATCAACTCGTCTCTCAATTTTTGGAGGAATTTCATGAAATTTGACAGGATTCTTTGTTATATGTCAGTAATGCGCATATTGCAATTTCATTCAATTCAGTCACATTTTACCAGAGTTATGGCATAGTTGCCAGTGGAGGATATTGTGCTCTCGGAGTACTCTTGTTGTAGTCGGTTTGGATGATGTGTAAATGTCCGGCTGGATATTTGTATGTGGTGCATAAATCATGCATTTCTTTTTCACCCAGACACCATGAGAGATGCACACAGCTGTACCTTTTGAATTATTTAACTTTTTTTTTTCTTTTTTTTGTCCCTTTCCCCTTACAGGTGGATGCTGCCATCACTCCAGAAGAGCGCCATCTTTCTAAGATGCAGCAGAATGGCTATGAGAATCCCACCTATAAGTTCTTTGAGCAGATGAACTAATGATCCATGTGCTAGGCTGTAGTCCCCCAACCCTTAACCCCTTCCTCTTTACTCCACTCTGGACAGTGTAGGGACACACTCACTCCCTGTAGTACATATCTTGTGGTGCCATAAGCACCACAATCACTTGTGATTGGTCGCTTGTCAAAAAAGATGCATATAAACTGGTCAAACTTTTTTTTTTTAATTTTATTTTTAAATTTATACATGTAGTGAAGATGCCCTTGAGCACTGTTTGACGGTCAGGTATTGCAATTTTGTTCTTGATTTAGAATGAAACTTAGCTGATCTCCGATCAGAGTTTTCGGATTTTGCGCGAGCATCCCCCGCACTGTCCATTCCTACACTAATTTAACTGCTGAACACTGGGATATAACTGATTGGTGTTAAAGACACTATTCCTCATGTTCTTTCTTTCTTCACTTCCTATCCTTATCCCGTTGCGTGCTTTGATGACAGCTGTGCTGTGTTGGATTAAAACAGATTAAAATCATGACGATAAGATTATAGTGATAACCCTAATGTACTCTTGAATGAACACTTAATTTTAAGATTTTTTTTTTCAAGAAAAAAAGAAAAATCATGGATAAAGAGAACTTTTTCTTATGTTACGTCTAATGTATTGTCGTAATGCAGAAAAAAATAGCTGTACCTATTTAGTGCATGATAAAAAAAAAATGAAGAAAAACTCTGTTGTCTGAATGGGTCCTTTCTCATGTAGTGTCATTTTAGCAGGGTTTCAGCATCTTCTCATGAACATGACTACAGTTTCATGATTTCACTAAATTGGCTTTCTTGTTTTGATTTTATACAGACATGATTTACAAGAACCGTGATTGTTTTTCATTGATCTTTATTTTTTACTTTGAGTTCCTCCAGCTACTGGGGGCTGGAAAATCAGTGTGTATATTTCTGTCTTGAGATGTTTTCATCCTATGCATTTCAGATCTCTCTCTTTTTCTCTGTCTGTCCCGTCCCCCCATATTTCTATGCTATTTAATTTCAGTTTCCGTTTGGATTCACATGGTTGGATGTGTTTTTTGTAATGGGTTTTCAGGATCGTGGGTGTTTTAGGGTTTGGGAGTTAGGGATTCACTGTATGTGTTTGTATGTTCTCACCAGTGAAGTTTGTGTTTTTGTAAAATCCCATGTGAAGTTAACAAAAAAAAAAAATCACCTTTCCTTCAGCCTCTAGTTTCCTAGAACTGTGGCATCGGAGGCTTTTTTTTTTTCTTCTCTCTCTCATGTCTCATTGCTCGCTTACTTTTCTGCTGCAGTGCAGAACTGGGTGTGATTACACTATAACAAGTGAAAGACATGGAGGATGGAAGGAAATGAGGTAAAAATGAGCAGAAATTCTTTTATGTCTCCTGGATAAACAGTCCAATCTCCTTTCTTATCCTCGTCTTGTGCTTTGCTTTAGTCCGTTTTTATGATGCGGGTTATTAGATTGGGTCCATGCAAGCCAGTTCTTTTCATGAGGGTTTTGTGAATTGTTGCACAGAAGGATATTAGAAAGACCTAGCAACCAGTCAAAGAACACTGGTATAAATGGGAAGCAGCGCAGTTGTAATCTATAGCATTATTTCTCTGATTTAAAAAGACAAGTAGGTTAATTCATATAAAACATGATCTTGGAGCAGTTGCTACTTGCTAAAGCTTTTCTGGTTATGGATTAAAGTGAGCAGACTTTTTTTTTTTTCTCTTCCCCCCAGTGATGGGTCTTTGCACTGTAAGTAATCCTCTCAGTCTGAAATCCCTCACTCAGCTTTTCTGATGAATGTGACGCAAACTACATTACCCATCTAGCATGCATTAAAGCATCTGCACTGCTGTGGTGAGTCTTTCAACAACCTACATGTTCAACTGAAACTCACTGTTCTTGTGAACATGTTTTGGGGGGGGATGATTTTTTTTTTTTTTTTTCCCCTGTATCAGTTTGAGCTATCTGGGTAATCACTTAAGGAAAAAAAAAACGTAAATAACTCTTGTTGGTTAAATAGATGAAGTGATTGTGGTTGCAGTTTTCTGACTGAGGTTTAGGAAGGCATTAGGGATGCAGTGACGCTGCATTGTAGATACAGAAAGCAGGATTCATTTTTTTGTGTGACTTTTTCTTCCTCTGTGTAAGTGTATGGAACATTTGCTTTGACTGGAAACACTATGCTTTATACACTGTATTCCATAAATAAAGTTTTGAATGTACATACGAGATTTTCTATGTGGTGGAAGATTATTTTGTACGTTTTTAGACAACTTTGCGGTGTCTAGCCACTTCAATGAGAAGCCTGCTTTGTCTAAGGACAAGACATAACAGTTTAACTTGTTTTTCCAGAAAGTTTAGTCTGACATGTTCTTTTCAACAGATGCATATAAATACAAAAGGACAAGACTAAATATGGCTTCAGAAAACGACTGAAACTGCACTGACCTTTACATAATGAACACCTTCAAAAAATGAGACTGGAAAAAAACCAGCAACTTGTTCCTTCCCTGGTGTGAAGCAAATTATTTTCATTCAAATACTGCAATCACAAAAAAATTAACAAAATCTATTGTGTATATATACAGTACCAGTCAAAAAGTTTGGACACGTACTCATAAAAATAGAGTTGTGGTCAGAAGTTTACATACAGTGACATGAATGTCATCTTGGATATGAATGTCATGGCAATATTTGGGCTTCCAGTAATTTCTTTGAACTG